>NC_090054.1:16437761-16776458 GCF_038355195.1 Osmerus mordax | reverse complement strand
TTTTCTGCAGGTTAGTGGTTGAATTTCCAGCCACTGGTGGAGCAATACCCTCTTATCAGATTAGAACGGTCAAACTGATTCGCTACATCACCAACTGGGATTATTTTATTATTGGCTGTGAGATGGTGTTCTGTTTGTTCATTCTCTACTATATTGTGGAAGAGATTCTTGAGCTGCGGATCCACAAGTTTTCCTACTTCAAAAGCATCTGGAACACTCTTGATGTGGTTGTCATCATGGTAAATTGAGTGGATAAGGCATTACAAATGAGGGACAAACTGACATTTCATGTTCTCTATAAGAATAATAAAATACTTGTTTTTCTTTTTACAGCTAGCAATCGTTGCTATCGTCTTCAATGTTTTTCGCACCCTTAAAGTGGATAAATTACTTGGCACACTGTTGCATAATCCGGATATCTATGCAGATTTTGAATTTTTAGCATTCTGGCAAACACAATATAATAACATGAATGCAATGAACTTGTTCTTTGCTTGGATAAAGGTAGGTCTGAAAAAAAGGCAAAAAGATTTAATATTGTGTCACAAAAGTCCAAAAAACTCATCGTCCTCTCTTGGTCCTGTAGGTTTTCAAGTACATCAGTTTCAATAAGACCATGACTCAACTGTCCTCTACACTGGGGCGTTGTGCGAAAGACATCATGGGCTTTGCTATCATGTTCTTCATTGTGTTCTTTGCCTATGCTCAGTTGGGTTATCTGCTTTTTGGAACAGAGGTGGAATCCTTCAGTACCTTTGTCAAGTGCATGTAAGAGAAGTTGTATGTCTGACAATATATTTGAAAAATGTCTTTAGCAAGATAACATTAAAAAAATTGATGCTTTGTTATTTGTATTCTATAGTTTTACCCAGTTCAGGATCATTCTTGGAGATTTCGATTATGATGCAATTGAGCGAGCCAACAGAGTCCTTGGGCCCATCTATTTTGTCACTTATGTGTTCTTTGTCTTCTTTGTGTTACTTGTAAGTAGCATTAATACACTTTCTATTAACCTACAGAAAAAAGTTAACAGCATTTAAGTATATGCTATTCATTTGTTCCCCAGAACATGTTTCTGGCCATCATTAATGACACCTATTCTGAGGTAAAGGAAGAGCTGTCATCCCAAAAAGATGAGCTGCAAATTACTGACATAATCAAACAGGTAAATTGTGGCGATACAGACATAAAGATAGATATATATATATATTGTACACATGTTAAATCTCAATATTTTACATAAATATTTTACAGATGTTGAAAATGTTTTTACATTATATCTGTTTTTCAGAGTTATGCAAAGACATTTATGAAACTAAAACTGAAAAAGGAGAAGATATCAGATGTACAAAAAGCCCTGAATTCTGGATCCAAAGAAATAGAATTCAAAGACTTCAGAGAGACTCTTAAAGAGTAAGTCGTCCACCCTCACTGAACTAACCCTAACCATTAAATTATGGTATTAAATTTGACCCTACTACGTTAACCCCTCAGGATGGGACATGCTGATCATGAAATATCTGACGCTTTCTCCAAATTTGACTGTGATGGAAACAAAATTCTGGACCAAGAAGAGCAAGAGAAAATGAAAAGAGAACTAGAAGATAAAAGGGTAAATGGACAGAGAACAGTACAGAAAACAATAATAAAATGTAAATTCTGGACTTTGAAAAAATTAATGTTTGATTAACAAAATACATACATATTCCTCTTGTCACACGCAGGATGCTCTCAGTGCTGAGCTTAACAATCTTGGACAAAACTATGTTAACGGTTCCCTGAAGAAACCTGACAATGAGCAGAAAGAAACAGTGGAGCAGGAGGATTTCCAAAAGTGCGATGAGTTGAACATTTTAAACATTTCTTCTTATTTAAAGAAAAGGCTCTTTAGACATATATGACCATCAAGAGTTTGGCAGCATGTTTGACATAGTATCATGCAGCAGCTGCTTTGACCTTTTAGCACCAAAAATCACACAATTTCTCTCTGACAAGCCCAGCTTTCTGATTGCCATATAGACAAACAACAACCAATCTGTTTTAGCACTGGATTCACATTCACCTGTGGATAAATGTTGTGGTGACCCATACAATCTGCATTATTGTAAAGTTAATGAATAGACAATTTAATACCTATGGAAAAAAATTATATAGAGTTGGAAGCTATGATGTAGTACTGTATACGTCAGGCTGTAATTGTGTGTACCATCCTTTCTAGGGAACATCATTTATTTCTTCTTCTATTGTAGATTGGTCAGACAGGTTCTTCATCTTGAAGGATTTGTAGCAGCCATTATGGGGAAGCTTGACTTGGTCATGGAGAAACTGGAACTGCATGGGTGGAAAAAAGGCACAGAAACAATGATTAAGGTAGGTGTTAAAATACAGGATGTGTGTATTTGTATACATGTGTTGCGCAACCTCAAAATTGAGTACCACATTTCTAAGACTTTGTGTCAATTTCTAGAGTGAAAAGACTGCTTCAGATGGTAAAATTCAGGTACAACTCAACAGAGAAATACACGCAGAGACATCACCATGGAGTGCCACTATTCCTGTTGGCCAGACCACATATGATGGTCAGAACCTGGTCAAAGGCTGGCCCAAGGCAAACAGCCATATGTAGCTTAGTGCCAGAACAACAATTGTGAGAAGAAATGCACAACATAACCAATAATACTGAGGAACAATGTTGGCATACTAAGGTGAGCAGTTTTAAACTTGTATGCTGTACTCTTACATGTTTAAGGATGTTAAAGTAACAAATATTTACATCGAATTTAAATTCAAGAATACCAACGACCACTAATGACAATACATAAAATTCAACAGAAAAACATTAATAAATTCAAGCAATTATATTAGTCCAGAAAGAAATTGCACAATACTTGCATCATATACTTGGGCAATGGGAATACTATAAATTATGATGTAGAGTTAGAATAAGATAAAATCTTTGCATATTCATGTATTTAAGTGTCGACAACATTGTCAATAATTTTCTTAACAGAGTTTGCAGCACTTAATATAAATTACATCTGTGTACTTTATTTATGTTGCTATTGCTAATCCATGTGTTGTGCTTTTAAGTAATTATTATTGTCGATTCAGGCATTGATCTCTGTGGTTTATGTTAGGTCACATTAAGTACAATATTATGAGTGGTTCAACCAAAAATCTGACTCAATAGACGTGTTTAATGTACTAGTACATTAGGTTTTAATGAGGTCAGGTTTGAGAAAATAAGATTAATTAACAGTTAAGATCTAAATTGCTGTTACTATATAGTGCTTGGTGAAGCCTAATTAAGATACTGTCTTTTGTAGCATGTGTTGTTAATAAAATAAGTCTGATCAATGATTGTGTGTGATACATGGCATTAAAAGCTTATATTTTTAAAATCGTCACGAGTATCAAGATCTGTCAACAGACTTCTAGAATTGCAGAATATAAAACTTACACACAGACACTTGGTTAGGCAGTTTCAAATCATTGTTTTATTTCAGATAAATTTCCATTTTTATTGAAAAGAATTTACCTACACCTTTCTTAAAAGCAAATTTACCCAATTACATTCAATGCTTTAAGCAACCAAGATAATACATTTCAAAAACGTGCAATTCAAACTCAAAACCCACTTATCTCAAGCTATTATGTGGAAATGGCACACAACCTCAAAGTTGGGACAACCCTTATTGGAATATAGAATCTTGTCTTCTAAAGAGCTTGAGGTTTTAAAAAAACTGGCTGTAACTGACTTAAGTTAAGGCTTCATTATAAATCATACAGAACATATTTTATAAGCCTGTTTACACCAATCTACCTAAAGTACAGTATGTACAGCATTGGGTTTGTGAAACTTGTGATACTATAAAAGAGCACATGCTTAAAAACTCTTTCTACATACAGTACGCAGCAGGGGTTATATACATATTTGGCCTTCTTGACCCTGTCCCAGAAGTGACATTTGTAGATATAAGATGATTAAAGAATTAAACTAGTATTTGCATGTCAAAAAGGAGAGCAAAGCAACTAATTGATTATTAGGCTATACATGATGGCATAATTTGCCTTATTATTTACAAAAGAAGATCAACCCCAAATGAGCAATTTTTAAAAATTCACTCAGCAGAACAAAACGCTTGAACTAAACTTTATACTAAAACAATTTACACATCAGAGCCTTTTTGTAGCTCACAATTGGCTCCCGTTTTCTGAGGATGAAGACATGAAAAATATCGACATCCTCACTTTGCATCATATGTCATATAGGGACATGTTTTAATAAAGCATATTGCACCTTAATACATCTGATAAAATACCCTCAATTGGGAAGGAGAGCGATTGTTCATTATTAAAATAATTTACCAAACACTAAGAAAGTTTCTAAAATGTTTACAGTGCTATTTCACACTGAGGGTACAAATACTTTTAAATCTGTTTTAGGCTACATTAAGTGGTAAACGTAACTCATCAAAAACATGATGATCTCTCCTATAAAACACATTAAGTTAGTCCAAGTTCTTGAACTTACGATTTGTTGAAATCTAGCCAAAAAACATTAGCCAGGAAACCCCCCCACCCCTCTAAACTACACGTCCATATAAATAACTTTGTTTCCCTCACATACTAGAGATAAGCCACTGCGCCTGTGATCTTCACTGGGTGGGAGGCGGTTCCAGATTTACATACGATGGGTTGTCCACTGATTCCCTGGAGCAGAAAGACTGTGACTGATGTGAGAGCCTGCTCACTGTGTCTGGTAGCCAGTCATGCTGAAGTTGGCCTGATTTGGCATCACAGGACCAGGCTGGGGTTGCGACTGTGGGGATCCAAAACCTCCCATCCAGCCTGGAGACTGAGACTGCCTGATAGGGAGAATATGTGTGAACACACACACACACACACACACACACACATCAGAACACAATACAGAGAGACAGAGAGACAGACAGAGAGGTGAAAGATTTGCTGGAAAGCTAAGATGAATAAAGTTGTCACCTTGAAATATTCTGTGCGGCTGCTGCCAGAATGGAGTCCCTGTGAATGATATAGCCTTTTTAGTGTGGCCCTGACATCAAACCATTGTACAGTACTAAAATTGGGCCTTGATTGTATTGTATACTGTAGGTGAGGTATGGGAAGCTAAATGTAAAAACTATTCCCCAATGAAAGTTTGGGGACAGGCAATCCAATCCTTGTAATTATATTTCTACATGGTTTAGGTTGTTCAAGCTTTATACTAGAAAAGTTTACAAAAATATATTGGTAATTGCAACAATACCTCTTCTCTACACTAGCAGAAAGCCTGGTCAGGAACTCGGTCGAACTTGAATGAGTGTATAATCAAGGCCCCTTCACTGTGTATGATTAAATAAATGCTCCAACTCACTCTACACCAAATCCTTGTTGATTCCATGTCTGGCCGTACACACCATAAGAGGGCACCTGCCACCCATTTGTCACATACTGTTGGCTGTACTGCTGGGGGTTGCCATACATTTGATTCCACTGTCCCCACTGACCATATTCCATCTGCACAAAGACAAAAACATTTTGTCAACAAGAATAAAACTGAAGCAAATTAAAAATGAATAGCTTTAGTAACTTTAAGACCCCTTTTGTAGGTGCTGCACACTACCTGCTGTACATTCTTGGTCATGTCAGGAGATTCTTTGCCCCAGTAGCATTTAACAATGTGACCTTCGATGGTTGTTCCATTCACTGAAACAATTGCATGGGCAGCACTTTCGTGGGACGAAAACCTTAAAAAGAAATATGCTTTCAGCAGGGTTCTGTAATCGCAGTATACTATCAGCACAAAAAAGGGGCACTACATGCAAACTATTTATCTGACAAATGTACCCCATGAAAAGTACTTGGCGATTATTAATCATTGAGTCCTAAGCTGTTGCCATCTGGGGGCAAAAAATGACTCTACATTATTTGGAAGAAAATTACCTGATGAATGAGTAACCTTTCTCTGGGAAAACTCTGATTTCCATTATCTGACCAAAGGGCGAGAATGTCTGTCGCATGAGATGTTCTGCAAAAACAAAAGACAAAGTTAAGGCCATTGAGAGTGTGGAAAAGTTTTTAGCATTACATATGCAATTTTTATCCAATTATTTTGTATATCTTTTGTAAAACAGCAGTGTTAGCACACTAAATACAATTGCCACAGTATTATTCTTAAATTGTCAAGTAGACAAAATGTACTTCATTATCAGTGTAAAAATGAAAAGGATTCTATAAAAATATATACATATATTTGGTTTCTCCAAAAATTTAACATAATCAAAGTACTTATTCAGCGCATTATACCCCTGAATGTAACTACATTTTCAAATTACAAAAGGAAACACTTACCTGATAGTCCTGACTGGATTCCTCCACAATACACAGTGCAGTTCTGTGGACTAGACAGATTGACCACATCTTCAAACCTCAGCTGCTTCGAGCCATCTGACAGTCAAAAATAGAAGACAAATTGATGACAAACTGACTTCTGGCAACACTGTGAGTGGTAGACTTTTCCTTGAAACTTACTATCAGGCACACTCTTAGGCGCTGGTGGCTTGCGGGTGGCCCAGTTAGTCCTGATCTGACGCCCTCCTAACCACTGTCCTCCCATGTGCACTATGGCATTTTCAGCATCCTATGAAGACACAAAAGACAATGTTTCTTTTCCAAAACTCTATGAATCACAAAACATACTAGATCCCTCTGATCTGTGTTAAATATTCTACAGTAATAGATCAATATTAAATTAATATTTCCAATTAAATAGTTTATGCTTAATTATTTGTATATAACAAATCATATTTGATATTATCTGATTAACATAACTAAAGTCAAATTTGTTTGTGAATCTATGATAGCATATTAAATTACATTAAATGTACTAAAAGTAGGATAGTAAACAGAAATAACCTTCATTTCGTGTTCCTGTACTGGAGCCTTACCAGTTTGTTATAGAAGGACACAAATCCATACCCCTTAGATTTCCCTGTAGTCATGTCCTTCACAACACGGGCATCCCTGAAAGAAAACACCAAAGTAGCTTCAGAACACTTACTGCATTACACATGTCAAACTAAAAGAACCACACACACAAACACCCACACAGAGGCACACACACACAGAGACGATCATCTATACATGTATTCTCCTATGTTAAAATCTACCGTAAAACCTATACTGGTAACTTGAAAGCAAAGCAGCATTTTAAAACACCATTACAAAGACATGCAACCTACACTGTTGAGTTAGCTGTTTTCATATTCATTTTCAATAAAAGGGATCCCTGCCAATAAATAGTTCATTAAAATAAATATTCACACTTAATTTACTGTCTGAAATCAGCAAGTCAGAAAGCAACATTTTATATGTATTACCATGCATTCCTAGCAGTTACTGATGGTATCCTACCAATAGAAATATATTAAAATATCAAAGAGAAAAAGGAATTAAAAAGGCATACATGGCCTGTTAACAGATTTCGTTATTTTTCCTGGTCAATTCTTTACCACCAATATGGAGTTTGGGGAGCTGCAAATTTTGAAAAATTGAAAATTTTCAGAACTTTAGGAAAGGAGCATTAAGCTATCAACAATACTAAGCAAACCAAAATGAGACAATTTACATTGGCTAAATCTCAAAAGGAATACTTGGAAACTGGAGTGTATTAATAAGTTATGTCATCACAAATTATCTGCAATAAATTGAAAGAAACAGAATAAATAGATGAGGAAAAAAAAAACTACATCTGAGTTTCCAGTGTGCACTGTTCCTTGCTGTTAGCCTTCAAGCTCCTGTCCAATCCTATGAGCATTTCTGTAAAATAACCAGAGTGCTATTACTTTACTTACTCATAACTTCAGAAGCTGAAAGCTTTTCATTTACACACAAGCTTGTTCTGCCACTGTAAATTGCACTTTAAAAAGTACTTACCATTTCCTAAATATATCAATAGCAAAATAAAGATGTCTGGTGAAAAAATTACAATGTGTTTTATCCAAATGTGTCATCTACTGCCTAATTTCTCTTTGCCACAACTGCTTTTATATTTTCCTGTACATCCTGTAAAAAGTCCTGCATTACGGTAGGTAGAAAAACATATTAATGAGCAAATTCAAGTTAAGTCTTCCCATTTAAAACTTACGATATTTTCCCAAAAGGTGCGAATGCGGCTTTGACATCTTCCGTGGTGATCTCAGGGCTCAGATCACCCACAAAAACATGGAAATGATCTGAAACGACCAATACAAATTTGTTAACTATTAATGCTAAAGCACACTTGCATATCTGAGTTAATTTGACAAATTACAGCAATGGCAATTAATAACACTTGCTTGCACTTTGCAAATTCGCAAAGTGCAAGCAAGTGTTATTAATTGCCATTGCTGTAATTTGTCAAATCAACTCATTAACTTTAGTACAGGCCAACAATGACAAGGGCATAGGACACTCACTGGATGTGTCCTTCTTTTGGCTACTTGGAGTGGTGGCCCAATTGACCTTCACTTCCTGGAGAAAAAAAGATTTCACATAATCAAAGTCTGTGGCCGATAGATATTTTTGGTTTCTGAAAACCAATACTTAAGTGACCAGAGTAATAAGGCAGGTAACGTGTTACAAAGTGTAGAGAACCCTTTCCTACATTTGTACTTCATTTATTTTTTCACAAAAATTACCTTTCCTAATATTTTCCTCCCATTCATGGCTGCCAGAGCAGCAGCAGCGTCTCTATGTTCGTAGAACTCCACAAAACAATACGGATCGTTGCTTGTTTGCTGCAAAACAGAAAACCCGACAGAAGAATTCATCCTCCTGCTATCGGGTTGCTGAGAAAAAAAAGCCAGGAAAGGAAATTATAGCCCAAAACATGACAACTTCTACGTGTTCAATTTCATCATGTCACCAGGTCTTGATCAAATGTAGGACACAACAATTACTGCAAGATGATGTTTTTTAATGACAATGAAATCCAAAGGCAGTTAATTTACATATTTTGCTGCACAAACTGATATTCTTACCTCGGTGATCATTTTACAACTTTTGCAAGGGCCTATCTGAGTGAAGAGTTGGAGTATCAGAATTTCTGTTACATCTCTGGAAAGGTTACCAACATATCTGGGAGAGAAACAAAGGCGGGTGAAATGACATAAGAGTGTGATTTGTTGATCATTTTATGACATAGAAAGTACGTACAGGTAGGGTAGCAATACATATCTGCTAAGTGAGGTGTACTTTGTTCTGCTATTGTAGTGGCGGTCTGTCTTGGTGCTAGCCACACTGGCTAGTAGACCAAGATGACAAGCTAATGTCGTTAGCATTTGTAACAAGAGAACGAGTGATGCTTTGTTCGAAATTACTCTATTAGCTGGTTAGATAGCTAGGTATAGCTGAGGCTAGGGGTACATTTACCTATTATATCTGAATGTCGACAGTAGCAAGCTAACATGTGTGGCTCTGGCTGGTTCGTTTGACTCGCATGGTAACCTACCTTGCTAGATTAGCTAGCTAGTTACCTGGGTTAGCTACTATTATTCCAAGAACATTGCAGGGTGATTATACTAGCTAGTAGCTACTAGTAGCCAGCTGGTTCCGTGACACTGACAACCGTTTTGTAAGCATTACTTACAGAGTTTTGGGATGGCTTTCGTCTTCCATGCTCATGCAGAGATATTCAGCTGTGTCGACTATTCAGCTAATAACAACTAGCTAGGTGATCCTGGGAATAATTATTTCTTAGAAGCTAGTCCAGCCAGCTAGTAGAAAATGGCGCAAATCAGAAGGTAGGGAAGATATGACGAACGTGTAAGTGCCATTGCGCATGTACAATGTCTGGAATTTGGAGTTACTACACTATTACTGTTAGTCTATATATAATAATTCTACAAAACACATTCCAGTAACATTGGATATAACGTTACAAGTTATGAAACGGGTAAAGCGTGAAGGTATTGTGCAGGAGGATATCATAGCCGAATATTCGAAGAGGTCTTATAAACGATACAAGATTTCCACGGACCAACACAAAATACCGTGGACATTTGCGAAATAGCCTAATAATACATGAATAACACATTCATTAAATTGTAGTTTAGTTGCAATCCAAAGAGTTGTTTTCTGAAACATTGTAACATGTTACAAGAAGGACCTGGAACTTTCCATGTATAGGGTGATACACATGTCACTTAGAGCTTTTTCTAACGTTGATCGTGCTATTTCGAGAAACTTCCAGCCCCTTTTCAGACGTCACCGCAAGGAATCTTTAAAGGGTCCCCTTCTGTATAAAATGGCACAGTACTAAGGAGCGGACAGAATGAACAGCATGAAGACGCACTCACCGCTGGTAACAATGTCAAATGACGACCCTCTACCGCTTGGATGGGAAATAAAAATTGACCCACAGACAGGATGGCCTTTTTTTGTGGATCACAATAATCGCAAAACAACATGGAATGACCCAAGACACGATCTCAAAAAGGTAAAGTAGCCCCTCACTCAAGTAATCTAACAGTATCAATGTTGAATGTAAGACTGTGAAACCTGCTAATGTTGTGACAGTGTTTGACAGCAGTGGTCTGCTGGTTATGATATCGTACACTGCGACCAAGTAGGTAACATTATTGCTTTACTTGCAGCTTCACAATGTAGCCTATTTGATAGAAAACGGTTTATTTTTTTTTATATTTGAACAAACTATTGCCAGTTGATCTTCCAACGCAATGGTATGTTTTCCGAGCACCCCCGCCCCACTTTATAATAATGGTTAACTAATAGCTTGCCAGTTAGATTCTTGTGTTATGATCTAACCGTTACTGGATTGTAGTTGACGCACTGCAGTCATGTATTGCCATGCCTGTGAGATTTGGACACCTTCATAAGGTTTATTTAAAGCCTTTAGGCCACGCCAACCATGTTTGTTCATCTCATCTTTATACCTCGTTGCTAAAACTTTTCCTTACAAGGGATTTGAGCGGACACACACACACACACACACACACACACACACACACACACACACACACACACACACACACACACACACACACACACACACACACACACACACACACACACGGGTGTATCTCAGCTGGCCTATTGCGCAAAGTATATTAGTTAGAGAGTTAGATATGAGTCATATTGGTGTGATTTAGTATTTTCTTTGAAATACTGTAAAACGTTGGCTAAATCTTATGGGGTAGGTGAGTCTGCCAGTTGGCATCTACCTTTAGAAAGATCAACACGGTTGCTGTTGTCCAAACTTGGTGTCACAAAGAATCTGCTGGAAAGACAGCTGTCGGGGGATAAAATTGGTGCAATGCTGGCAGTGAAGCGTCCATGCTAAAATGGTAGAGGGCAAAGGGTCGTTCAAGTTGTTATATTTGCTTAAAAAGTTTGAATGAAAAACACCTTAGAGAGTTCTAATAATTAATTAATTAATTTACAGGCTAATTCTATATATTAGGCTATTCTCTATATTTCTTTATATGGTTAACATGGATTAGGCGATACGCTAATGCTGTATACTCAGACATTTCTTTGGAAAAATCTCCTAGAATGAATATGGATAGGTGATTTTGTCTGTCAATGCTGCTTTTTTTCATGTCGTCTGGTTTCTTAAGCAGAACTTCACGTTATCCCAGTTGTGCTACTCTGTTACTTTTACAATCAACACTTAAACTGTGTGAAAGCATAAGACAACAAAGGAAGTCAGTATAAGTGCAGTCTTTCCAGTTACATTAAATCACCTGTTAACTAATTAATAGGTATATTAGTGTTGCAAGTGCCTATATTGGATGTAGGCTTTACTGAATTCGGTGAGATTTGGGTGCCAGTGAGCTGTCCAGCTTTCTTTTGACTTTGTAGCAACCTGTAACACTAGATCAATAAATATAGAGAAGCAGGTACGATAGACAAAAAGTGGTTCCTACATTTGAATATAGTTCTGTCCCTTACACTATGTTAATAATTAGAATTTGAATAATTAGAATTCTAAAACAAAATGTCTCATCAACATATGGTATGACTTATTTGCTGCATGACAGTTGTCACTCTAATGTTCTACAGGTTGTTATGGTGACAAATTACAACCACTATGGCATCTTAATCTAGGCCATTTTAAATTGACATAGCTTGCATACTAGTGCATTTTAATGGCTATAGGTCATTCTGTCAATCAGCTTTATTTTTTAATTGTATACTGACTAGTTTCCTCCCTCAAGTGGTCAGAGAGGTGATGTTTTTAACATCTCTCAGGGATATTTCACATATCTAACTAATGCTTTCAGGCTGCCAGAATAGACAGAAACAATTTGCTTCAGCGTTTTGTGAACCATTTAATTTTGCTGTACTTTGGATGTGAAACGGCTCCCTAGTTTTAACATTAGACAGATGTGAAAGCAGTTCTTCCCTTTCATTATTTTAGAGCTCCTGTCAGGGAATTACAACCTTACAACATTGCTTAGGCTACTGTTTCGTCCTGTATGATCAATTCCCTAACCAGCTCTTTTCCATGTATTTTTCAGGTCACCCAGTTATCTCAGAATGGCCCCTCTGTTCCTCAAGAGCCAAGCCCCCAGGAGACACAGAAGACATATTTAAGGGAGATGAAGCACCCCACACTCCGCCAGGGTTATATACCCATCCCTATCTTCCATGAGGGTGTAGATCTCCGACAGCAACATCAGCCATCATGTTATTCCTACATCCAACCAGCCTCTTTACAGAATGTTCGGGCAGAAGGACAGACACCTTCCCCTACTCCTACACTTCACTGCCGACCTAGATCTCCATTGTTGGGCCCTTCAGAGAGCTGCCCCCCAGAGCCCTGCAAATCATGTTCTCCTGTTTCACAAGGACCTGAGGTGAGATTTCAGAGCAGAAAATGGGAGTATTCATATTTGGAATTAAGTGCTTCAACCCATAATTTAGCCTATTTCTAAAACTGTAGCTGCAATTCCTCTGTAGCAATATGCCTTCCCCCCCCCCCCCCCCCCACAGATTCATAATGCCCCCTTCCACCAGTCTTCGAGGCCCAGCAGCACCAGCCTTCAGACAGGTTATATCCCCATCCCAGTGATCCACGAGGGAGCTGTAGGTCAACAATCCCCAGTCAACTCCTCACTCTACTCACAACGCTTGCCTTTCTCTGAGCACCAGACACCTTTCCACCGCCTACAGCCAGAGGAGTGGAGTGGTCATCGTGGGTCTACACCCCCTCCACGGGATCGGGCCTCTCCAAGTATAGTTTCCCAGCACCGTGAGGCTGCCCCAATCCATCTCCCTCCCCACATGAGAAGTCAGTCTCCAATTATAGCACAGTTTATGGGAGAAAGGCCACAGGTAATTAATCTCATTATTATATCTGTTAATTGATGATAATACTGGTTGCTATACTTTGGCCTGATTTAATTTAATGGGGTGTTATAACTATGACCTAACTGCTAAATACAAGTATATGGTGTAGGTGGACACTTGAGTTTGCTCGTCCCCGACTGAAGGACTGTTTGATTTGATGGTAGAGAAATTGACTTGATAATATCTGATTCCAACTGCAAAAGTGCATATACTGTTACTTTTAACCTTCAGTGCAAAACGGTTAATAACACATCTCCAACATAATTGGAATAGTTTCTATGCTTGATCAGGTCACCAAACTCAATGCAAGCATATTCACTAAACAGCTGTTCATCCAATACTATGGATATGGATGTATCCACCATCACAGTATATAAAACTGACCCCTAGAGGCTACATTGAAGCTTGGAGCATGGAAAGCCCTACTGAAATAGTGAAGCAGAGGCCCCACTTTGACCCAGTTCAAAAGCGTATGAACAGATAATGACTGTATCAATCCAACTAGCTCAAAGTATTCTCTGCCTTAGAGTGTGAAAGATGCGTACGTGGAGAACCAGTAATTTTAAATGCATTCCTCTTATGATCCCCAGATGCAACACCATGTCCAACAGAGGGAATCACCTCACAAAGTGGAGCAGGAGGAGCAAAGCAACATGTCAAGACCCGAGAACCTTATTTTTTCACAGTCTGTGCAGAGAGAGCCTGATGCACCAAAGCCACAGCAACCTCAACAGCCTCCACAGTTCCAACAGCCTCCACAGTTCCAACAGCCTCCACAGTCCCAACAGCCTCCACAGTTCCAACAGCCTCCACAGTTCCAACAGCCTCCACAGTTCCAACAGCCTCCACAGTTCCAACAGCATCCACAGTTCCAACAGCCTCCACAGTCCCAACAGCCTCCACAGTCCCAACAGCCTCCACAGTCCCAACAGCCTCCACAGTCCCAACAGCATCCACAGTCCCAACAATACCCACTGCCACAGCAGCCCCAGCAACCACAGCAGGTGTCCCAACCTCAGCAGCAGGAACAACCCCAACAAACACAACCTCAGCAGTCACAGCAAACATCAAACATCACAGTGCAGATTCCTCCAAAATCCGAACCCGAGGACTCTGTACAAGAGGATCCTGGTTCTAAAGCAGAAGATGAGGCAGACGCTCAAGCTCCAAGGCACCCAGGTTTGGCTAAGGTACAGCAGATAGTAGAGAGAGTGGCAAAACTGGAGCAAGATGTGAGATGTTTCGAAGGGAAGAAGAATGATAAGAAGTACTTACTGTTGGAGGAGATGTTGACCAAAGAGCTTTTAGCATTGGACTCAGTAGACCCAGAGGGACGGCTAGATGTGCGGCAGGCTAGACGTGATGGAGTCCGGAAGGTCCAAAACATCTTGGACGAACTTGAGCAACTGGATGAGCGGCCAGCTGTGCCAACCAGTGAGTCTTCAATGGAGGGTGACAACCCACTGCAGAAAGGGGAGCCTAGCATGATCAGCCAAGCCAATGTGGAGATGTTTAGGGATGGCCAGGGAGTATCATAGTGACACACTGAAATACACCATAACAACCCCACAGTCAACAATTTTACTGCAGATATCACTGAATTTTGCATGTTAATTAACAGTATTTGTATTTTCTGGCATTCACCCCTTATGTGATGGTAACTGAGTGAAATCATGTATTAAGTGATGTTAAGCCAGTGTTGCTACCATTTTTGTGCTGTGCACCGATGTCCTTGCTACATGATCTTTGTCTTCAAGTTGTTAGAGACAGAGGTCACCCAGAAAGAACATTTAAACAAGAGGCCTTGATTGATGAAGTGAAAATAACAGTTGATATTTTGTATGTGTATTATGTAGTTGCCTTTCAACCATGTGATGTGTAAAGCTTTTTAACATATTATTTGAGAAAGATACTGGTCTGTAATCTGTTCAAGAAAGGGCTTATACATGATGTCAAATATTGCCCTCTTATTTTAAATTTATTGCTGTACTTGCAGTATTTACCTCAAATACTTTAATACTAAGAGGTAGGACAAACAGGGAAAGCCATTATGCCTCAGATGGCAAGTGCCAAAAATGTTTAATTTCCACTCCATTCTTTTAAATTGCCTGTTTCAATTCCTAACAAATTTGTAATTGCTAATCAGTTACAGCTTTAAGGTGTTGGGACTTATTTTGCCATTCTTAAAAGTAAATAACTATTCCAATAATATTTAAAACAAATTCAAAGTATCTCTGTTTAAAATGATTTACATTATTATTGGAATGATTATTGCTTAGTTAACTTGTTTTAACAAGCCATGATAGTAATATGTTTATTTCTAGAGACAATGGTTGTATTTTGAAATCGAGAGTTATGAAGGTTACAATAATGACAGAAATGGATGTGAGCTGTATATCTCACAAAATGTGAGATTATACCAGCACCTGCTGCTAATTACGAGTCACAGTTAAAAAGGTTTGAGAATGTAAAATGAAATATATTTGTTATATCACAGCTTGTGAGTTGCAGGTTGTTGCAGTGTTACAGATTGTTGAAGTCACGTTGGTTGCAAATAAAATTTATTTGGGATTGTCTTTCGAGTGGATTATAAAGCACTGCATTCATTAAGTGCATCAACATAACATGGCTTACTAACTGCACATAATTTCCCCTCTTATGACACAACCTATCTAGACATTTGATTATTTTACCTATACTACCTAGACAGTCCTGGCTGTTCAGCGAGAAACAGTAAATATGCATAATGCAAATGTTCAGAATTCTGGATATGTCTCGATGGCTGTACCAGTGTGTGTTGGAGTCAGCGTGAGAAAGGAGCTTGGATCGCCTGGAAGTGGAACATTAGCATGAATGACGACTGTGATCACGTGTGATTGTTTCTGCAGGAAATTGACAGTCGGTCGGTCGACTTGGAAATGGTTAGCTAGCGACTGGCATTTTCCCACATTGAAGAACTGAAGTCGTGTACTTACAACGACATGTCATTGGAATGGAATACTAAACCAGATATATAAAAAACCAAAGCAAACGTAGCCAGATAGTTGTAGATACCCAGTGGCAGGATAACAATAACATAAAAACTAGACAGCTAGCTCTAGCTTCTTGTTAGTATTGAGACCTCACCTGGCCGCTGGGGAGCCTGGACTATCCCTCAAACATTTCCTTGCTACGCGAGTTGGACTAGCTAGCTAGCTAACGTTTGCTTTAGCAAATAATTACCGTTCTATGACATAATGGAGCTGTTTCAGGCTAAAGACCATTACATTCTTCAAAGTGGTGATCATGCTCTGTGGTGTAGCCGAAAAGATGGGACCATGAATGTCAGACCGGGTAAGTACAACTTGCTGCCGTCTAACTGTATTCAAATACTGTTGATAACATGCGACCATCGAGAAATGATGTTCCCGTTTACTGGAAGTAAACCCCCTTTCTATTTGTGTTTTCAAAGAGCATACACTAATGCCGAAATTATCCACGAACATACTCATCCGCTGCTGAGCAGCTTGTAACAGTGTAATTGATAACTTGTAAGAACATGAAGTGTTACGTTACAGGTTAGGACCGAGGGTAGATTTCCCATCTTAGCTCGTTTAGCTGATTTGTATGTTTCAGTAGATCAGTTACCTGTAAACAATAACTAGGATGCAGTCATATAACCGTCAAATAACAAGTCAACCTATGTCTTGCTGGTGATCGTGTAAGGATAAATGTTTTCTTGTGCTGCTGACAAAGAGGATAAATCAGTGCTTGAAAGGCCTTCCCATTTTCCTGACTGTACCAGGCACTAAGCTTGACGAAATTCTGGGCACAGCCAACTGTACTAGTAAAGCTAGTATTTTTGTTGTGAGCAAAAGCAGTTGGCTAGGGAGCTCTCTGACTGTATGAATGAGTTACCCTGTTGGCTAGCTGTGGGCTGGAGTCACATGGGTGTGCAGCCAGCCTGAACAGGTTTGGGTTGCACCACTGTTCCATTATTTAATTGGAAAAGGATTTCCACTACTCCCTCACACTGGGCCTAGGTAGCGCTAGAGGAATTTCCACTATATTATACACGTATTCAACAGGCAGCTATGTCGTTATGTTGCCCCCAGCTGTATCTGTAACATATACAAAGTGGGTTATGTGGGGTATTTTCTCAGACCATGTACTCCCAGACCCTGAGCCCCCTCCCTGATAGGGTTCCAAAGCCAAGACCTGTCTTGTACATTCAGTTCTCTAGTTCCATGGAACAGGAAGAGTTAGCCTATTGTCTGAGGTTGCCTACAGAAATGTTCTACACCCTCACTCACATAGTTTCCCACTCCTGCATGTTGGCACACATCCCTGACATTGTTTCTTTAAACACATTATGAATCAACATTTTCATAGGCAAGGTACTGAGCATCTGAGCATCAGATAGTGATAGGGTGTCAAAGTCCAGTCTATCCTGTTGACTCAATTTATAATACTACTCAATTAACCATCAATCATTTGTCATTAGCGGGTTTTTTCCCACATGAATAGTAATTAGAAAAGTTATTCCATTATTGTTCTTAAATTAGAAAGATGGTTCTATTTCTTAATTTCAGCAACAGACCTGTTGTTGGCCTGGAACCCGGTTTGCTTGGGCCTGGTGGAGGGCATCATTGGAAAAATACAGCTTCACACAGGTAAGTGAGATACTCTAACTGTATTTGGAACATGGATGTGCCAGTGAGTGATATAGGCCTACTTTCAGATCAATGTAGGACTATAGCTGGAGCAGTCAAAGTCTAGTTTTTAGGCAAGGAGGCAGACTTATCTTTAAATGTTAATTTTCGTGATTGTTTCATGTGCTTCCTGTTGTAAATGTTATTCTAACAAAGAGTGTTAATTTTGAAATGAATTGTTTTTGGTAGACAATGTAACTGACCCAAGTTTTGAGTGCACAACTCGCCAAATGGAAACTAATTGACCAGCTGGTGAAGTCACCCTGTGGAATGCATGGAACTTCATGTGTGGGACCATGACTCATTTCTCTCCCAAATCCTGTTGTCAGATCTTCCTCTGGGTCTGGTACTAATCCGCCAGAAAGCCCTGGTTGGCCAGTTGCCAGGAAACCACAAAGTCTACAAGATCATAAAGATAGCTGTCATTCCTCTGTCTGAGGAAGAGCCCCTGGATCTTGAACTTGAGGTGAGCCAAAGTGATTACATCTCCAACTATGTGTGGGAGATTTATGGAGTAGAATACATACTTTAAACATTGATCAGCTTGTACTGTTTTGATTGGTCCTAACCCGTGTATACCATGTCAGTTATATTTACAGCGAATTGTCTCTGATAATAGACACTGGTGTGAATGAATTTGGCTTCAGAACTGTTTCCCATTTCCTTCAGTCCCTTTATCTGGGAGAATTGTCAGGGACTAGTCCATGTTTTGCCAAATGATCTGATAGGAATCAGAGTATGACTAAGATGTCAGTCTTACAGGTGAGCTTCATGGATTAAGAAGTGATTTTCAAGTAAGTAATGCTATTCCAGAGAAAAGATGTGTAGTGTAGCCTAGTCATTTTCGGGTATGTTATAGAACCTACACGTTCTACTCACAACATCAAAGGATATCGCAGTCTTGGATAGGTGTCCAGTAGCCGATGTGGTAGTTAGTAAAATATGTATAAATGTACTAATGTTTTTACTGTATTTATGTTGCGTGTAGCAATAAATTAATCCAATTCATGTAGTATTCATAGACGAGCTTATGCATTGTGAATTCACAGGAATGTCCCTCCTGGGATTCTCCATACGTTTATTATAGTTCACACTATATAGAGGAATATATTTATAATAAAACAAATGTCAAACTTGGATATTAGTTACAGATTACCTTTATTTCCCATGAGGCAACATAATAACTTGCTGACATTTTCTTGGAAAATGCACACTTGTCTTTTAGCTTTGCAAGAAACATCACTTTGGAATCGACAAGCCAGAAAAACTTGCCCAGTCTCCAGATGAGTCCAAATTCCTGATGAAAACTCTGAGTCAAATCAAGTCCAATGTTGGTCAGCCCATTAAGAAGAAGGTAATTGTAGTTTCCAATATTATATATAATATATGTATTACATCTTGTGTTTGGTAAAATATGTTCAGTCTACCTTTTTTGCTTTTCCCGTGTATGTTGCTTTTCGAAATTACCAGCTTTTCTTTTTGAACATTGCCCATCCATGCCAAATTTTTGCCCACCCTTTCCCACCCAGTATTCCCCTGCCTTACAGGTGAAGGAAAACAAGGAGAAGGAGCGTCTGGAGAGGCGGCTCCTGGATGAGCTCTACAAGGTCTTCATGGACTCCGACTCCTTTTACTACAGCAGGACCTATGACCTTACAAACACTGTACAGCGACAGGGAGACTCAGACAAATCCAACCTGCCATTATGGAAACAGGTCAGGGACTGCTGAAAAGAGAAGTAGCACAAAATAAAACCCCGCCCCAATGACTCATCAAACATGTCTGTAGCTGATTCTATTTATTCTCTTCTGCTAGGTGGATGACCGATTTTTCTGGAACAAACACATGATCCAGGAGCTTATCGACCTCCAGGTAATTGCATTTTCACAAACATTTTCATGGTATTGATGCGTTGTATAGTAACATTTGTTTCTGAGTTGCCATGGACAAGTGATGTTGCTTGGTTTGTAAACAGAAATGTGTGAAAACAGTCAGGCATGTGAGGGCAGATGGTCATGATGAGTTACAGGGGCAGTTAGAGCTCCTGCCAATCTAGAAATGTCTATCTGAACATTTGAAAATGCCCTGGGACACAAAACCATCACAGACAAATGACTGTGCTTTCACATTGCATTATTGACCAGTTTCTGACCACAAATTGATAGACTTGTCCTCCCGAATCTATGTCAAATTACATTATTTTATTGATTTACCCATATTCTTTGTGTTGTAGGAAAAATGTCATTGGGGGGGGAAACAACTTTAGTTTTTAAAAATAGAGTTTTAAAAGAGTTTTTAGAGTTTATTTCTATGAAATACTTATGGTGTTGCAGGTCCCAGAAGTGGACTTCTGGGTGATGCCCATCATCCAGGGGTTTGTGCAGGTGGAGGAGCTGGTGGTGAACTACAATGACAGTTCAGACGAGGAGAGGAGCAGCCCGGAGACCCCACCTCAAGAGCTCACCTGCGTGGATGACATTCACCCTCGATTCACTGTCGCTCTCATCTCCCGACGTAGCCGCCATCGCGCAGGTAGAGTCATGGACACAGCATGTCAGCATGGTCTTGGAAGTGAATCTAATTTGGTTGAAAAAAACATGTTTCCCCTGATGAAAGAGTTTGATCCATTATATAACAGATATATCTATTCTATTTTCTCTTTAGCTTACTCAAATTAAAAGTGTAACCTGTTCTGTACGGTCCACAGTAACATCTGTTACTTCTCCCACAGGGATGCGCTACAAACGGAGAGGTGTGGACACAGACGGTCACGTGGCTAATTTCGTGGAGACCGAGCAGCTGATCCATGTGCACAGTCACACTCTGTCCTTCGTCCAGAGCCGTGGATCTGTGCCTGTGTTCTGGAGCCAAGCAGGCTACCGCTACAACCCCAGGCCTCGACTGGAGAAAGGTCAATATGACCTACTAGATCCTCTACACCTTACTGTCCTCAGCATTACGCTATGAAACATGACTCTAGAGATTATACACATGGTTTTTGCTTTGTCATTTTGTCTGCAAGTGATGCTTATTAAGTTTGTCTGACCTTTCAGGCGAGAAGGAGACAATTCCTTACTTTGCTGCTCACTTTGACGAACAGCTCAGGCTTTACCAGAAGCAGGTGAGATGCGTCTGAAGAAATTGATTTGGCAATTGCACTCGCTAATGATGTAAAGATAGTTTGATAACTGTATTTATTTCTTGATCTTTGCAGGTCATAGTTAATTTAGTGGACCAAAGCGGACGTGAGAAGATAATTGGCGATGCATATCTCAAACAAGTTCTGCTATACAACAACCCTAACCTCACATACGTCTCTTTTGACTTCCATGAGCACTGGTAAGAAATCCCCAGCACATTCACACTGAAACAACTCTGGACCGCAGTAACGATGCCTTGAAAAAGGAAGTTATAATTCTAAATATAAAGTATGAATTTCACTATGAATGTTGTGTGAACTCCTTTAATGAGCAGTTTTCATGTGTTTTTTTTCTACTCAGTCGAGGTATGAAGTTTGAAAACGTGCAAACATTGACAGATGCCATCTCTGATTTAATCATAGACATGAGATGGGGCTGGTAAGTGTATTAGAAACATCACTCCATAGAAAGATGAGATGATAATTCCCCA
Organism: Osmerus mordax; assembly: GCF_038355195.1. Classification (NCBI taxonomy): domain Eukaryota; kingdom Metazoa; phylum Chordata; class Actinopteri; order Osmeriformes; family Osmeridae; genus Osmerus; species Osmerus mordax. The sequence goes on along the minus strand of NC_090054.1, from coordinate 16,754,766 downwards.
TTTGGGTGATCTGAAGCTCCTCATCTGACTGAATGTTCTTATTCCTCTCCTAGGGTGGACCAGGCAGGAGTCATCTGCAAGCAAGAGGGCATCTTCAGGGTCAACTGTATGGATTGCCTGGACAGGACCAATGTGGTCCAGGCGGCAATTGCCCGTGCAGTGATGGAACAACAGGTGAGATTATATCGGACATCTAACATGGAGACCTGAGGGATGTTCTGAGTGAAATATTCAACTCTGTGCCTTTGACACTGTGCCTGTGTTTATCTCTCTTGGTCCAATTAGCTCAAGAAACTGGGTGTGATGCCTCCAGAGCAGCCCCTGCCCCTCAAGTGTTACAGGATTTACCAGGTCATGTGGGCCAACAACGGAGACACCATCAGCAGACAGTATGCCGGCACTGCTGCCCTCAAGGTAACAGAATTAGGGAGTAATCTGATGCAATTATAGTGGAACCTGTACAGATAAGATATTAAGGGAATGTTTTATTGACACCTTGGAAATGATCCATTTTAGCAGGGTCAGAGTTGTTTTTCCAAGGATTGTCAATGTAACTTCCAAAATTCCAAGGATGCTCATCAACATCATTTCTATAATCCTCTAAAGGGGGACTTTACCAGGACGGGGGAGAGAAAGCTAGCTGGTGTGATGAAAGATGGGGTGAACTCGGCTAACCGCTACTATCTAAACCGCTTCAGGGATGCATACAGACAAGCAGTCATTGGTAAGGGCAAATATACATACAACTCCCACTGTGTAACAACTCGATTAACCCTCCTCAACAAAACATCTTCTCATCAACCTGTCTTGTGCTTCTCTGCCTGCAGATCTGATGATGGGGTTACCAGTAACCGAGGACCTGTACTCCATCTTCAGCAAGGAGAAGGAGCACGAGGAGAAGGAGAAGGAGAACCAGAGGGGAGCTCAGGAGCAGGTCAGCCTCCTGCTGCAGACCTACATGCAGCTGCTGCTGCCTGACGACGAGAAGTTCCATGGGGGCTGGGCCCTCGTCGACTGCGACATGAGGTCAGTGTAGCTGTCCGTCAGCAACATGATAGCTCACCCCCACCGAATCTGTAAGCGACGATGTAGAATCTGCATTCAAAGTGTTGACTTCATCTGTACCATTTATGTGGGAATATTTACCATAATCTGTTCCTCTGGTTTTCAGTCTCATCGATGCCACCAACAAAGATCAGGATGTTCTTCTTCTGCTATCCAACAATGCTTATTATGTCGCTTAGTAAGTTAAATATATTCATAAATGTACTTTTGTCAACCATTGTTGTCTTTCTTAGTGACTTAGATTTGTGTTAATTTGCTTCATTACAGCTATGATGATGAAGCAGACAAAGTGAACCAGTACCAGCGCCTCAACTTAGAAGGATTGGAAAAGATTGAAATAGGTAAAGATGGTGCCATGATACCTAGAAGTTGGTTCCCAGAGAGGAGCCTAGGCTCCAGTGTTCTGGAGACCAGGACAATCAGACCACGTCACTCCATTTTTTGTTATGGTTTTCTTTTTCGGACTATCGATACAGCCATTACAACTTTGGCTCCCGTATTTTCTTGCAGGCCCAGAGCCCACTCTGTTTGGGAAGCCGAAGTTCTGCTGTATGCGCCTGCACTACAGGAACGAAGAGACAAGCGGGTACTTCCACACACTGAGGGCAGTCACACGGAACCCTGAAGACGACGGGAAAGGTAAAGTGGAGATGATTTTAGACACCGGACTACGATGAGTAACATGCATGATAAAGATTCAGTTTTGACTCATTGTCGCTTTCCTTTTGGTACTCTTTCAGACACATTGCAGTGCATAGCTGAGATGCTTCGTATAACTAAAGAAGCAATTGGACTTGACCTTCAGGTGGTTGAAAAGAAACTGGAGAGGTGATTTGTAACCTCTTATATAATCACGTCATACCTACAGTACACTGTAAATTGATCTCCATTGGCTGATTTAATCATTTTCACAAGTTGGGTCTATGATGCTAGCTTAAAACTGTAACTTGATTTGTTTCAGGCGGCACAGTAAACCTCATGAGGACATCATGGGTATGCAGACAAAAACTACCGACCAAGTCCTGGGCAGCTCTGGTCTAGCTCAGGGCAAAAGCTTCCTGCTCAACAAGTTCTCCTCCCTCAACCAGAAGGTGAAGCAGACCAGGGCCCTCGGCAGGCTGGGCACATTCTCCAAGCCTGATGTCAAGGTCAACTTCTTGAAGCCTACTATGCATGTGAACCTTTGGAAGTCCGACAGTAGTCTGGAGACGTCGGACAGCAACCCTGGTACTGGAGCGCTCAAGAACATGTGTGACGACCACTCTGAGATCTCCTCAGACTCCGACTCTTATAACTCGGACCCGGAGCATCCGCCGCCCCTCGGCTCCTTGGAGAATGTGGACTATGTGTTGCCCAGCTGTGGCATTGTAGCATCAGCCCCACGCTTAGGCAGCCGTTCCCAGTCCATTGGCAGTGTGGAGCTCAATGTCCCCTCCGTTATCAGGGTCACAGGTTGTGACAGTAAGCAGGAGGCTAAAACTAGTCCTGACGACCAGTCCCCCGGAGCTGCTTCAGAAGCTGAGGAGGCTATTCTCATTGACTTTGGGACCCCAATCGATGCCTACTGCCACCAGTTTGTACAGGATGCTCAGACCAAGCCTGTCGAGGTATTTGGAGAGGAGCATGTAGTCGTGGCACCTACACAGAACCCACTGGTGCCTCCACACAGTAAGGCCCCTGGGGCCCCACAGGGGCAGCCAGGCCACAACCAGCAGCAGGAGCCCCAGCTTCCCAGGCCGTCCCAACTTGACGTGCAGCCCCCTGCTTCTGGCCCCAACCACCTGACTGTCCAGAAGCCCAACTCTGCTGCCTCGGGTGGCTCCCAGAGGAGCCTGGGCTCACATCTGGAAGGCAGCTTGGGCCCTTCGCCTGCTGACAGCAATGGCAGTCGGGTGGTGTCCCCCTTTGCCAAGATCAAGAGCTCCATGGTGCAGGTGGCCAGCCTTACCCAGGCTGGACTAACCCAAGGCATCAACTTTGCTGTGGCAAAGGTCCAGAAGAGCCCTGAGCCGGAGGCTGTCAATGAGACCCAAGAAAATGAGCTGAAGGCAATGTTTACACAGTGCCAGACCCGGATCATCCAGATCTAGCGCTTCCCTTGTAGCCTCTAGCAGTTCTTTTTTTTGTTGTATGTGATTTACAGTACAGTAGCAGTAGCATATGCTTGCACAAGGGGCCCACCGGTATGCTAAGAACCCCAATTCCCCTGTAGTACATATGACCAATGTTTACAGAGTCTTGTGTTAATAAGTCCCATAACTTAATATGACAATGTCCTTCAAAGTCCTTTGAATTGGTTTCCCCAATACATTCGCATGCTAGCCTGTCAGTTTGAACTGAGTTAGTCGAAGCAGATTATTTCAAGCATATGTTGAGAGACGAGTTCTTAATTTGTAAAGTATGCAATCCCATTATGTGCAATGCACCTATTGGCTTTTGTGATATAGGCATAGTTATAGCTCTGTTAAAACTAGTAGAAAAGTCTGACCAAATTCGTATATATATTTCAGAAGGGCAGCTTAATGTTTGATATTACCCTACTAAGAAAACAAACAGGATACTGAATAGTAAAATGGATATTGTCAAGTGTAATCCTTCCCAATGTAGGAAACATACCATTCAAGAATGAATTACAACATTAGTTCAGTAAGTTAGGTATACTGTTTGATATGTACAGTAAGTATTGTATGTATTGTAAGTATCTATATCTGTTCCCTGAGTAGCATATATCCATTGACAAACATATTTATGGACATGGGTTCTTTGGTTTTTGATCATAGTGATGCAGCCTGAGTGGATGCTGTATTTGTGCTTACGGTAAAGAGGTATTATTCCTTTTTATTGATACGAAACCCCAGTTCTAACCCCAATACTCTCAATGTCAGCTCTATATAGATAACCACAGAAATCCTTGTTGGGTTTGTTCATGGAACCTATTTGATTGAAATGTTTGCACTATCTCTGATGCTATATTTGACCGTCAAGCACTCAAATAGTCCAGAATTATACAGTCATGTGTTTAAGGAAGAGGAGACAGTCGCATATTAAATATATGCAATTGGCTCGTCCTAACACTGTTCGATGCTTTATACACTCCCTGAATCTAAAGCATACTTGCCTTAACAGGAAATATAAGCGGGAGATGTTGTATATCAGGTATTTGCAGTATGGCAAATCTACCTTTTTAAAAGGAATTCACCTTTTAAAAATAGTTATATTGTTTGTTTCATCTGCATATGTACTGTACATGAGTTCCTGTTCATAGTATTGTGTGCTTTAACTTGGGATATTCCGTTCTCCAGCCATACATGTAAATGACATGCTCAAAAATGATCAAGACTGTAAGGAATACAGGAAGGTGCGTGTGTGGTGTGCTGTTGTGTGAACATGTTTGTTGAGTGGAGGGGATTTGGTGTGAGTCCTTTCTAATAGGTCTGCAAGTGTAAAAACAAAACTGTACATATAAGATGTAACATGGCTTTTTGACTCCCAAAAACATTGCTTTGCTCTGTCTAATTGTTGTAGTACAAACCTTTTGGTGGTTGGTCCAATTTAGAGGCAGATTCAGGGTTGTTAAAGGTTCACACCAGCAGGATTGATTTAAGAAAGGTAAGTGCTAATTTAATTAAACTTTTAACAGGACCTCTTGTTGTGTCCATATACTGATAATGCCCTAAAACGAATATAATAATATTGTGTATCAGAGTTGTCCTAATATCTAATCAGGAATATCCCAAGATAGTGTAACTACTCTGCACCTTTTTTGTTTTTATATACAGATAATGCCTCTCTTTTCAGCAGTTAGCTGTGTACAGTAGCTATCGTACCACCATGTCGAGGCTGGGATAGCTGCATTCTAAACTGTTCTTGAGGTAAATGTTAGAGACTGTAGCATGTCCGGTATGGTGCTAAATCGCACATTGTCTGGCTCCTCAGTTTCTGAAACCTGCTGAACTTGTCTGGCACTGCCAAAGGTTTAATATGATGGGTATAGCGCAATAGTTACATTACTTTGGAAAGAGTTCTTGTTTTATTCTATTCAGGAATGCATGCACTGGGTCAGTTCTCAAATCAGAGTATAAACTATTGTTACTAGAATTAGGTACATACTGTAAAAATAAATCAAGTCTTAATTATAAAACATTCCTTTTAAGATAGGGATTGTGATGTTGGAAGAGGGGTATATTTCTTTTTTTCCATATGCAAAAGGAATACACCTTTTATACAGTATGTTCTATTCTCGGAGGGTTTTGGTTTGCGTCTTTTGTTTTTACACCAAGTGCTTTTGAAACCACATCTAATTTTGCATCAATGGTTTACCTCACCTTTTACCAATGTGGATCCTGCTCATAGATAATGTACAGTTATGTTTGTCATTGTCATTAAGCTTTACACATGATTGCACAGCATTTAAGCACATTTTCCAACATAGTATCATGTTGTCTAAACGTCTGTGGTTGTAGTTCACCTACCAAATAACTATCGTCATGTTCTCATGTTGTACTAAACTTTTATTGAATAATAAAATACTATTTATTCTTATTCACACCTGTGAAGCTTTTTTCCTTTCCAAAACATCGAATGTAAGTGCATGTTATGGTCTAGGGGGGTTGCAATGATGAGCTTCCTGTTTTACTTTTCACATCCTGTTATGGAGCATTGAGATATCAAGTTATCACTGGCTAGGTAGAGCATCTTTCTCTTTTTTTTTATACATGAAACTGCATATTTTTCCTATAGTTTCAGGTCACCCCATATCTAAGCACTTTGTCAAATGTAAGGCCAAAGCATACTGTAAAGAAATATAAACAAGGTGTTATGCATATGGAGTTGAAAGCTCTACCTCTACAAAGATCATTTTCATCAAATCATCTCACAGGTACATCAAAATACATATTTTCAAAGAGACCAATAACCATCTTATACATGGAAAAAAAACAAGTTTATTGCAAGATTTTGTTCTTTGTATCAAAATGTTACTCCAGATTAAGGCTCGTTGCCATTGACACTCTTCTGCTGTTCAGTCCTACTTGTTCGGAGCACCTCTAAGTGCTTGGCTCTCATCCAGCAGTCTCTTGAAAGGGTGGTCTGTCCCAAACTGAGAGATAGCAACCTGAAGAACATTGACCAGAGTGAGCTACTTTAAAACAAAACCTGCTCATTAAAAGCTGCAACATCCTTTGATTGTGACTTCTGAAAATCGTCTTTTACCATTACTATTCTAAATCCAAACATTTGACAAATGTTGAGTAATCCCACCTTGCCACAACAAGCAGCCTGTGCAGGTCCTCAGCAGAGATACTCTGAGGGTCATCTTTACGCATGTCCACAAAGTCATCCTCGACTGCCTGGGCAACGCAAGATCAGTAGAAAGATTAACAACATGCATATGTACGAGTAGTGACCATGTTACTCCTTCTAGATCACTATGCACAGTGTTTCACCTTGGTGACCTCATCAGAGATGCTGTAATCCAGGGTTCGAGCCACAGTCAGGTACACACGGTACCTGTTGAGCTGGGACGACATCTGAGCCAACAGGAAGGTACTGAAGTACTCCTCCATGTTGGATGGAGTCACCTGGGGTTGTAGATGCACCTGGCAGTCCGACTGTTGGAGGGGGGTTTACATGGCAACCAGAGGAGCAAAAGAGAAATATAAATAAACTCAAGCAACATAGTGGTCCAGTGTGGTACAGTCTGTCTCTTTCAGAAGTACGTTTTCTAAATTGAGTTACTAACTACGGCAGCTACTGTGTCAACAATGTGTCTGTATACGATTTGGATCCTGTTTCATATACTTATGCCAAGGGGATCTGAACTTTTGATCTGCCCTGAGACCTCTTTATTCCACACTGTCCTTCACTGCAGCCAAACAGGCGGCCTATTCTGACGCCTCTCCCTGGATTGTCCCTACAGCACAGCTGCGCCCATGGCAACACATTAGACCAGCACACAGGAATAGCACACGCCGCATTCCTCAGGCTGTTCGCAACAAAGTGAAGGCAAGTCTAAAGCCAGACCACGCGGACAGCTACCGGGGACCAATGGGAAGTGAGACAGCAGCATGACACTGAATGGAAACAACCCACTGTGAGTGTCAGTCTCCTGAGAGCCCTGGCTGAAACCGAACTCTGACTCTACTTTGCAAGGGTGTCGCCATCCTGCGCCCTCTTGTGTTCACAGGCCCCCATGTTCTCACCGGTAGCAGTGAGCGTCCCTCTGACGAGATGAGCACGTTAATATTGCAGGGGAATTCCATCTGGTGGTAGTTGAAGTCATAATCAACCTTCTGCCAGGATATTAGGTTCCCAAGGGCAGTGACGTTGCGTACACCTACAGCAGGACATACAAAAGTCAATATAAAAATATTAGCAATGTTTAAATGACACCGAAGTTAATGTTCAAACACCGCCATTAGCAAACAAGCAACAACAAAAAAAGGCACTCCATGTGCATTCCTAATGCCACCTCTATATGATGTAAATCAGAGTGCGTTTCAGAAAGATTTCAACGCATCTGCTCCCCAGTGGCGACCCACGGATCCCGGAGCGCTCACCTGAGGTGTCGAGTTGCCCCTGCTCCAGCTGCGTCTCATCAAGGAAGAGGGAGGTGTTGTTTGACAACTGCAGTGCTCCACTCACCAGCCTGTTGGCCACATAGTCTTTCCTGGGCACCAGTCGCAGGCTGTTCATGTTCTGTAGGCTCATACCTAACCGATACGACTGCCGAGGGGATGGAATGGAAGAACAAAATACATTAACGCACACTGATTTGGAAGACCAAACTAACAGAAGAAACAACGGATGTTGACTCACACAAGGGACGAGCTGTTGGATGATTGTATACAATTTCTCTGTGTACGGGGAGGTGGTTGGACAGCCACTCAGATTCAGGCTGAATTTTCCCAGAGGAAGAACATCCCGCCTGCTATACCTAATAAGAAACCAATATGAAGAACATTTAGCTTTGGGGTAAAAGAATATACAAAGTCTATGGTTGTGGAGGATACACATGAATAAGGATTAAAGATGGCCTGGTCCACTCACACACTGGATATGAGGTGCAGTATGAGGTACTCTGCGGCCAGTCCATCTCCCAGGAGAATGTGAGTCAAGTATGCCAGCAGATCAGCTCTCACCGAGGTTATCTCGCTTAGGAACGATGAGAAAACTGAAAGAGACACGAAGACTTAATCAGACCTGACACATTACGGCTACATGCATCTACGTTTTTACCCTATAGCAAAAATAAATAAATAGACAATTGATATGCTAACTAGTTGGGTGGTCTTACCTGTGCTGTTGTCTTCCAGAGGTGCAGAGGGCAGCAGAGGGTTGTTGTGTTGCAGACGTTTGGCAAAGAGCATGTGGAGGCGAGGCACTAGTGATGCAGGTGGGCTGTGGGCTCTCTGCTCCTCTACGGTCTCCATACTCTCCACAGGGTCCAGCAACGATGAGGCCAGGTCTCTTTTTAGAAACAGCGACGTGCAACATAAATACAACAAACACAAAATATACACACGACAGAAGAACTGTGTGGGGAAAGGGATGTACTCTAAAAGAAGACCCTTACTTTTCCTCTGCCACCCCGCTCAGGACAGGACTCATGGAGAGGATCCCATAAATCTCAATTGTGTCATTCAGTTTGAAGCTGTCCGACTCCTCGTAGACCTGGAAGTCCATGAGTAGTACCACATAAATACAGATGTGAATTTGTTGCCTGGGCAACAGAAACACCGGGGAGAAAGTGTCGACAGGACCCTACAGGGAGATGTACTACCTTCACTAGACAGGCTGGGCCCCTCTCCCCTGGCAACGGGAAGTTGAGATCCAGATGGGAGGAGCAGTCTGACGGGGTTGTGGTTTGGCTGGAAGGGGCCTCGGTCTCCTGCCTTTTGGAATCCCCGCTGCCATGGTGCTCTGCAGAAGGAATGGAGACCGCGTTCACACGAGTCAAACGGTCTTCTTCGGTGATAAAGTACCTAGTAAATCTTCATCTCAATGTATGCTTTAAAATCCTGTACCAATGTGTAATTCTCTTTGCTTCTGGGGTTGTGTGTCCATGTCATCATCCTCTTCGTAGCTGCGCTTCTGTCTGCTGGGGACGTAAGAGGTGGAAGGGACCACTCTTGCTTGGCTAGAGCAGGCATAACTGTGTGACAGTTAAGGGAAACTCAATATAATGGCCACCTAGCAATTCGTAACAAATAATCAATCACCTGTAAAATAAACACACAATTTAGGAAGTGATTTTGATTACATTAAATCGAAAGGATATATCTTTTGCCCATTGGCTTTCTCCTGGAACAGGAACACAATAGAAGGTCTGTCTCTCGGAAGTCACAGTGTTTCTAGAATTCAAATCCACCTTTAAAACACACAGCACAGGTACAGAAAGTCATTTTAGTATTTTAAGTCAACAGGTACTATGTCGTATAAAACAATAGCATCACATTGTTGTATTACATGTAATATTATAACAAAGCAGTACAATGTCATTGTATAATAGTATAATAGACTTACCCCACACTCTGTAACATCTTTATACTTCCCACATTTCAAAACCTGAAGTAAAAAAATGTTCATGTAAAATATGTCTTGCATGTTCATTTCAATTACCTACAGTAATGCAAGTCATTTTTTGTCAGCAATGCATCTCATGTTGACGTAGTTACTCTAGAAACAGAACTGTCAGAAATACTTACTTTAGCATTGTTAGAGGGCTCAACAGTCTCATACACCCCCATGTAGAACTCTGGATCAAACATGTCTTGGATTAAACAACGGAATTTCACCAGACTGTCAGGTTTCAGGTAATGCAGAGGGACATCGTTCAATGAGGGAACCTATATGGAGGCATTAGAAATGGATAGTAACATGTTACAATAGTTAAAAAGGTAGACATAGCTATTAAATATTTGTAATGAACAGCAAATTCAATGGCATGTTAATCTGGTTGAAAACAATAACATTTGTGTTAGACATGACATTACCCAGGTATGGGCCTCTTTTTCTTTCAGCTTGTCTTTGAAGTACTCCACAACTTTTGATCCCCATTGGGGGTTTGAGTTTCTCTGGGCTGAAAAATAACAAAAATGATATGGTCACAAATATAGAAACATAGGATCTGTGTGGTATCTCACGGTGGGTGAAAATGGGGAAACTGACTGACAATAACTCACTCACTGCATTCAGATTAAATGGAAAGTGAAACATTTGAAGGGTCGTTGTCACTCTGGACGCGAACAGGGTCACACCAAATAAAAAGATGAAAGTGTTCCAATCTGGCTTCGTAACATGACAAGAGTTTGCAAACGTTTACGATCTACTAGTACCCAACTAACAGTCTTAAAACATTGCTGTGTTGGTGGGACAGCTAGCTAGCTAGCTAACTGGGCAGGTGATAAAAAAAAAAGAACTAGTCTAACTAGTCTAACAACAATAAAGTTGTATTGTTCTAAAATTAATAATGTACGGTTTGCTGGTTTGCAATCCTCATATCTAACAAAGTTTTTGAACCAGACCCCAATCTAGCCGAGAAGAGGAAGACTACTGTAGCACAGCCAGCGCACGCTGTTCTAGCCAGATATAGCTAACTATCAATTTTAGCTTTCAGCGTTTCGTTTGTTCTTACCAAACATGCCTTCGACAACACCCATTGGGTTGTTTATCCAGTCATGAGAAGAAGGCATCATTAGGCAGAATCAGTATGATTAATCGGTAAAATAAGTGTCACAACAACGTAAAATTATGGAGTTAGCTAGTCAGACACCAACTTTGACTGTCAAGGCAGGAACACTCTGTGGCGGGAAAAGTACGTCATCAAAACTTTAACTGTACGTCATCATATTCAGCACGAAAAGCTCAGGAAAATTAGCACACAATAACAAAGAAGATTATGTGTCCTTGGTTGTCATGTTGTTGGATTCAAATATTCATTATATTTAAAATAAAAATTGTACCAATAAAAATATATTCGAATGGAAGCACCCATGTCAAATGTACCCTGACTACCCCGGCTGAGAAACCGCTTTATATCTTGCACAGTCGGGGTGTGATTCTTTTGAACTAGACCTTATTTTTTGTGAGATTGTATCATATGTAATATTACCAACCTAATAACGTCCAACGATTATTTGCTTTTAGTAGATTTTTTATGCTACTTTTCTGGACACGACCACAGTGTTAATAGTTCTCCACACCAGCAGGGGCAGCAGCACTGTGCTTTTTCGTATGTTTCAACACAACCGGTGTACAGTAGGCCCTAGGCTACGTACTAGTTCAGCAGAGCTATCATCATGTTTACAAATCAGTGGATACTTCAACGCAGGAACGAAACCTTCCTCCCATATCCGGGTTGTGAACTAATGACTGCCCCAGCAGTGGGATAAGCTTGGCTACGTGTAATTTGGATGAAAATGGCTGATAGGAAAACCAACAATGTGGCCAATTCCAGCTCAAATTTACTGTTTACTACGGCACCAGAGTTTAATTTTAATCTACCGTTCATACCTGTCAGCCAGGCCACTGGTCCAGCCGTGTTATCAGGAGGTAAGATAAGGCAAATAGGGTTATTATTCATTGGCAAAAGTTAGCAACCTAGCTTGCAGCTAAGTCAGCTTGCTAGTTGTACAACCAAAACAGTTCATTTGACAGGTCAGTTGTCGCTTATGGCTGGTTTATCATTAACTCCGAGTAGACCTTGTCTCTGTTTTGGTGTCATTTCACCATATCTAATAATCCAAATACCTTTGTAACCTTAGATAGTGAACAGGGCCGAGAAATGTGTGAATTATAGTAGCCCAGTAGTAGGAAAATTATTTGTACGTAATAAGAATACATGTGAGCAACTTATAAGTGCATGTTAAATGTAAGTGCTGAGATGACAAATTAAAATACATGCAGCTAACTAATTTATGTCACGTTTGTGTGGTGTCTTTCTTTTCTAGATGACTCAACCGATGTAGGAGAAGAAGACAGCTTTCTTGGACAGACCTGTGGAAATGCCCCCGCTCCTGCCACTTTTAACTACTTCTCTAATACTGTCACCAGCAGCGACCCATTTGCCTCCATTGGGCATCAGCCATGCCCACCCCCAGCACTCTCAGTAGCCCCATCAACATCAGGTCCAATCTCTGTACCCAGTGGTGCCATGGTTCCAACTCCTGCACCTCAAACCAACCCTGTGCCACAGTTTGGTGGTGGGGTTTACCAGAACCCAATGGGACGATACACTCCTCCCCCTAGCACAGTGACCCCTCCTCCTCCCCAGCCCAGTCAACAAAGCTACAATCCTTACCGCCACAACCCCATCAGTAGCAGGGCGAAGCCCTATGTTGCAGGGCCAGAGGTTCAGTCCCAGCCTTTTCCACCACAACAAAATCCCTACTCTCTTGGCTCTCCAGCTCAAACGTTCCAAACGATGCCCTCCACATATTCTAAGGTAGACAATCCATCTCTTTTGAGCTGTTGGCATTGTTTATCTTTTTGACGCCATGCATGGTAAATGCCTCTGATGAAGATGCTTGTAGTCAAGTTGAGTCTAAATCTGTGATGTTTTTCCTCTAGCCTCCTACCACACAGATGCAGACGCCCCCTCTTGCCCCTACCACTTCTGGAGCATTAGTCCCTGCCAACCCCATGATGCAATACAACTACAACGTCTACGAGCCTGTCCAGCCTCATTGGTTCTTCTGCAAACAAGTGGAATCTAAAAGTGTTTGGCTTCCCTTTAGTATCCTCGACTCTATTCAGCTGGAGGAGATTTATAACTCAGGTTTGGAGGCACATTATGACATATTACTGCAATCTGACTTGGATCATTTGCGTTCATCAGGATTCCTATCAAATTAAACCGGCTAAAGTTGCCAAAATGTATAATTTGATTCCAGTCCAACCAGACCCTGAGAGCGTGATAGTGTGCACGGACGGCGGTCGCTACGACGTGCAGCTGTATGACCGCATCCGGACTGCTGTCTACTGGGAGGAGGAGCCGACCGAGGTCCGGCGCTGCACCTGGTTCTACAAGGGAGACACAGACAGCCGCTTCATTCCTTACTCAGAGGAGTTCAGCGACAAGCTAGAGGTTTGTCCCATAAACGTTAACTCTGATAAGCTTGTCAGTACTAAGTATACCAAGTGCTGGTGAACGCTGTGCTGCACGTGTGGGAAGTTTGTCCTGAGAGATGTCTGACCTGACTTGGTGATTGCTGTGATTTTCTTTGAGTGATAATCTGTCTTCTATCAAGGGAGAATATAAGAAAGCTGTGTCCACCAACCAGTGGCATCGACGGCTGGAGTTCCCATCTGGGGAAACCATTGTCATGCACAATCCTAAGGTAACTAACGTTGTTTTTGACATTTGTGTTAATTTAGTGGAGTACTGTATGTCCATAGTTACCGTTGGTTGTCCTTTCTTTCTGTCTCTTAGGTTATAGTTCAGTTTCAACCCTCCGCTATGCCGGATGAGTGGGGCACGACCCAGGATGGACAGACCAGACCTAGAGTTGTCAAGAGGGGCATCGATGATGACCATGATGAAGTACCTGATGGTAACTCTTCTTACATTATTATTATTTCATTAATTTAACATGTTACGAATTAAAGGACACATAAAAAAATGAATAAAATACCTCCTATTAAAGTACTGTCTACATGTTTGTGTTTGCCAATTCCAGGAGAGATGCCACAGGTGGATCATCTTGTCTTCATGGTCCATGGTATTGGTCCAGTGTGTGATCTGAGGTTCAGGAGCATGGTGGAGTGTGGTATGTAGTTTGTTTTCACCTGTTGTCTTAAATTCCCAAGAGCCAAATCATACTTATAGATTGAATCATGTTCTGAAATCCATTGTCATATATTCTTGTCTTGTCAGTGGACGATTTCCGTAGTGTGTCCCTGAAGTTGTTGCAGAGTCACTTTAAGAAAGCCCAGGATGAGCACGTCATCAGCAGGGTGGAGTTCCTTCCTGTCCAGTGGCATACAGCACTGCATGGAGACGCCACAGGGGTGGACAGGTGACAGACACACAGAGCCATGGTTCATGACTGTGTGAAACCAATTCTCCTTCAGGATTGGCATGTTTTGACCCTCTACATGATAATTCTTCCTCTTTCAGGAGGATAAAGAAGATCACCCTGCCCAGTACTGGACGCTTGCGTCATTTTACTAACGAGACTCTGTTAGACGTATTGTTCTACAACAGCCCAACCTACTGCCAGACCATAATGGACACAGTTGCCCAGGAGATTAACAGGATTTATGCCCTGTTCATGCAGAGAAATCCAGATTTCAAAGGAGGTGTTTCAGTGTCTGGACACAGCTTGGGTTAGTCATGGTGTGAACATGTATTCAGGCTTAGAAAATTAATGAGAATCATTTGTATTGAATATTGTTTTATTTCTTTGTTCTGTCCAGGTTCTCTTATACTATTTGACTTGCTGTCTAATCAGAAGAATTGCTCACCCCTGCAAGGGATGACAACCATGCCCACCTCTAATGGAGGCATCCTGGTAGACAGACAACAGGTGAGAGTTCATAACCATCATATAAAACCCAACAATGTAAAAATAATCACCTTCATAAATTGTGATAACAAAGTTTGATTCAATTAAAGTACAACTTTAATTTCCCATCTTACTCTCAAATCAGGTGTCTGGCCCCATCTCCCAGGCTAATAGTGCTGCTGTTCCACCTGCTGTGGAGGAGGTTCCTAAAGAAGAGTCAGAAGAGCTTGAAGATCTCTCCACTGTGCTGGAGCACCTGGGGTTATGTGACTACCAGAGTACCTTTGAACAGGAGAAGATAGACATTGAGTCTTTTGTAAGGACCTCCTTGCTTGTAATCACATGACTTATATTGAGCATTGACAGGACACTGAATGTCAAGGCACCTGGGATTTATTGACTTATCATTTCTTTCCCCCTCATATGAAGCTGATGTGTACAGTTGATGATCTTAAAGAGATGGGCATTCCCCTGGGACCACGGAAGAAAATAGCCAAATTTGTGAAGGAAAAAGCGAATAAGCAGGTTAGTTTAACAGCCTTCTCTGAAAACTCCTCAGTGAAGCTGCCAAACCAAAACCAGTTTAACATGAAGATGTCTCCTCACCTCTGTTTGTCACCTACTTGTTGGCCACACACCAGGCAGCACAAGAGAAGGAGGAAGTAAAGGTAGCCAGTCAGGAGGTTGTGCCCTCTCAAGTAGGGCCCCTCCCAGAACCGAGCGCTATGAAGCTTCCTGTGCGCGGGACTGTCTCCTCCATCCATGTGGATTACAACTACTTTGAAGTTGGCACTGGACAGGTAAACCACATCCCATCTTTTAGCACATCATTGGAAACTGATGCAACTCTTGCATAAATAATCACTTTAAACAAACATTTTACATTGTTGTAAAATGATATTATACCTTTGCAATGAAAATAACTATAAAATAATATCTTTGTCACCCTTCCACTGCATAGGTATCTGTGGTGTACCACTCTCTGGACTTTGAGCCAGAGAATTTCTTTGCTTTGGGATCTCCAATAGGAATGTTCCTGACAGTCCGAGGGCTGGAGAAGATCGAAGAGACTTACCAGCTGCCCACGTGCAAAGGATTCTTCAACATCTACCATCCGGTTTGTGAATCCGTCTGACTCTATTTTCCCTTGGAGGAATGTGATTGTGCTTATTCATGACATGCCCAAGTCAAAAAGCATTTACTTGTATTTCTAAATCACAAAAACATTTGATGTAACAACAAAGTTGTCCTCTGCTTTAGTTGGACCCAGTTGCATACAGGATGGAGCCCATGATAATGCCAGACTTGGATTTGAAGCCTGTTCTCATCCCACATCACAAAGGGAGAAAGAGACTTCATCTTGGTATGGACATCTAGAATAAAGACTACAGTTTTAACCTTAATCCTGCAGAATGTGAATTTCCTGACCCATGTCCTGGTCAGAAGTTGCATTGCATCATGTTACAAGAGGGTCTAACAAGGGGGGCTGTTGTCTGTTGCAGAGCTGAAGGAAAGCCTGACTCGTATGGGCTCAGACTTGAAGCACGGCTTCATTAGCTCCCTGAAGAGTGCCTGGCAGACGCTTAATGACTTTGCCCGGGCTCACACATCTTCTGCCCAGCTACAGGCTGAACTAGCCATGGTGGCCAATCAGATCAAAGAAGAGGAGGAGAAGCAGGTGCAGCAGGGTGAGTTTTCTCATTGACACTCTTGAGGTGGAGTGTCATTGATACAAAGGCAAAAATACCCCCTTGTTGGCATTTATTGTTGAAGTATAAATGTTAATGTGTATGATTATGAAACTGTAAATACCCCCTTAGGGTTTGTCACAGAATCCAAGATGGGAGAGAGTCCGGAGCCCCTGCGGGAGGAGGAGCCACAGGTGAAGATAGGAATGTTGAACGCAGGAAATCGCATTGACTACGTTCTACAGGAAAAGCCAATCGAAAGCTTCAACGAGTACCTGTTCGCCCTTCAGAGTCATCTGTGCTACTGGTATGTGGGCAGTTTCATTTTCCTCTGCCATCGTCCTTCAACTCGGCTTTTAGCAAAGATCTTTCTCAACATAAAGTACTTGTAAATGTAACCCCCAATTAATGAGATATGATATTTAAATTCTTCCAGGGAGTCAGAGGACACAGCTCTTCTTATTCTCAAAGAGATCTACAAGACCATGGGAATACAGCCAGAACATATGCACTGAGGAAATTGACTGGCTGGAGTGGAAAATAAACCTGCAAAAATTAATCTGAAACCCCCCCTACAGCATTGTGTTTATTGCTCTTTGATTTGATACATGCTTTTCTGTTAGTATTCTTTTATTTTCTATACATTTCTTGTAGTCAATTGTATTATGATGAATACACTTGTATTATGCCATTTGTCTTAAATTAAGAATTTCTTTAGACAGATTAGTGGATTCTAAGACCACTAGTTACATTTTATAGCTTAAATTATCGAACTGGTGAAGCTTGCTTGAGATTTACTGCAATGTACAGTATATGGATCCAACTGAAACATTGAGAGAATTTAAACAATTGTGTGACAGAAGAAATTGAAATACTACTATACATTTTATGATGTAATAAGTCAAAATAAATAGTTTACTTTCACATCATTTGTTAAGTGTTTTTATTGTATTGGTGTTGAGTAGAGCTCAGTTAAAAACAGAATCCTTAAAAAATAAACCTTTCTAGAAATAATCTAGAGAACCATGCAGCAGGGTAAAATAGTTGGAATGGCAATGTTAAACATAACTAACAAGGAACAGAAATGCAACAAAACTGGCATGTTTGTGTACAGACAAAATGCAACCGTAACCGTAATAATGTTCAGCTTCAGTTTTTGAAGACATTTAACAAAATAAAGAGCTGTCTGATAAGGTCACATTCTTGCAAGTGTAAATATCTCTTTCCAGCAATGTTTTTCTCAGCAGAAATGATCAGGACCAACATGTACTATTTTCAGTTGTGAATGCTGCTCTATGTATTGTCATTCATTTTAATCAATGACATCAACCGTAAAGAGGTATAGAGTATAATCTCGTCTTTCATATTCCCACACCCAGCTAGTAGGCACACATGTATCGTATTATAAAAACATAGACAATTATAATTATGTACACAGAAAAGTTATGTACATGTTAATAATCCCAGATTTGCCACAGCGCAACTGTCATTTAATGGCTCCATCATGTATGGTTTAACCCAGCTCTAAGAATAATTTTCTTTGGAGATGAACATAGATTAGGAATATTTATGGACTGTATGCTTTTGATCAAATTTCTATTTATTTTATCACATTACAAGCAGTTCTCTATGCAAAGAAAACATTGACTGATTGTCTTTCCCTTTCAATAAAGCCTATGCTAATATAAAAATGATCCCTTTTTACCATCATTTAAACCCAGGTTTCACGTGAATTAAAAAAATATAACGATATGGCTTGAGACTGGCATGGGACAACTAACATTTTTTATTTTATTTTTTTAAAGGGACCCAATCCTTAGTTTGGTTGGACCTTTGCCTGATAGTCCAAACTTTACAGATGTTTAGTCTTTTGATGTTAATGCAGGTAGTGCTATTCAGGTCTATCACTTGGATTTTTCACATTTATCAATGTAACTGTACATTTTAGTACATTCATCTGTGTCTTCAGCTAAACTATAACAAATAACTGGAGGTTTTTGTGTAAACAGCTTTTTTCTATAGTGCATTTTAATAATTAACCATATTTAGTACTGCCATTCTAATGTCTTCTAAAACATCAGCGCCTTGACTGTAAGTTGCACAAAGGGACTATGACGTCCACGTTGGAAACAAACCGGTTCAATCATCTACTTTGAGCTGAGTCTTGAAGGCTTGCTTGCGGAGGTGATTCTCAATCTCCTCTCGGAACACCAGCATGCCCAGATGGGAGTGTGAGGCCTCGTTCATGGCTTTGGACTGAATGCACATGCGGTACTGCTCTGGTGTCAACTCATCTGCACACTGCTTCTCGTGCCACAAGTGGAATAGACCTGATACCGGTGTTCGCATGACAATTAAGTCGCTTCGCAGGTATTTTCTGTACAAGTGGACGTCTTCCACACCCCAGCCCTTTACTTCAAGATCAAAACCACCTGGAAAGCAAATCACACATCAAGTTCTCTTTTGTAGCTTCCTGTCTCATTGCTTTCTCAGATTAAATATTCAATACTACCTACTGTATATTATGAGACTGTCTTCACTGAGCTTATCAACACAGCTTACCAATGTTGAGGAAGTCTGAGCGGTATTGACATGTCATTCCAAAGCCAAAGTCTCTCCAGAAACCAGCATCTTTCTTATGAATCTGCATAAAAAGGCAGCTTGTCATTGGATACAAAAAACACCAGGCTAAAAAATCCCACTTCTACATTAAAAAGTGTATTTTGTACTCACAAGCTGGTTTTCAATAGGGGGGGCCAGCTCCAAATTTCCATAAACTATGGCAGGATTGTACAAACTGAAAACCACTGGATAAAATACTTTCTTGTCTACAAAATAAAAACAACAGAAAACAGAAAGTTTAGTTTGTCATAACACATATACCATCACAACCAATACAGTACAAACATCAGAAGACCATATATGGTATTTTTAAAAGAAAAAATATACATAATTTCATAGACCTACTTGGAGCAGAGTTCAGACGGCAAGTGTTGAGGAACTCCAGTGTGAAGTAGATATCCACGTCACAGAAGAACATCAACACATCACCCTTCTTCCAGGCATGGGCTCCAATGTCAAGACCTCTGCCCCTGGAAAACTCCTCGTCCACTGGGATGAGGGTGTAGTTAGAGAAGTCCTCCTCCCTGGTGATGAAATAACAATGTTAACAAATCAAAGAGGAACAGCTGTCACATATATCCATGAGACTCTGGATACAGAGATTTGTAAGAACCAATTGTACAATGTGATACATTGAAAGAGCAGGTAGAACGTGTTTAGATGTGAAATAATTCACAATATGAGAACAAACCTGGACATCTTTTCTAAAGAGGACTTAACCTCTTGTAAACCCTCCTGTCCAAAGTAAACCACGGTCAAATGCACTTGTCTATCATGTTGGATACAAACTTCCCTGCAAAACAAAAGTAGCCTTTAAAAAGTCATACTTAAAGGCAGGGTAGGCAATGTTGTTGAGAATTACTTTTTGTCACATTTGCTGAAATAAACTTTGTGATGGAAACTATTGAAAGCAAAACTACATAAATTTGATATATGTTGGTGTCGCAAGACTGTAATAAACATGACCAATCATTAAGGTCGGACCAGCAAAAATGATTGGACAGCATTCAGACCAAATCCAATGATTTTGGTCCAAAAACTTGCCAATTCTGCCTTCAAGGTATCATTAGGTACATGTATTCTATCTATTTTTAACAGGCAATACAATATCTATTAACCAATTAACCAATCAGGCTTGGTAAATATATGAAAATAATCAATAGTATAATTTATGGAATACATACATATTTTTTTTATATAATGAAAATTATATCAATCAAATCAACACCTGAAGTTGTGTAGGAACTGTGAGAAGGTTTCTGTTCTGCCTGCCAGTGGCACAATGATGTTGATTATGATCCCTGATGTCTCCACAGACGTGCTCCTGACCTTCATCAAAGGGCCAAATGGACGGAAAAGAGTGATGTGCCGGAAACTGCTGGAATCCTCTTTTGCAAAGTAGAGTTCGTAGAGCGTGCCTTTATCCCGTTCAGTCCTGTATAGCCCTGCACAAATATCAGAATAAGTCAAAATGGACAAAAGAATACCACGTCAAGCATTCCACAAATATGCAGCTTATAACAGCTACTTTTCAGTAACAGATTCACACATGGTCAGGGTCCTTCTTACCCTCAGTGAAGTGGCTCTCTGTGTAGGTCTGCCTCTGCATGGGTGCTTCATCCTCCTGGCCATCCTCCTCATCTGGGTTGTTAATGACATCCAGAGCTGCTTCTATGACCTCAACTAGCTCATCTCTGCGATCCTTACGAACAGGCTTCTCCTCTGGGTGCCGCGTCAGCCCCATCTCCAGCTGATACACCTTGGTGGAGGTGAAGCTCTCAAAGGGGACAAGAGCGTATTCACTGGGCAGGCGTGCACCCGTGTTCACCTCTGCCTTGTCAATTTGAGAATGGAGGTATTCCAGGAGGTCTCCAGGCTCTTGGTCCTTGGTGTCAGCCAGTCCCTGTATCCCAGGGAGCTCCTTCCTGTCCTGCAGCACCTTCAGCTTCTCACTCATCTCCTGGAGCTCCTGCTTGAGCTGGGCAATCTGGCGCTTGAGGCTGGTGGTGCGGCTGACATGGTGCTCCTCTTGCTCCTGCAGCAGGGCTTGGCAGTACTCCTTACCATAGGGCTCGGCACCCAGGCCAGGCAGCATCAGGCTGACGTCTGCTGGGGGGGTGCACTCAAGCAAGTAGACAAACAGCAGCAGCACCAGGAGCAGGAATAGACCAAGGAGCAGCCAGCGCGCCCGGCCCTGCAGAGTTAACCTTCGCCTGGGCATCACGCTCTCATCAAGTCTAAGGATGGGACGTCTTCATTTGCTTCAAATTCTGCTAAACCTCCCCCAAGAATAACAGACCACCCTTGTTGCAATGCATCAAGTCCTCATAAATAGTATGTTTAGCCAAACATACTAATGTGGCAGGCAATATATCCTTGAACAGAGAAATGCAGATTGCTCACTATAAAAAGTGAATCTGTCATTTCATTTCATTCTGCCCATTTTGGTTGGTGAGTGGCTATTCCAGTGAGTTGTTGATCAAATGTAGTTTACAAAAGCACAGGAGCAAACATTCTTTGCCTTACTTGGTTGGGATTGACACCCTATCGAATTGGACTAGGAACAGATAACAAAGGGGAAAGAGTTGGCAATGAGTTGTACGAGGCAAGACACTGACTACAAAAAAGTTAATGAAATACATAATTCATTTAACTTTAATACAATTGAGTAACTAACTTAGTTAACTCGGCTCAAGTGATGCGCTGCATGAACTGAATCAGACCCAATGATAATAACTTCTGTCAGATAGCTTTGCTAGCCTAGGCTAATACTCCAAAATCGGAGACTTCTTTTACAGCTAGCTAGCTATCTTTAGGGTTTACAGATAAGGGATGCTGGCTAATGTCAAGTTATATACATTGTCACTATTTTAGCTAGTTAGCCAGCAAGAAAAATACCCAGCTACAGTCCCTAGCTAGCCTAGCTATAAACACTACTGTAGCCAGCCGGCTTTGTGCCCGAAGCTAGCCACCTAACTAGCTCTACTCTTCTGTTGATTAAATTAGAGTGCGAACATTTGCAAACGTTAGGCGAAATAACTGAGGAGTGACAGAAACACAACCAGCGCTACAAGTATGTAAGTTTTGTATTTGTCTCGATACGTTTAAATCGGTTGTTTTAAATTATTTTTCCATAGCTAGCAGGCTAACTCACCAGGAAAAGATGCCCCTTCTCTCATCTTCATGTAAATGCCACGGAGTACAGACTGTATCTAGATCCACTTTACCCAGATGACAAAACCCCCTAATGTTTGTTTAGCTAATACAAAAAAGAAGCAACAACTAGAAATACCCTTTTCTTTTGACATTGTGTGTATATGACAGAAAATGTATTAAAAAACAGTTTTATAAAAGCGCCATAGATCCTTATATATCTGTGAGCAGACTCCCGTACTTTGCGTACATTGGATTTAAATACATGCAAGTGCCGCGTTCAAATGTAAGCAGTCAATGCTACTGAGATGAAAGATAATTGATGCAATACCTTAAGATCATTTTGGCTCCCCAGTCCGGGTTTATAAAAACTATTGAGCACACTTCCCACGGATATTTTGGTGCCCTGCAAATGTTAACATTAAGGTTTAGTGCTCTACTTTCCCATAGCTCAATATTCTAAGATTAATTTGCTATTTTTTGGCTTGCTTGTGTAAACCAATGTAATCATTGAGGAAGAAAAATGCAATTAAGCCTGTTATGTGTAAACAGACTGTGTATATTTCATTGTTTATTGACTGCAACAAAATCATATAATAACAATTATTAACACAAATGTATTTGCTGAACTATCATTTTTGCACAAAGATTGCCATTACATTGAATCATAAGGTGAACTGCAGTTTTACACTGGACATGCCACATTCTACATTTAGTATTATGTCCTTCGTACAGTAACACTATTTGATATTTTTGTGTTAAGATTTATTTAATTCAACATGGTTGTCTTATTTTCTTTGGCAAGTATAGTTGGAACTGTTGAGTACCACAACAAATGCAATGTTTACATTTTAAAGAACAATATTATATTAAGTAGAAACTTTACAGATGTTCAGATGTTTAAACTCAATGTTGTCTCTTTGTCAATCATCTCCAGAGATCTACGACTGGTGATGGTAAAGATGTGCCCTTTAATTCCGAGGATGGTACAAGATCTTCACAGTCGTACACTAATAATTGGAGGCTATTAGAAGCAGCACAGGCACTTGAAAGACAATTA
Source organism: Osmerus mordax (assembly GCF_038355195.1). Taxonomy (NCBI): domain Eukaryota; kingdom Metazoa; phylum Chordata; class Actinopteri; order Osmeriformes; family Osmeridae; genus Osmerus; species Osmerus mordax. Next base: position 16,731,673 of record NC_090054.1, on the reverse strand, counting down.
CATTGACATACAACCTGGTACAGTATATAGTCATGCAATGATACAATTTGGCCAACATGACCTTGAGGTAATGATCAACATACCAAACAGCTGCTTGAAGCATGGTCAATGTTGTATAGCCATTTTGCAGCAAAAAGACTTTATTATCCCCCAGTTTCCTTGGATTTGAATTACCCGTGCAACAGAAATAAAAGGGAACCAACTTTAGCATCATATTGTGTATGTACAGTTTTTATATAAATATACACATCTACCCAATTAGGAATCTTTTCTACAATGTTGATTTGCTTTTAACTATCAAGCTTGTCCACAATTTTTGCGGGTGAAGGCAACGCCATCCAGTTTGCATAAACACTATCATTGGCATATCTTGTAAAGACTGGGTTAGTGGCATCAAGTCTGTTGAGAGGTACCGGGCTCTTCTCAGGCCAGTTCGGGTATGACATGCCTAAAAATGAGAACATATCATTTTTCTGCACGGAGTAAATGAAATGTAGAGTGCAGACAGTAAGGCTCTCAAAAGAAACTCTGTTTTGGTCATGTTTGCCAAAAGACAATTTTATAATGGAACTCCAGACTAATGCGATACTAATGGAAAATTGTAAGTAGCGATGATCAATACGTTTTGCAGATGAGACAGATGCTGATTGTTCCTGCTATGAAAATTATATGAGCTATGAGGTGTCATATAAAATAAAAAAACACAACAACAACAACTGGTACATTACTGAATGTTGTGATCTGTCAATGGTATCCTTGGCTTATGCACCATCAATGTTGTTGAAGCAGATGTAGATTGCATCAAACAATAAACAACATGGACAATGTGTCACAGTTTTTTACCTGGTAATTAACTACCTCACTGACAGCCATTATATTGCTAAATACGTTTTATGTTATCAAGAGCTGAAATATTTGGTAGGAAGGCCCAGGGGAAACACATTTACAATGTTGATTCTCTCTGTTATCAATATTACCAGAGAGTTTGATTCAAAAGCCTTACTGTTTCTCTGTTCAACATTGAGGAATCAGATCATTTCACATCAAATTCAGATAAGTAAGACAGTTTGGAATCCAAACCAAATTATAAATAGTAATTTATTCAGCAAGGACCTGTTTCAAATGTTGCATTATTTTTTAAATAAAAAGTTGGGATCGTTGAAATGTGTATTGAAAAGCGAATTCCATTCCTTAATGAGTTATCCAACTGGCTATATGGAATAAAATAAGTATAGGAATGTTTTATATTTACAGATGTATGGTTTTTTTAGTCAGCTTTCGGGTACTGTACATCAGAAGCAGGTCCAAATAAATTCAGACACAAGATCCTCTTTTTCACTGATTCTCTCATTTTCTATGAAATGTGAGATTTTCAGATGTCAGAGAAGCATGCCTAGATCACAGACACACACATTTGTCTAAGGAAAGCCAATCACAACTTGCCAAAAAGAGAGCTTTTGTGTCCTGTCTCTAAAATCTAGTAAATGCATGGGAAATTCTACCATATAGCTTGTTTTCAATCCATGTGGAGGGAAGGGTTCGAGGGAGAGGGGCGTTATTACAGTCCACTAGAGGCGTGTCCTCTTCAGAGAGGGCATCGTCGTACAGCAGGGCATCAGCTGGCGTTGATGCTGCCAGGTCCAGGTAATCCTGGCAACAGGAGATCAACATCTGATTAAGCCAATCACCAGACAAAGAGAGAGGTGTGGCAAGTACAGACAAAAATAACCACAAGAGATAGCTTTGATTGGATTTCTAATTCTATGACAAATGGTACTTCAACTGGCCTCAATCAAAACCGCAACACAAGCCCATCCTTGCTAATTATATGTGTGTGCAGTCTAAGGACATGGGAAAATGAGAATGTTGTCTAGACATGAATTATGTTGGACATACAGAGTATGAGAGGGTTTATGTAATTAAGAATAAGAGTCTGTAAGTGCCATATAATTAGTGAATTACTATTGAAGACAGAAACAAGATCAATTATCTTTTTTTGTTTGAACCTACCCGGCTTTTCACCATCATCTTTTCAAGTTCTTTGCTGATGTCTGAAAACACTGGCCTCTTGTCTGACTCTTGTTTCCAGCATCGGAGCATCAGATTATACCTGCAAAGACACATGTAGCCCATGGTTGAAGTTGGAATCCTTTATAATCATCATCATAACCTCCAGATTGTACTATCCAGATTTTCAATAAAAAAAATTAGTAAACAGGAACGCAAGCTCCAAAATGAAAGTAAACTTACATTTCATCTGTGCAGTTCTCTGGTTTCTCCATCCTGTAGCCCGTTTTGAGGAGGTTAAAGAGGCGTTCAGGGGCAATACCTGGGTAGGGGTTTCCACCCAGTGTTACTATCTCCCACAGTAGCACACCAAAGGACCAGCTTGGAGGAGGTAAAGGAACTCATATAAGTATGACTTTTAACGGTTAAGGTTAGGGATAAAGTATGCATTCCCAAGTTTAAGTGGATGGTACAAACTACTTACACATCACTTTGTGTTGTGTAAATGTGATCAAACAAGGACTCTATTGCCATCCATTTGACTGGGATTCGACCCTAAAAAGAAATAGAACCATTCAGCTTTGTTCCTAGTACATAAACTACAATTCAGATTTCATAATGGCTTTCTGAAAATGCTTGCCTTACCTTGCTCCTCTTTACATATGAGTCTTCTTCATAGACGTCTCGGGACAAGCCAAAGTCGGAAATCTTCATCTTACGCCCCTCTGCAACCAAGACGTTTCTTGCAGCGAGGTCCCTGTGGACAAGCTGTAGGACAACAGTACTCAATTCAATTTTTTGGAGCCAAAGGATTTTCAGGTTAATTTTCAATTAAGCTAGTGACTATACCTTCATCTCCGCCAAGTACTGCATACCCCTGGAGATCTGCCAGGCGAAGGAGATCAGGTCACCCATAGTAAGTGCCCTCTCGTCTGGGTTCTCCAGGTAGCTGGAGTTGCGGTTGGCATCGCCGCTCATGTAGCTGGGCCCGACCTTTCTACTCTCACGGAGGAAGTTGCGTAGCGATCCATACTTTGCATACTCCACAATCAGGTACAATGGTCCTGGGTGGGGTATCACAGCCATTAAGAAGACACTCAGATGAAAAACATGCAGGTTGTCAAAGAGGAGGAAAATTATGCCTTACCATCCTGACTGCAAGCTCCATACATCTTTATGACGTGTGGATGGTTTACTTGCTTCAGTAAAGTGAATTCTGACAGCAGATCACGGAGCTCGCTATGTGAGGCATGTTCTGTGAAAAAATGGAAGGATTGACAAATATACATGGAAATATACAGTGTTACATTTTTTTTGCAAACAGTGATGAATATAAGGTATTGCAGCATGTGCAGTTGCTTTTGTACTCAGTGTACAAAATGTCAGCCATATTATTACTTCCCAGTCTGTCTGCACTCTGTCTGCTTCATCTTACCTTTAAGCATTTTCACAGCCACTGTGGTGTAACCAGCCTTTCCTTTGAGACGGAAAGCAGTCGCCTTGACAACTTTCCCAAACTCCCCTTCTCCTAAGGTTTTACCCAGCACCAGGTTTTTACGAGGGAATTCCCACTTGGGATCCTCCTGTTAAAACAATAGAGAATCACTTTTAGAGCCTAGTTCTCGTTCATTGTATTTTCCACCTAGTTTTAGAACTGACCCATTCGTTTAAAGCTTACAGGTATTTTGAATGTGTCGATGGCCACTTGGTTCTCCATGGAGTCCAGAGAGCCGCGTCGTACATTGTTAGCAGAGTAACTGATAGGGTAAGACTGGGCCGGCCGACGGAAGGTCATCTCAGCTGAGGCTATAGGCGGCTTGGGAGAGTTCTTGTGGTAACGATGGATGAAGTAGGAGGAGAGGAGGATGGAGACTATGAAGGAGAGCAGCACGGCAGTGGCGATGATGGTCTTACACATATCGTCACATATGGCTTCTGAGAAAGACAAGGCAGAGAGAGGAGTATCAGGGGAGGCGTTTTGGGATAGGCTGTGTGGACTGTAAAAGAAGACAAGGTTTGAATGTGGTGAACTTACCTTCAACATCGTCTTTTTCACAATAGCATTTCTCAGAGTAGCAGTAGCAGGTTCCATAGCCAGCTTTGATGCCAAACATCAAGCCTTTTTCGTGACCTCCGATTACAGGTTCACCTTTGTGAAGACACAAATATGCACAGAATTCAAATTCATAGTTAATATTATTTTCTTAAAAAATGTCTTTCTTTCACAAAAAGTCAAATTAGAAGACACATATTCATGAACTTCAGTTGTTTCTTACCAGTGCAGTCCTGTGGACATATCGACATGTCCTTGATCTCAATAGCATCACATAAGCCATCAGGACAGGTATGAAGGTCTGGAGAGCAGGTGGAATAACTCTCTGATATTCCTGAGGTAAAGGGAAAATTATTTGATTCAGTGTTTTGACATTAACCAGTGGAGGCTATCAGGAGCCTTTCTTGAACCACGTATGATATACCTTTTTCTGTGCCCTGCCTCCACTGGCACCTCCCTGTGGTGGCGCCCAGACCTCTGATTGCCTCGCAATCCCCTCGCTGTCTTCCTTCCGCACATGACAGTGAGCGCTGGTCCTGTAGAGACTGCCTGTGTGCTATAAAATACAAACCTCATTACAGACTGTACAGTGAATGTGTGTACTGTGTGAATCACCATACTGTGGCTGTCAACTAGGCTATCAAAAAGCATCAATACAAATACAGCAACCAAAAACAGATACTTTCATCCTTTAAGTGTAATCTAATTGGCAACTCACAACAGCTGCAGTCTTTATTATTGCCATCCTGTACACGTACCTTCTCCATCAAGTACTATAAGTATTTGAGTGCTGGCCTGCAGTTGGTTCTGCTGCTCCTGGGCAACCACAGAGTATTGCAGGTCCTGGCACTCTGGTCGGCCCAGTGCCTCAGAGTCATTCACATACAGCACTCCCGACACGTCCCTCAGGCTCTGGGCTATGCTAATGGCGGCATAACAGGCCTGCATGTCAGCAGAAACATTCTTCTCTGCTATCTCTAGCCGGTACGTGACATTGATGCCCTGAAACTTCAGGCAGTTGTCCACACACACTCTACCAACCTGAAAAGAGATGTAACATAAATTGTTAGAGAAAGATAAATTATCACATTGAAAGGGTTGATTTAAGATCTTGGAAAATTCCAATTATTTTGGGGGTGGCTACTTTAATTTGAAAAAGAAACCCCCAAAACATAAAACATTTTTCTAGCCTCGAATGCTAAATATATTTCCATTGTTGTGGTGTGGAACATCAGATACCTGGGCATAAACAGAGGATCTGCGTGTCAGTGGGAAAAGATAGGTGACATTGGTGAAGCGGATAGGAACGGGTATGATGGTGATGTTGTAGTGCAGCATCACTGTTCCGTCAGGACCAGGGTAGGTGGTGTCATTGACCAGATAGGGAAGCTGGAAGGTACGATTCTCTGTCACAGACAAGCTCCGATTGAGTTTAAGCCCTGGATACCCACAGAAAAAGGAGCAAGTGTGGTTTATTCAATATCACAATAATGCACATTTGATATCATTTTATCACATCGTGTCACTGTGGAATTTATTGGAATTACTCACTGTATTCATGAACTGTCCCTCGAACGTTGCCAAACATGCTCTTTTCTTCTCTGAAGGTATGTTCTACAGTGAATGCTTCTCTTATCCATATGTCATTTGTCAACATATTACCAACCAACCAATTCTGACTATCGTCTTTGGGGTAAGTAGCCGTTGTGTCTCGATCATATACAGTTAAGTTGCCGAAAACTCCTCCCTGCGAAACCAAAGAGAAAATGCAAAATCGTTAAGACATATTTATAAGAGATACAATTCGAAGTTTCTTAAACGTTATGACGTGCCGTGTACGAACTGTACCTCAATGCGATTGAACTCGATCACGATCTCATCTGTGTCTGTTCCATTTACATATGGTGCGTTGTCATCTTCGTCATAGATGCTAACCAGAAGTGGAACAAAGTGCTTGCTTAGGGTCTCCTCGGTCTGGACCACGCAGACGAGCATCAGGCGATACATCTCCCTCTCCTCGCGGTCCAACGGAGCGGTCACCAGCAACTCAGTGGTGTTCTCATTAACAGCAAACGGTGCTGGGACCTCTGCAGCACCAGAAAGGTAAGAGGGATGCCAACCTGAGAATCAGCATTGTAACAGCAGGATGAATAATGATGACTCGTAGACAATGTAGATAGAAGCATGGCTGCACCTGATTCAACGCTGTAGGAGATGGTGTAGTTGGGGCAGATGTTGAGCCTGGAAAGGGGCCTGAGCTGAAGAAGTGACCCTGGGAATCTGTTCTCTTTGATGTGGAGGTTTAAGTTGTGGTCAGGGAAGCACAGCTTCTCCATCTTGGTTTGGCCACAAAGGGGCACTGTGGCGTTGACAAAGGTCAGGGTGACCACGGTCCGGTCAGAGGGCAGACCATAACAACGGTGCTTCTGGTCAGGTTTGGGGGTTTGGGGGGTGACACTCAGGGTCAGCTTCCACACTGACACAGAGCTCTTATCTGATGAGACACACAGCCATAACAAGACCAAAACCCAATTTTAATCTCACACAGTGCTTTTCTTGATGACAAAGCACTTCCTACTCTTTTCAATTACATTACTGCCCAGAATGCAGATTTCTGAAAATGACATATCACTTTTACGCAACAGCATTATTTGTATGCCAAAGGTAAAGCAGCCTATCAATTCTAGCGTATATATCATATTTTAATAGTGACTTGTTAATAGTACTGAAACACTAAGCAGTTAAATAAACAACTGAAAGACAGCATGCACAATGGTATTGAGTAGTCTACATAGTCACGCAATGACACTTACAAAATGATCAACAATCCATGAGAAAGAAAAATCTAAGATTCTATCTTTAACTTACAGGGAGAGTAAAAATCATTCCATTCCAGGGTTTTATTCATGTACAGAACTCCTGTGGTCTCATCCATGTGGAACCATGTGCTGTAGTATGGAGCCTTCATGGGGTTGGTCCAGCACAAGTGGAAGTGGGGCCTCTCAGAGTCACTTTCCGGCATGGAGTGGACCTGGAGTACAGGTGTCCCTGCAGCCTGCCCTACGTAAATGGTCTCTGCATACGGTTTCTGCGGGAAGTATAGACCAGCAGATTCTGTGAAGAGATGAAGAAAGTACACGGGTAAACACATGTTATTTGACATAACTAAACATATTTTGCTCTAAAGATCTCTGGAACTATTCAAGAATGGAGCTACGGTAGGAAGTTCAGTGCAGACTGTAGTATATAAACAATGGTACAATGCTTTTTGCAATGTTTTTTCCTCTGAAGATTGAAACTTGGATGCTGTCTGATGAAGGAAACAAATCAGATTTGGAACTTGTTGCCTCACATCACAAGTCCTTCTTTGTCTCTGCTAACGCATCATGATTTCATTCACATCATGCCGTCCATACTTCTAATAATTGTTTGAGCCTTGCTAAAATCTTTCATTGTTACATTATGCTGAGCTGACCGATGGTGTGCATATCCATTATCTGGAGTCTCTATTTAGATTTTCTAATTAGGCAACAATACCTGTCATATGACAATAAAGTTGATGCAATCAGGTGACTGGATTCCAATTACTTATATATAACAAACAACAGGTTTAGAATTTGGTTTATTGAAATATATGACACTTGTCAGTCCACGGAAATTGAAAAGGGTCTCAAATGACACCCACACAGCACTTTTAATGAATTTCTCATATGGTCAATGAGATGTGGTTTCCAATTCTCCTTGGCTTCACCTTGGGATGTTTAATTATGGGGTAAAACATGATACTGTGAAGAATGAATCATTACCTGCTGGGGTTATGGGGGTGGGAGCTAATCTATAAAGCGCAATAGCAGGCTGCATGTTTTACAGGAAAATGGAGATGTGAGTGTTGTAATTATATCCCTGTTGTGTTCCTGTCCGTCGTCGGTGGTTGGCCATTTAGGGAACGTACTAATGTTATTAGCAGACAGTGAAACTAGATTTTCTATTTCTGTCGGTGCAGTTGAAGCCCCGGCTCTGGTTTCAGACATTGATTTAATTTAGTTGCTCATGGATGACAGGAGGTTGGATGGATGGATAAAATGTGACCTGTCTTCCTGAAGGATATACACTCAGGAAAGTTATTTCCCCCTTTATTAAAACCTTTCTGAGGCAAAAACAAACAACTCAGTTAGTTTGCTAAATCCATTCAAAATTCCATTCAGGCAATTGGATTCAATTTCATTCTCTCAAATTAGATAGGTGAACACTATCCACTTCCTAAATCTTAGCATAAACATAGCTATTTCATTACATCCTGTGTGCTTGAAAATAGACTAATGGATCAAGATACAGAACACTGCTCAGAGAGTTTAAGATGCCTTGCTTTGCAATTCAACAAAACAAAATCTCTACATATATCTTAGTTTAAAATTGTTAATATAAATTAATATATTGCAAGGTCTTTAGTAAATCCATCAGAAAGCACAATATCATTGCAGTTAATGTAAGCAAAATTTATGACAAGATGTAACCTTCATTAACTGCTTAGATGCATTAATAATCAATTTTCATCCTGCTTGCTCCCAGCAACATTCAGTGACCATCAGAGGGAGACATATCTCTACCACCAGATCAAGGATATGAAGCAGACCACCAGGAAAGGATCCAGTTCAGGACACATGATACTGTCAGTACGATAAAACAATGATGACTAAATGCCATTTCCCACAGACTGTATTAAGGTCTTAAAGCATTTGGGCTCAGTGCTAGTATTACTTCTAAACATTCTTAGCATACATTCATGTTAATTCAAAGCTTTAGCAGAGTGTAGATGACCACTGTATCTGGACTAGGATCTAGGGTGACACTGTAAATCTGTGGTACCGGTGGTATTACAAGTGAGGGCTGACTTTGGTTTAAAGCTTGCCACAGTGAATCGTATGCTATACAATTCATTTGTATAATTCAAAATTCAATTTATTTCCAGGACTCAAGCCAACAGAGGGTAAGCAGTTTATATCTAAACTAATTAATCGAATGGATTAAGCACGACTCTAAGCAAATCCAGTCTTTGCTCTGTGATTCTATGAAGGTCTTTCCTGAATGACTCATGACTTCTCCTAAATGCAGCACTTTCATAACTGAACTTAAGAAATGTTCAATGTTACTCATATACAGTGACAGATGTGATCATGACTGTGACCTCTTATAACCATGTCAAGGGCAATGACTGCCAAAGTCTAATGAAATCTGTTTATTGATTTCAGTTTAAAGAAACGAGGGAAGAGTATGTGGGAGGATTCCTCGATATCTTTGAAGTGTTATAGACCTTGGTGGACTATGTTATTACATATAAACTGTAAAACTCATACTAGAGACTAAACAGATGAGTAAAAAAAAATCTTGAAAACACAGTGGAAAGATAATAATCCAGGATATAAACAAAAGCAGAAAACATGGCTGCGTGTTGTTATTTACAGGGCCTGAGGATTTGTCTGAGCTGACTGAGTGGGACGTCCTATCCGCCATCCAGGAGGACAAAGACTGGAACTCAATTAGCTCACCATGCACATCACCGGAGAGATTTACCATCTATGAGCTCATGTCCTGGAGTGAGCCTCAGTAGTTTCTCTTCCCTATTTACTAATCTGTCTGAGAACACAACTGGAGACAAACACTGGAGCCAGATCTCCCACCTAGAATTCCTTATTGAAAATCCACCACAAGTCCTTCACTGACAACGATACCCGACCTCACTGCTGCAGTAGCCTTGTTGTGGCTGGCAGCTGGCAGTGGTCTTGAGATTGGGAATGAGTTCTGAGGGAGGAACAAAGCCTGTGCCCTTTCAAGGTCAATGCTTCATGCATCTGTCCCCAGTAACGACCGGTTGGGGAGGGGAATATCTAGCAGCTGACCAATCAATATCAGTTCTAATCAACAGTCAGGCTGATTGTTTTTAATTGATGAGATAGACTAGAAGCACCCTTACCCTAACCCTTGCACATGTACAATCATTAATGAGAACAGAAAATAGGGCTTACTTTATATTGTGCACGGTATAGAAATAACCAGGAACTAAAATCTATTTACTTTATTATGGTTTACAAAGAATAATTAATCCATTCGCACACAGTGAGCAAACACAAGTAAGGGACATGTTTGCCACTCATATCAAGTTCAAATGAAACTGTCATAATCACTCTGAAAGCTGCAATGATCACTCTGTTCCCAAAGATGAAATAGTTATGAGAATCATTACTAAGGCTCTCTGCAATGATTCAATTAACTAAAAGGCTGCAAATCAATTGATGCAAGTTATTATTGATTACCTTGTTTTTATAACCAGACAATTCAAACCATTTCTGGTTTGAATTGTCAGTGTGCAAGATTGCTTTGTCATGAAATGATGATGCTTTTTGGTTTTATTGTTAATAAAAATGGTTAATAGTTGAGCAGAACATCTGATGTTTACACACTTTAGGTCCGTGGCATGATAAATAATGACAACATCATAAATTTAGCCAATCAAACAAATCCGTAATATGATAGAAACTATATACTACGCATACTCATTTAAATAACAGTAACGTTAACGTCAACTACTACTACTACTAATATTAATACTTCCTAATTATAATAACAATAAGTAGTTAGTAAGTTGGTGTCTTACATAGAATGTATTTGCTTGGAATACTGTAAGAAGATGGACTCCAGGTGGATCACTAAAACCATGATACATACCGTAACATAATAATCAATTATTCCCATAATGTAATCCAATTATCTTTCAGAGATTACAAGAGCCGAAAAGCAATGTACCATGTTCATCAGTCATCAAGAAATCTAATATAACATCTCCTTAGGGGTTCGGTGGAACTGCAAATTCAGTTTCAGAATTCACATGGGAACGACTTGGACATTAAAAATTGAACAACACATCACACAGCACAGCAGATGGAGTTTGATGTCATAATCATTAGACCACTGTCGTTAAATGTTCTGATACACATCACTGCTGCCGTAAACTTGGTGAATTCAAACAGGAAGTATGCATGATCAGAGTTAAGCAAAGATCATTGCTGCTATTTAACCTTTTCCTAAATAGCTTAACTTCTCCCAGATTTTGCGTCAGGATAAACACAGACACCGCTTCCATATTCACGAGCATCTGACCTTTATAATTAAGCTTCTGAATGTATTATTTTTCTTAGGTTAACAGTAAAAAGTTACAATAAATATTTTTTACTCATATAACTGCATTTCCCACTAAATAAGTAAACACCACATTTACAGCAATCTCAATAGTCCCAAGGGTCAAACAGCCACTGTAAGGACATGATGACATCAAGACCTTCCAACACCCATCTCTGACCTGCAGTCTGAATGTGAGAGAGACATAACGAGCCTAGTCTTTGCATTGTTCATTGCTGTAAATGATCGGTCAAACACAGCATGCATCACTGGCCACTGGAAAATAACTTGTCAAGACCCACGTGAAAAAAGAGCACTAAATGCCCTGAGGAAACAATTTCAATCAATGTCTCCTTGTCCTTCCACCAAAGCAAATTAGATTCTGCCCATGCATGGAAGGGGAATGTGACCCTTTCCTGACTAGGGGATCAGAGAAGACAGTGGGGAAGGTAATGTTTTACTGTTGCTCTTGTATGGTAGCAGATAGAGGAGAAACAGCTTTCCAGACACTGAGGCTGGGCTTAGAGGACAGTCAGCCAATTAAATATCCTCCAAGGTGTCCGTCCTTGAGACAAAGGAGTAATTTAGTCCCTCTGAATTACTCAGGATTTTTGGGTGTATTTGCTCATGGCTATAATCTTATCCATTTTACAACAGCAAAAAGTGGAATCACATTAAGTTGCTGGTGTGCCTGTGTGATAAGGTTCAACATATGGATGTTCTGGACTTACTGACCCTAGGGCTGAACAGGCAAGACCTGGATCTAGAAATCATCAGTAAAACAGTAGCAAGACTTACAGAGAGTGAAATTTTGAATATTTTAGTTGTTGCTATAGTACCCTACTTTAAGAAATTATCCAATGTGAAATATATAGACTAAGCTACACAAGTAAACTAAAACAGAAACGGTAAACACTCTTAGAAATAACTGTATGCCTGTGGTGTTTTCAATTACACTAAAAGAAACTTAGTGACAGCAAGAGTGGAAAATTTTGAAGATTTATAATATAACTGTGAGCAACCCAAGACACAAGCTTAACTAAATCATATAATGTAATAAGGGCTTAAATCAAATAGCACCATGTATCAAATGAGATTTATTGGTCTGGTCCTTCTCAAAAGCAATGAATGCTGATGAAAATGATTGCGCTAATGCAAGGAAGAGAGCCAGCTAAAGCGACTGCTAACACAGCATCCTCAAGGATGTGAAGGCGATCACTGGCAATTACCAATCAGGTTAAGGTTTCCAAGGTCAGAGGGCATGACAGGGTCATCAATACAAAAACAGGGTCATGGTAGCATGTCCACAGATCAATGCTTTTACATAAAAACATCCTTTTCTCCTTGTGCTCCTGTAGATGATAAAGTAGATACAAAAGAAATGGATACAAGGACAGATCCATATATATCCATGTAGTGCTAAGGAAAAGTGCACAGTACATGTCCTAAATGGAATAGGCTGTATTCATCATAGCAAAAGGAAGGGTCAACTGAGGTAACCCTAGCTAAACTTTGAACCAACAACTGTTCATGTGCATTTTGAATGAACATCAACATATTGGTTTCATCTTGAAATTGTAGTATTAAAATCTGAACACTCAATATGAGTTACTGAAGAACTAAACATAGGAATCCCAAATTCCAAACACAACCATTTGACTTTGGTGCCCTAGATAGCTAGTGTTGCTTTAAATCTAAATGTCACAACAAGGATCATTATTTACGTCAAGCAAATACTGGGATTTCATTTAATATAAAACAATAAAACAGCTATAAGTCTTTACTATGATTAGAAAAGCACATTCATAGTTGCACACAAAATGGGTTATAAAATCATTGCATATAACATATGATCATGAACAGATTAAGATGCATCCTTCATTGTATCGACATGGTTGATTTGACTTAACCTATATGCTTGCATTTACACAAATTCACCCAATATGGATCCTTCCCAATCATGATCAGACATTTAACACATACTATTTACTCTTTATTCAAGCTGTGTTTCATAAAATGTTTTATGAGGTATCTTCACTGACTTCTCCCCCTGCACTCTGCTGAGCATGTACTTCCGTGCAGGCACCATTTCAACACAGATGGGCATTACACAGGCATTGATCTTCAATTTCCTTTGTGTGATTACCTCAGCAGGAGTCACCATGTAGATTACCAGTAATTTGCTATGTGGGACCACTAGATTCTTCAGTGTATCAAAACAATACTTAGAACGTGTTTGTTATATTGTATAAAAGTTCCAGAGAAGATCACAAGTAAGAACTTGTTGAGAATTACTGAGAAATCCAAACAGATAGATTTTACAATAATGACCTTTGGGTCAAGTGACATTCAATTAACCTCATACAAAAGGATAGAATATTTTGTGAAGGTGTTATGGTGAATGTCTTTTAAGGTAATTGTTGTTTGGTAACATAGCCATAAAAGTGGGAACTAATGATGGCTGGTTATTTTTTGAGGAAAAGGGCACGTTTCCAAAGTTTGCTTGGGAAAAGATATTGGTCTGTTAGTCATATACAAATTCTGTCACCAGAGAAAGAAAAAATTCTCAAGATAGAGAAAGCATTATATATTGACTAACTAAAAGAAATGCAGACTCGCTTATATATGAATATCATCAAACTGTATTGTACAGCATCAAATTTACAAAAAAATGAATTGATTGTCTTTTGAGAGAGGGGTTAAAGCTTAATGTGTTCCCAGAACAGTGCCTTCTATTGTTTAACAGGCAATATTTCCCTACAAGAAAACAAACACTTGATGTTTGCTCAGAGACAGACGCACCTGCCGCACACCTGCCCCCAGACTTGCAGAGCGCGAAGAGCTTTTGTTTTCCACAGATCCGCAGGTGAAGAACATGCATCCATCGTATTAATACCGGACATGGATTTCAGCACCTCTGTATTACACCATGATCAAAATGGTTCACAAGATCAATAAACAATAAATCAATATACACGCAAATTGAGATACATTTGTTGATGTCTTCCGGTTAGGAACTACTATTTATGACAATTTTATGACGACGCATTTGGACCAAAGTAAGTAGGCAAATTCCAGCTCCTTAAAAACCATTTTGCCACGATTTACCATCGCATGTTCTCTGCTGATTAAGGCAACTCCAACATAATAATTTTGTAAAAAACAACACACAAAATGCCTACTGATTTTACAATTAAAACCAACCAAAGAACATTGTACCAAAATCATTAAAATGTGCACTGTACATCATTAGTTATGACTATATTACCAAGGATTTTATAGTTTACTGATAGACTCTAGGTGCGTGACCTTCCAATGACCAAATATTCAATTCAAAACACTGTAACGATTAACAGACACAGACGTCAAAACACAAAAACAAATTGAATAGCCAGAGTATCCTATACCTACATGCTTCTAACTGTAATAGGCTGACTAGAAATAGATATAGGCTGTCAAGAATCCCAACATTTTACACAATGGTCTATATTTGAACGGCCATCCCGTTTCACAGACCTCACATTAAGATTCACACACACGTAGGCCATGAGTTAAGCTTTATATATAGTCTGTTTGGGGCGAGAGTGTTGGTTCAGTTGGGTAGCAGGATTGAAAATGGGATTATAATATTATGATATATAGCTGCATGCATTTCACTCTGGGAGACCATGTGCCATGCCATGCATAGCATGATGTGAGAGGGCAACGTTTTCGTACCATATGGGCCTAGTATTTACCATTGTATTTAGGCTACACCACGCAGGGCTTTCCAGAACCCCCAAAATGTAAACAATAAATGTTTGAAGCAAATCGTGATGATAAAATAAGCTAAAGGGAAGAGTTAATTTGCTTAAATCCTCAGAACTTTTGTAGCTACGGATATACAGCAATTTAAGTATTGGGGTCACACTGCATGGGAAAATGCATCTAGTAGGCTATCGCTCAAAAGATGAAAACAGAAACATGGGTGAAAAATGCTTTCAAAAGTTCATTTACACACAACACTCAAGCACCACAGTTACAGTCCCTGACTGCAATAGCAACAAATTATATAGATCAAAATAATGTATAAATAGAAGCACAAATTGGGTTCTAATTTAAACTTTTTGCATACATCAACTTCTGCTCACGTCTTGCAATTGATCAACGATAAATAAGTCGATTACGAACAGATTCAGTTAATTTCTAAAGATAATTTAGACATTATGTTCTTCAAATAGACTACTGTAGACTTTCAGAAATCGTTTCAACTATGTTTCTGCCATTATAGTAATATGGGAGGGGTATGTAGCCTAATAAACGCTATAAAGCTTAATTGAAGTTAATTGCCCCTTACCTTTACATCCCAACAGGAAGATGAAAACGATGTTTCCCAGTAAGAAACCACACGTTGGCCCCATAATCACCAACCATAAGTAAAAGTTTCAGTTCGAATAAGCAAAACCGTCCCTATAGATACAGAATACAGCCAGAGTAAACGATCAGTTCCCCGTACGCAGCTCAGAGCAGCCGATGAAGTACTCACTGAGAGCGTCCCATTGATGGGCTGGTCTCTGCAGCTTTTGCTGCTTGACCGACTGTAGCGATGTTCTGGGGGAGGATCAAATCAGGCTAATATGCTGCGATGTATTTTCCGGTCCACCCGGAGCAGTACAAGCACGATACCATCTCCAGGAAACTAAAAAACTAAAAAATATTTAATACAAAGAGTCACCTCGTTATCATTTGACAGTGATTTACAGATTGCAATTTCTGGACCTCGTAACTATTGAAAAGGTAGTCAATATTTCGTGGTTCTCAGTAATCCTGTGGCCAATAACCTACTTGATTGTACCTCCTACTTTATTGGGACAATTCCTTAAAACCATAGAATGTTCTACAGTATTAAAAAAGAACTTTGGCCAATAGCACTGAAATGTATAATTCAAATATTAATTATTCGTTTCAAGTCAAGCCAATTGTGATTTCATTTAATAGATCTTATGAAGCAATGTTTCATCAATAAATAACTGATATTAAAGCCACACCCACGGTGTAGGCTACCCCAACTGGCACGACACCTGAACTGACGCCAAGATCTTGGCAGCAGCTATGGCTAGCTATATAGGGTGCAATGTCCAACTCAGTTGGTGAATATTGATGTTCCAAAATATTGGAGTGTAGACCTAATCTCTTACAACCAAGAGGCATATTGTCTCTCTGGTATCATATTATAATAACTACCACGTAGAGCAACAACGTTAATGAAACCCAAAATGACTCTTTTCTTTGCTAGCCTGTGCTTGTGACTAGAAGCTGTGCTTTGTCTGCAGTGTGTGACCAAGACCAGTGGTTATCCTCAGACTGGGGAGTGCTAGCAGGGTTGAAGGCTGCCTCTAAGTGTGGGAACCCTCCCAGGCCGGCTGATTATCTTGGCTTCTTTAGAGTGATGCATTACTCTGCCCTCAGGGCAGGGCACCAGTCAATCACACAACAATCACTACAATCAATGTCAGTGTGGGCAGCAAAACACCAGAGCACAGTCATGGGAAGTTAGAGCAATCAACAACTATTACAACTATAACACATACAATCAACCAGATATTCTTTGTTAGCATATCAATATTTCAGATTTCAGAAACATTGATGGTTTGCTCTCATGTGTAGAGGTCTTAGATAATTGGAGGTACTGTATCCAGTTGAAAGGGACCACTATATATTCCTTCCACAGAAGTTGCACACAGGGGCGCCGCTAAGAATCTGTGGCCCCATGAAGATATTGGACTCTGCCCCTCCCCCATTTTGGTTTGGTCTGTTTTTTCATTCAACACATTTTCATTCCAAGCTTTTCGAGGGCCCCATCTCCATTGGGGCCCTGGGTTGTCAGATCCACGTTTCCCCCCAGTTTGACGACCCTGGTTACACCAGATACTCCTAGGCTCAGGTGCACATTGTAATATGTAATAGAGCCAGGTGAAACATGGAGCAAATACTGTACAATACAGAACCCTACGTGTTTGGTCACACACCTATAACAGTGGTGACCAATTAACCGCTTAAATTAAAGGTTTGCAATGTCATTACACAAATACAAGATAAGCAACTGTATAATGCTACTAAAAGATACACATTGCTATTTATTTTCTGTTAAGATTTTGTTGATTTTTTAAAGAAATTAAACACTTGGATGTCTTAGTCATTGCATTACCAGGAAAGTGAGAACACTACACAAAGGGAAATGGAATGTACATGTGATATAAAATATGAATGTGATATGACTCGCCTCCGCTAGAAACTATTAACACAGCTGAAGTTACCATATGTCAGACTATAGGTATCCTGAGACATCTGGTCGATGGAAATCAATGCGAACAAGGAAATGTGGTAACGCTCTCATGACAAGTGTAACCACAATCTTATCTAATGGTTTGGCTTTTTGTAAAGTGAATGGCATCCAGCTTCTTCTCAGACATGATTATAGAGATAGGGACATTCACAATTTCACTAAAACGTACCAAACCTTCTATGCTACTTAGCATCTATTCTGGTGAGGAGGAACATGTTGAATTCATTGTTCTGTTGAAGTAGTAAACATTTGTAGAATCTTGAGCATTATTTGATAGAACAGGATGTTCCGGAAACTACTTACACTGTGTACCGGCAGTACCACAAGCTTTAGAGTGGAAAAACCATATGTCATAGAGATGCTTCCAAGGTGAGATGATTCAATCAGATGTCTGTCTCTGGTAATGCAATGGAAAGATGGAACAACTGAAAGAAAAGTCAAATAAAAAAACGAAATATACACTATGTGAAGTGGATGTGAGTTTCTGGTAGTATCATTTTGGGAGCAGAGTGTGGTTATCACATGGCAAAGCGGATGCAGTTTCCAAAATTTTACATTAGTATGAGTGCAAAAGGTGCTGGTCATATTTATGACACTGTCCATCTTGACCCCTATTAAAGTGCTGTCACTCGGAGAGCAGATGGTACACTCTCTTTTGAAGAGAGGAGGCGTGGCCATGGCAACAGACACATAATGGCTACTACGGTGTAGCAGAATCCCTCACTCTAATTTGTTAAGTACCACCTCAGTATATTTGATTTAATCACTCTATTCAGTGCCTAACACAACTGACACCAAATAAAACATCAAGGGGTGTCCATGGACGACAGTAAATCAGACATCTGCTTGAATCACGTCTACCCTTTTCAGTAATGGAGCTGTGGAATGCTAGATATGATAGTGTCACTTGTGTAAAAGCATTCACTCACACGCAATAGTCCACTGTGTTTTTTTGACAAATTTTATAAATGTTCACTATACAACACTAACAACAAAGAGCATACATCTCTTGAGGTCTGACATAGATGGCAGATAACAAGACCAAACAAGGCATGTACAGAGTGGAGTCAGTCAAGCAATCAGATTTTGAGGAAGAATCTCTTCCTGTACAGCAGGTATGCGACAAGGATCCAGAGAGATGTGCCCCACAGGCCCTGGAACAGGCGCTCCCAGTGACTCTGCTGGAAACGCATCTCCCAGCTGAAGGGGAAATAGGAACCCAGGAGGGAGTGGCCCACATACACAAATATGGAGTTCATCCCTGAAGATCACAACGTTAGACAGTAAATCCAGAGAAAATCCATTGACAGTTGAAAGACATTTTGTTTATGGTTTCTTATTCTTGTAATTGCTTCTGTTCTACGTTGGTTTAGTAAGACTGAGGCCCTGAGTCAATGTCAATGTGTTCACCTGGGTATATGAAAGGCTGGCCACCCCACCAACCCTTGATGTCCATTATAAAGTACATGGCTCCCAGCAGGAGGAAGGAGAAACAGCCTGTGCATGTCACAAAGGACAGAGACCTGGGGGCACACAACGTAAAGAACAGTACTCTTATCAACTTCTCTAAACTTGATTGCCAGAGTTTTTGTGATCAGCAGAAAGTGTTGAACGGCATTAGGCAGGCCAGTATAAACTGCACACTGATATTTCCCAGTGCTGCAGGTGCATAACTACAGTAGGGCCGGCCAGTATAAAGCATTAGCTTCCATAGTGGATCCCTGGCACATGCCCCATGAATCCCTGCCAGCGAGTCATGTCCCTGTCTGTTACTAAGTGCAAGAATGTTTGATGTTATATCATCTAATGTAAAATGGCTGCATCCCAGAGGCTCGCGGTGGGCAGCATCTTTTATCTTATCTGAAGTGGGGCCAAAAAAGACTCTTGGCTGGGAGTTAATTACTTTTAGACATGCAGGCAGGGAGTCATACTCAAGAGCTCAATATGCCCATGATGAACTGCCCATAAAGCCAGTGCAGGTAATGTGGAAGGATGAGCACGGCTATGCTGAAGCCCCTGTGGGACATCAGAGAAGTTGCTTACATATCATCGAAGAAATTGTATTATGCCTGACATAGCATTAAAGTGATTCATGTAATGTACAGGGAGATTATGGAAGAAATACAACAGCTATAAAATCGGTGCCTCCATAATCATACTGTATTTCATACCAAATCACTATAAAACATTGATTGAATATTTGTGCAGGATTATGACACTATGTTATCATTATGAAGCAACCATTAAGGCATTAACTCAATAGGTATACAGTGTACTCTGTTTAGTCTAAATGTGAATGAACTGTACATAAGCATGCTGCCGTTTTGATTCCCAGAACTCCACTCCGTCTCCACCAGCAGGGAGAGGTTCTCCTGTTGTGATGGGTGGTGGGGTAGGGAGAATAAAATATCCCTATTCCCTCTATTCACCTGGCTGTGAGGAAGAGTGACCCTGTTGGAGAATGTATCACCCTTCTGCATCACACCCCCGACAGCCGGGGTGATTATTTACAGTCGTATCTGTCGTTAGAGGTAAGTAAACGCGTGTTTTAGCAGACCATGATTTGTGTCTGCTGGAAACTCATCCTTTCTTTTGTGAGGAAAGTGGCTGGATTTAGAGGGTCAGGAAGCACTTACCAAAGGTTTTTATTGACAGGTATAAATCCTTCGTCTCGCGTGCACTTAGTAAGGATGGCTGTAGAGATTCCCTGAGGGTGGAAATGAAACAGATTTCAAATCAATGCAGGGCGATAAAGCAAGCAGTATTGGGCTGCAAAAAAACATGGGCCAACAGAATCAAGCAAGTCAGGAAGATAAACCGATTATCGGAGACTCTGATCAAAAAGGTCCCTCAAGTCTCAGCTACACAAACAAACAAACTGCAAACCCATCAGTTTTACAGTAAACTTTAAATTCAAGATTTGGGTTTCTATTCACAGTATATAGATTCCTGATGCTTGCATGCTCCAAGTAGAGTTGGAAATATTTATGGCCAAATTTACATACATCTGTTCAATCACTTAACAAAATGTACAGTTTGCATGGGCTTCAGTATAATGGTCAATTACAATCTTTATAACAGTACATCATTCTTTTTGAATGGCTTTGTTTTTTTAGAGAAAGTCTTCTGTGTTCCTGTCATAAGCACCATGCAATAGATCAGAACCCAAACACCATGCTTGTTAGGTGGATATCCATCATTTGTATAGATGACAGAATCGATGATGTGGAAATAGCCTGGCTGTGGCTAGATTGAGTCTCCAGGCTATGCAGGCAGGATGTGGGACGGGGCTGGTATGTGGGGCAATCGCTCAATTTCAATCTCTCACTCCCAGGCCCTGATCGTTGGGCTTTAATTAACTCTGGCTGCTGTTTATTAGGAGAAGGACGCATGGCAGCCCCAGAATATCAAAGCACCAGCAGCCATGGCAGCCATGCCACAACAACACCACTGCCACAGTGCAGATGGTCTGGTCTTTTTTAGTCAACTGTGTCTGTCTGTTTGTCTTACTTTCTTTCTGTTTGTCTGTCTGTAGCCAAGTGCTGTGGTTGTCTGGCTGAAGCTATTAGCTCCTTGGCTTACTAAGGGTAACCGCTAATGTCAAGAGCACATTTCGAATACAAGAGGCTGCTTGAACGCAGCTCCAAACCTCCCCTTGAAGGCTGAATCTTATTAGAGAAGTCAATATCAAGTGCTGGTCAATCACTTTTAAAATTTCACTAAACTTGTTCAGGAAAACACTTAACTCTGGTTCCATTATTTGACTGTAAATAGGCTGAACTGGAGATCTATTGTATCAGAAAAAGTCAACAAACAACAAAGTCTTTCCACATAAAAACTGAACAATAGAATATTGGTTCCAGAGAGACTCCTGACAAAACGATTGCAAAAAGAAGTAAACCCTGAGCTTATTTGACGTGGCACAAGGAAACATCTGAACAGATCTCATACACTTCAGAAACTACATGAATTTGCAGTTTTTTGAATCACAATTTGTTTTAACAATTGATGCATTGATCTCTCATCTATTGTCTTTTGATTGCAACTATTTAGTTGAGAACACCTCTAACATATGGTAGGCTACAGTCCAGTACGGCAGGATTGAAGTCATCTCTGCAGTGCAGACTGGGGATGACATGGAAATTCTAGGAGCATATACACTGACTGGTAAAGCCTTATGGTACATAATAATGTACAATAATATATCAAGGTGGTTTCATTCTATGCCTCTGGGAAGACCAAAATGGATCTAATTTATTTCAGTTCCCCGAAGCTTCTCGCACTACAATAATACTCAATAAGATTCAGCATAAGAAACATAATGGAGAGATTTGTCAAAGGCATTGACGCTAATAACATTAGGAGACCCATTCTATGGCCTCTGATGGGGTGATTCCTAAAACATCTGAACACGCTCTCCTTCTATAAAGGTGTCAGCATGCTATTATAATGTAGTGTTTCTATCCAACCTGGTGATCAACATCAATATTACAAAGTAATTCAGTAAATAAATATGCTGTGCAAAAGTAGATCTTCCTTCTGCATCACCACCCTGAGTCTACTGGCCTGCTTGTTTTCTTCCAGCTAACTCCTCTCCATCAGCACGCATAGTCACTGGGAGCAGGACATCCGGATTACTGCCACCAAAACAAACGAATCCTCCATCACAGCCAATGGCTGAGGTCTGCTTCTCACAAAAGATTATGTAATACCAGAAGGTCACATATAGTTTGGCAAACCATATAATCACTATATAGAATTTGTGTTGTTGTGTTGTGATCTTATTACAGTGGATTGCTTCCCTTTTGTTGTCTTCAGATGCAAAGACGGGTCAGCGTCTCACATAACACTTAGCATCTCCCTGTGGGACGGGTGCCTGCCTAAATGAAATAGCAGCCAGCCTGTGCCTCTATTTGTTTTGAGACCACCCAGAATGAATGGTAGTCCAAAACAAATCTACCCTCCATACTTGCTTACATGATTCAGTTCAATCTAAGCTACACAATACCCTTTTTAGATGAATGAACACCAGTGTTCAGGCCCAGAATAAGCTGCAACTAGGAGAGCAGGACATTGGTTTATCTCTTGCATCAAATCATCTGTTTGGTCTACCTCTATTTATTGCGTCTTTGGACAGACTTTAGCCATGAACGGATAGGAGAACATGAGCTCTGCCATGTTAGAGCTCAATGTAACCAATATGCAGGCTTTTTACATTCTAAAACCACACATGAGAGTCACATAAGCAAAAAGAGGCAGAGGCTATCCCCTGGGTCTCTGGATACTTATGTCTGCCCGGAAACACTCATCCATACATGGTGGTGTGGTTGAAACATGCACTGAGATCACATACCTATAGAACAAAGAACGGCTTATCAGGACTTTGTGCAGCTAAGACTCATTGATCAGTTGATGCAAAACAAATGAGTCTACTCTAAACTCTTTTTTACAGTAGAGGTGGCATAAGCTGGCATTTGTGATTAGTTCAAAGGCCAGAAATTCAGAGGGAAGACATTATGATAGAACTGTGCACTAATCCTTGATTTTCTGCTGCACTTAATATGCACTATGTGTACGTTGCTTTGGATATAAGCATCTACGAAATGAACAAATGTAAATACTTGTAAAGACAGAGTTTCAAATATAGGCTACCAGATCCAGCTTCCAGTATCTTCTTTCTAGATACGAAAGATGCTACCTACCAGAATGATGGCCCATATTAGAAATCGGGAAAGGATGTTGACATTCATTTTCTTGTAGAAAAGTAGAATTTTTCCAGCCTGTGGATGAAAATGACATAGATTATCACAAAACAGGATATTTAGGTCACTTAATCATATCTAATACTTTGAACAAGATATCTGATAAACACTACACTAACAATCAGCTTGTTCATTTATCTGTATTGGGTAAGCTAAATAGAGATTGTTAGGGACGTGGATGTGAATACTGCGTCCCTGACAGAGCTCTCATATTTCACCTATTTTGCAGTGCCAGATGTGGTGTGTAAGTCACCCGCGCTCTCTGATTAATTTGGTGATGATGAATATGTCTCAGCTGAGGACATTAGCATGGGCAAACACAGACAAGGGCAGCAGACACCTGGTGTGTCATCTAAGACTCGCTGACGGAAGAGCTCAGCGCTAACCGCCCACCGGGAATTCAGAAATGTGGTTGGTTGTGCATAGCAACTTCCCACCCCAAAAACCGTTTCATGATGCAACAGAGTCACCATCAAAGTTTGTGTGCCATTATAAACAATCTCTCCTGAGAACCCAAAGCGCTGTCCTAACCTTGAGGGGACATGAGGTGTCAATGAAGAAGAACAGCTGAACCTTTCCAGGCAGGAAAATGTCCCTAACCCAACCATTATTGTAGCACTGGCTCAAACTTGGTGTCAGAACACACAGTAAATCCGAATTTGATTATTAAAAGAAAAATTCAAAATGTAACTAGGCATACTGAAAATAATTTAGCCTGTGAGAAGAAATGTAATTTTCCAGTTAGGACAAAATCATGGAAGAGGTAGGCAAGAAATGCATGGATGAAAAAAAAAAAAAAAGATTGACTAAACATAAGCTCAGTTTACTTGCATGCCCAGAAATCCCAGGACTACAGAGTTGATGGTTCCCAGAACCCCCTCTGGATCAAACGGCTCTGTCGTACGATACATTTCCTGACAAACAAAGGACAAAAATGACTACATATTGGCATATAATTCTGCTAATCTAATCCCTTAATGACTTTCTGACTTTCCTTAGTCATTGGAAAGTACTCAACCTTACCCTGCATGTTGGATAACGGTAGATGTTGTGTCCCAGTAACCACTTGTCAATATATCCTGCTGCCCCTCCAGTACAGTTGGGGTAGAGGCCATCATCCCCAATTCCACCAGCACCCAAATAACCTCTTTGGGGAAACAAAGGTTTTAGATAAATTATACTGTCTACTATCACATCCTCCCTATCCCATCATAGGCAAACATAATAAAAAAAGGGAAAATAGGAGAAACAGAAATGCTGGTGTTATTTTCTCTCACCATTAAACCATACTATCATCAACTTCCTTACTATGGCCATGTGGGGTCACGAAAATTAAGAAAAGAGAAAGTAAAAAAAGAGAGAAAATAGAAAGCAGGGTTGAAGAGAGAGAGAGAGAGAAAGAAAGAAAGAAAGAGAGAGTGGAAGATGGATCCTCTGCCTCAGCCCCTCTTATTGCACATGACAGACTCAGATTGGCTAATTATGCCCTGTGAAGCGTCCACCTCAGAGCCATAAATCACAATGGCTCATAACAGCAGCAACACATGGAGCACACAAACGCCATCCCAGCCAATGCATGCAAACACTTTACTGTCTGGCCACATATGAGATCACCACAGCATGTAGAAATAGATTAAATCTTTAGATTCCCCACTGCCATCTTGCCTGGGTGGTAATTTAAATGACAAATCACTAAATGATTGGTTTCTTGGATGTTGTCCAAAAATATTGCATGATAGGAATGCTTGTTATTATGTCAGGTTTGACTCACATGGGGCAGTTGGGAACAGGCAATAGGAAAGTGAAACAGAGCCAGACAGTCTCCAGGAGAAGAATGAAGACCCACTGAGGCCAATACAAGACCACATCCTGGACAGGTTTCCACCAAGGATTCTAGAAGGTGAAAAGATATTTAAAAACCATTCAGTCAATTCCTGCAATGTTTAAATTGGTTCCTAGAACATAATAAGAGATGAGAACATGGTGTGAAAAGGGGCTCACCTTCCTCATTGGGATTTCTCTCTGGCCCCAGAACGTTTCCATAAGGGACAATATAAAGTATGTGAAGCCGAGACGCTGCAGAACTCCAGGAACCCTCAGCCAGGACCAAGACACTGAATAAACACACAAAAGGTCCACACCTTTACGAGAAATATGCATGGCTACAGTACAGCACACATTAAATATATAGTATTTTCAAAACTGTGTGAAACTATTTCAGATGACTTTAGCAAGTTATCATACAGGAAACTGATAGTAACGTCCATTGGAACAGACGTTAGGCCACAAGTATACTGTTCCCTGAGGGAGGATGAAAGTGAACGCTTAGTGCCAATATGGGAGGAAATGGTGTCAGTCTTCGGATATGGAGGTGTGTGTCAGGGAAGTGGAAAGTCAATCAAAGATTCTGTTATCTTCTGGTCGCGACAAATTGTGGAGGATGGGAATGGCCTAGGGTTAAAGGATTGATTGTAATCTGTACATTACTTAATTGAAAACCTCTTTGAGGACAAAGTGCTGTAAAAAACAATATAATCCTAATAATTGATCCTGACAAATCAAATAAGAAGTGGAAATGTCTCTTTTCACAGGAAAGGAAAAAGCTCTTTCAATGACTAATGGCCTATGTTTGTTAAGGCTGCTGGTTAAAGTATAGTATTTAAATGTCTCACAATTCAAGTTCCATAGCAGCTGACTTGTTTAACTATTAGTTTCGCTTTCAACTGACTGATTCCAAAATAGAATTATATAAAATAATATCAGGGATGATGGGACGAATGACCTATTTATGGACTCATGAAGCAAGCTGATATATGGAAACAGATCAACTTAACACAGCTGGATCTAACATTTTTAAATTTGCCATTACCTTGGACAAATCAACATGTTAGGAACCTAATCATTTAGTCTTGTGACACATTTGACATGAGAGAAGTTCAGAATATGGAAAAGTACAATCCTTTATTAGATTAAACACAGGAGGTGCCAATGACGTCCTTGGAGAATCAGGACAAACCAGCAGTTATGGTAAAAGTCATCACCCCATTATGAGAGGTTACACAGCCTCCCCTGTTCAGCTGGTTATATGTAACTCTATCTGCTGTAATTGTCCATTACTGCAGGGGTTGTTTTTGCCCAATCCGCCTCTGTTAAACGTCCCCTGATGTTGTATTTTGCCTTTGCACAGAATAACAATATTTTTGTTAACCTGGTTACGGAGACATCCTCCCAGGAAGGTCCATTAGTATTGGGGCTGGCCAATGTGTGAAGGGCGCCCACCCTGGCTTTTGGTGGACAGTAATAACTCTGGCCTTTTCTGACAGCTTCCCTTATTTAGCCCTGTCACATCCCAGTCAAGTACTGCCGCTGCCCACTATCAGACTTCATTATTAACTGAAGAGCTCTTGTCTCCAAGGCTAAATGCTTGATCAAATGAAATAGTTGATATCAGAAACTCAGAAGATAAAGATATTTAAGACAAGTCATGTGAAACCATCCAAATGAATTCCCTTTTCAAGTCATGAAAATGTTTGGTGGAATATTTGGTGGAAATTTGACATAACCACAGGTTCAGGTAGTACCTACATGGATTTGACATGGTGTGTACTTACATGGTCCGTCCTTTGGAGAGTAGTTTATAAAACAGAAACCGATCATCATGAGGACCACAGTTCTCCAGGTGAGCTTTCGCAGCAGTTGCACACAGGTGACTCCTTTTCTCTGCATGGAGCTAAAGGCCAATACCACCGATGTCCCAATGATGAACACAAACCTGGAAGAAAACATTAGGAAACGTCCAAATAACTGACACAGAGTAGTGTTATTCAATGGCAACTGTGTACTTTTATCCAGGTCGGAAAGGCAACACATTGTTAATGAGTCGTTTTATTAAATAGCATTGAATTGTGTCATGATTGCAGTGCTAATCATTGACCAGAGCTGAAGAAAGAATTGCCAACCCACCATGGCATCAAAATATCTCCCACAGTCAGACCTGGGAGACAGAGTCATGCATTCAGGTCAGACACACGGACGGATAGATGGAAAAACAGACAAAAAGAAACTCATTTTAAACAAATTAACCCCAGCCCTAAATCAGACTGTGTTGTTAATAATTATTTCATTACCGTTAAAAACACAGTTTTTGTATTACAGTTAGATTTTGATTTATAAACGTCCCAACTCTATGACAGTAGCGGTCTTGTAGTAATATCAGAATCCATCAACTATTCTCTAAAATCAATAGTTCTGTGGATGTGATGAAGTGATAAAGCCTATATTGAGTTCATCTTTAAATACCAGCAAAGATGCATTTTGTCTCCATTAAAATGGGCTATCCAACCTCTTTTCCCTCTTGTTAGTTACCAGTACTGTATGGATCAGTGGGAGGTGACGTAGACTTGGCCCAGATAAGGAATTACGTCACATGGGTCTGGTTATATGAGCATGTGTTTGTTTACCATTGTTAATGCAGGCAGGAGAATCACAACGTGACTTCATAAATGCTGCCATAGAAAACATTAGATGGCTTTGAACTACAGTGTTTTCTACTGGTCACTGCAAGCGTTGTCCTTACAAGTGGGAGTAGCATCAGTCTTATACTTTACCATTCCATGGTGCATGTTCAAAGAACCAGTAGCCTCCACCTCCATAGTTGACAAACACCATGGCTGTCAGGGAAAATCTATAAAACATAACAAAACACTGCTCTTTAAATACATTATTATCATTATAGTCTTCATGTTAAATTCTAATTGAAGAAATGTAATTAGCATTAGATTGGTTACATAATTGTTTGTAGATATTGATTGGTGAAGCCATGAAATACTGAACAAAATGTGCTACATTGCATCTATTCAATCCAATGCCATTAATACGGACATAACTTGTGACTCAGAGATCAAGAGATCAGGACAAAAGTATATGTTCAGTCACATTGCAAACACAAGGTACTGCCATCTAAGCATTATGAATCACTCAGGAAATGAACACTTGTCCTCTGGATCTCCTCATGCAGGAGTGCTGACTAAACACTTGGGTTCTAATTTATGATACACTTATTTCTTAGTGCAAGCTGAAGCCACTGAAACATAGCATACATGATGGAGTACTAAACTGAATCAGCTGCTTGTTGAAAGGTTGTTTGTATCACACAACAGAAAATGGTTGCATGACACTGCACAAACTGATTGTGCCTGCAGGTAATAGGTATAGTGCAGAGCTGTACTGTGCCGCACTGAAAGCTCCTCCTTTTTCATCAGCCATAAAATGATAATTTTTCGTTCATGGGTAGTTCGGTCTGAGAAGTAAAACATCGGGTAGTCTTTAACAACCTTAGGGAAATTACAACAACATCCTAGAGAATTAGTGGTCTGATAAGGTGCACTGTATCTTCTTCAGGCCTGCCTTGTTTTTCTGGCCGGATTCAATTAGGAGGTACACCAAGCCATTACTGCTCCTTTTATCCCCAACCTGCTGATACAAGACTTTAATCAGACGCTATCATCTCCGAAGGCCTATTAAAGAAGAGCGAGCCAATGTGCATACCCCCCAAGCACACACACAGACCCAAACCTGAAGACACACAAGTGTGTATCTTCATTCAGATGGTAGCAAATACACCCATTAGTCACTACAGTGACAACAATAAAGTTCTTCAGATTCTCTGTAGTACTGCTATATAGCACCTTACTTAGGTTTTTTTTGTTTGTTTGTTGCCAAAACATCTATGTTGACTGGTCAGAATGACTGAAAACAGAATGACTGGTCTAGATAATTATCAAGATTCTAGGCCTGACAAAATATGTGAATTTACTCAACCACCTAGTGTTACATGCACACCTGACACGTTCCTGTTAAACTATAATTGCTGTTGCTTCTTGTATACATAACAACTTTTTCAGAATATGTAATCTTCAATAGAACTGCAACTGTTGGCAGGCTTTTAGCTGTGCCACAAGATTCAAATCCAGATCCTTTTAGAAAAATTAAAATGCAAACAAAGTCTACTATTCTCCATAGATCATGTCCAGGGACTCTGAGGAATGGGCTGAAAAGCCTTTCAGCTCAGAAGAAAACCCTCTGGCCTCTGAAATGTGCCACCACTCATGCCAGATGACTGATGCTTCTTTCTTCCGTAGAAAGTTGTTACTTATTGGGATATGGATCGTAACTCACTCGGTTGAGGTGCCGGCAATGTTAATCTTGAGACTGATTCACACTTTGATTAAGCATGTTGAAAGGTATTAGACTTCTGGGACAGGAACCACTATAGAACATTAATTAATATTTGTAATCCCAGAGGAATACTATCTGCAGTAAGGTTTGACAAGAATCTCAGGTGTTTTACCTTGAGAAGTTTATCATGCTGTAGAGTCCATCCAAAGACCAACCCTAACCCTCACTGTAAAGTGATACAAATCTATACAAACCAAATTAAGAAGGCCTGGGGCTTGGATTTAAAGTTATTACTTCTGCAGATATATATTCAACTTAAAATAAAAATGTCAAATCATGTCTACACCTTTGTGTATAATGAAGATTACAGATATGAGGATGTTTGTTTTGCCAATGTCTCTCTAATAATAAAACCCAGCTTCAAAACTTCTCTCAATTCAGTTAGAATCTAGATCCATAGCTAAACGAATGTGTGCTGATATGTTGAAGGTATTATTATATCAATTATTTGGCAAGGGTAGGTCAAAGCCACACCAGCTTCCTGTTTCCAGAAAGGCGTGCTTTTTGTCTGCCCCGAGGCCACAATTAAGGCCAGCAGGGACCCCAGATTAAATCACATCACTCCTGTCCAACAGAAATACGCTGTTCCAAACCATAGACAGAAAAGATATTAGAAATCATGCCCAAAGCTACTGCCTGGATGACAAAGGCTCAAGTGAGCATGTGACCAGACAGTGACCCTTATAATCAGGCATTATACAATACATACTGGGGCCTGTACATCTTCAGCATGCCTATGATTAGCCTAAAATCAATCAGCATGTAAACAAACCAAATGTGGTGATCGACTGATAAACAGTACTGTTCATAATATACAGTACGGTACATACCCTCGGAAAGTGTCCAGTGAGCGCAGACGTTTCTGTTTGGGTCTGGCAGCCTCTGCCTCAGCCCCACCATTCTGTGTTTCAGCCTGAACAAAAAGATTTCAGCCAATGCTTTAAACATTTCAACCATTTTTCACGTGACACATATGATCTGCCTTCAATAACGCTCTATAACCCTCTGTAGTAACAAAAACATGTCTTGAAATGCTGTGACATGTTAATAACTATTTGAGAGCCCTATGTGAGTGCCTGAGTGAGTATCTTTACATTTCCTCTTCCTGTGATGAGGGCTGGCCCCTCCTCCTCACTGTTTTCTGAGGGTGGGATGTGGATGACTCTGGCCTACTGCCCTCTCAGTTATATTACCCTGGCTCCCTGGCCTCCCTGGCCCCCACACAGTCTGAGGAGCCAGAGCAGGAAGACACCAGTACTAATTCCCTGTGATGGATCTGACTGCCATTAAGCCGGCATATGGAAGACAGAGATCTCTTCCTCTGGAAGATGAGAGGAGCTATTCATGCTCACCAAAAATACACAGCAGCCTATGTCGTTAAGCTAGACAAGAGGACAGATACAATGCTTGATCTATCACCCCAGTGTATGTCTGCTAGCTGTACCACTGGATCTGATAACATTTATATCAATCATTCTATTACCCTCTCTCAAATAGCTTGATGACTGGAGCTCTAAAGTAATTTCAGATGCCTCTCGACCTTTGCACAATAACTCACTGAAAACGATTCAAACAAAACAATGTATTTGGAAGATCTATGTAACCTTCCATTTTGATTGAAAAGGACAAAAGGATATTTTTATATAGTAATCAATTATAGAAATAAGGCTAGTAAGTGCTAATTAGAGTTAGAGTCAGGGCATCCTACTTTGACTTAGGACCTAGAAAAGTAAGCTAGTGATTGTTGGTATTGATCTATTGTCCTTAAATGAGTAACTCTCTCTTAACCAAAGAAACACTTTACTATATACTTACACAATCCACTGAGTTTTGTGGACCTTTCAAGCACATACGCTCGATCAACTTTGTCGTACAGCGTCTCCTGTAAAGGAAAAAGAGTATAGCTCTACTTGTCTGAGCATTCCAGTTAAAATACCTTGACATTGCTTCAGCATCAATGTGCCACCATAGACATTATGCTAAACATATGCTAATAAATGAATAAATAGTCATATTACCTGTAGCAGTAGGGTACAGTCACACAGGAGAGAGAGAGGAGGGCTAGGAAAAGAGCTGATACCACAAGAGCTGCACAGCACATGAAGAGGAACAGTTGTCACATTATTGTCTTTAGAAGTTACATTTGTTCACGGAATAGAGCAGAATACCAAAGCCACGTTGTAAAGTTGACAATGAGTCAATTAGGAAGAAGATGCCTGTGCCAGGCATCTTCTACCTCTATCAAAAGGTCACCTGACTTAGGATAAGAGTACTGACTACCACTTCCAGACCCTTAAACGATATCCTTCCCACCGCCTGTCTCCATGCTCCCCTGTGGCTCTCTGTCACCCAGCCTCTGTCACGGGGGGATCCCTCAGGGGACAGACAGAACCCTAATAGAAAACGCTAGACCAATCCATCACAGAGAAGTCAATCGAGGTAATCTAAGCCTCAAGTTATAAAAAAGGGACATTCTTTAAGGCTACTCTGCAATACGACAGGAAAACAAAGATGGAGTGCATGTGAAGAACTGCCTGAAGGAATCAATGATGTAATATGCTCCAGGGGTTTAGGTTTGTATGTCTGGGGATGTATGACACGGTGGAGCCAGACTAGCCATATAACCTCTTTCAAAAGCAGTTCAAAGAGCCAAAATAAACCACGTTTATGACTTGTTTTGTCTTATGAGTGTTTTCTAAATATACACCATAGGATATGTTTTATTGAGACATGAATATAATCCAATCACATCCACAATGCTGAAAAATGATGATAATGCAACTATAAAATAAAGGTTAAAATGGTATAATCAACCAATATAACAGGAGCCACCTACATGTACACTCGCATAAAAGCAGAGGAAACAGGAAACAAGGTGCTCTCTGTTTGTCTTGTGTGGAAAAACAAACAAAAATCATTCATTTTAACCTTGGTTGAAAGCACACTATGACATCTACTCTGAACAAAGACATTTAATCACCTTTGAAAAGTCTAACCCTCTATGCTCACCACTCATAACAACTCATAAACCTCTCAGAACATGGAGGCTGGATGTGTGTACAGTACAGTTTCTCTGGCATACACACAATTCCTGACAGAAATGTGGTATGAAAGACAGACATTCTAGAACAATTGGTTTAACAAAATCGCGTTATACCCTAATGAAACTATCACATATCTACTGTATTGCATTTCTAATTCATACATTATGGTTTTTCAGTTAAATGTATATTCAATTGTGGTCACTAGCATCTTGAATTATCTCTGTAAGAATTGTGGTTCACTCAGGTGATTTGTGGCCTGTGGTTTAATTCATCATTCAGTCCTAACAATGTTAAAGACAGGCTTGAAAGTCGAAAAACATACTGGAGCAGGACATTCTGTGTCAAACAATCTCTTCGCAGACTACGGTTAACTTTGAAATAGCATTCTGTATGGCAATTTTAACCTGTTCCTGGTGCCTTTAGCTGCTTCTGATGACCAGACCATTAGTTACAGCTGTGAAAGCCCTATGAGCCTAAGTATAATCACCGGACACTGAAGCTAATGGAAGCTCATCATACAGTGGGGGTGCGGTCCTTCTGACTGTATATCTGCTAGATAATGGCTACTTGGCCTTAAAAGTCTGATATACAACATAATCTGCAATATTGGTAAGTTGAGTGTACATTATGGAAAAAGACGCTTTCAAAATCCCATTACAAACTAATCCCTCCACGCTCCCTAATGTATTACCCACAATCCCCTTTGTTTTGGAGCAGTCTCCAAAACAAACTGAAAAGATTTTCTTTTATCCGTTTTCAAGAAAGGCTGTCTTATCTAATCGATACGCATCTTGTCCCGTGAGATGAGAGAGAATTACCTCTCAATAGAAGTGTACAACACAGCTGATGTCTCCTCTTGCTGATTCAATTAGGAGCTGTGAGGATCAAAGTCTTAGGCTTAGGATTACTCTCAAGATTTAGAAGTACATTAGTACTTACTTTCCTTTCTTAATTATTGGCATCGGCCATCTCTATGAAGTTCATGTTCATTATTTACATATGTAAATATTAGGTATTAGGGTGGAATACAAGTTGTATAAATAATAAACAAAAAATAATGAATGAAGATGTATCTTGCACTTGTGTACTTACGCAAGTAGGCATTTTGTGGACTTGTATCTACAGTGTGTGAGCAGGTTGTGTTACTGGAGGAATCGGACTGTTGGACCCAGACAGAGTAATGGCCTGCCTCTTCATACAGCTGACTCCACCTGGATCATCAAAAAGGCATCCAGTAGACATGGGTATAATGACAACAGAACAGTTATTTGTCATTAATCATGATAGTGGTAAGCTGTTGTATAGATCCACATGAAAAAATGTTTTATTGAATATTATTGCAAACTGTGTTGTCTCAAACATTCATCTGATCTTTTACCCTTTGTAGGTATCTTCCTCTACACACAATCTATTCCATTATCTACCAAAAAACAACTAAAAGGATCTTGAGGGCCACCTAGTGTTACAGACCATAACTGCAGGTCTCATCTTCAGGATCACCATCTCTGGTTTCAGATCCCAAAAATGTGCATTACAAGCTGTTATTGATTTGAGGGGGGATGACATACTGGCTATCACTTGGAGTGTTTTTTTTAAGGGCAAAAGGAAATCAATAGTGGCTGAGTCTGGTTAGGGACCACTGCATTGATCTAGGAAGCCCAAGACTAGATCTCAGCTGACGTGGAGGAAAAAACACCAATATCTTGTAGTGTGTAACCAGATCCCTCGGAGCATGTTTAAGGGTGACCCCCAAATGTAAAGCTTTGCCCTGTCGTCTCATAAAAAGTGATTGTTTATAAGTGTGTTTCCTGTTTCCTTTTGTTGGACATCCCCTTGGACATTTCAACAAGATGTTACTCAGAAATCTCAATGACTCTTTTCATCATTATTGGAGTGTCAGCTGCTATTAACCCCCAAAAGGCCTCTGATCAATACCCAGTGAGGTAGATTCAACAAAGACATAACTCAGTTCCATAAAACAGGTTAGAATCACCTTCCAACCCCAGTAAATAATCTCATGGATCGCTGATGCAATTATTGAATGCAAGAGTAGTATTTCCTGCTCTATGTCGAGAACTCAAATGGTTAAAGACCAGCAACTAATTTACAATAATAGAGAAACAGAATTAATAACAGGCATGGTATACCAGTATATGCAATTACCACCATTCAATCAACATGGTGTCACATAATTTATTATAATATTTACATTATATCTGTTCAGCATTGAATCAAGTTTACCTGCAGAGAGGTGTGTTTGTTTCTTGGGATTCTACCTGCAGAGTCAGGACAAAGTGGGTACTAACCACAACAGATGTATTTTGGTAGCCACTTTTCAACGTGACCAGGGGCTGGTTGAGACACTACGTGGGACGATACACAATGAATTAAGAGCAATACACAAACTCACATTAAACACATACACATAATATTGATCTCTCTCTCTCTCTCTCTCACACACACACACACACACACACACACACACACACACACACACACACACACACACACACACACACACACACACACACACACACACACACACGCACGCACACACACGCACGCACGCACACACACATATGCAGAACTCTTGATACCTTGTAGCAGTAATCAGAAGTGTAGAAGACATCCACTCCTTCTGGTAACATGTTATGAACAGTAACCAAAGCCTGATCCATTTTCAAAAACGGTCCTAAATGCAATGAAATTTCATAACATTGCTATGGAGTTAGCAAGATTAAAAAAAACTTCATCTATCCATAAAGGTAACATAACCAAAGACAGTAATTAGTGTGTCTATTCACAAACATTTTACACTGAGAAATTACTCTGTCATAAAACATGTGTCACATACAAGTTTTCTAGATAGTTTTACTACATGTATATCTAAAAACACTCAATGATAATTAGCTGGCATTTTGAGAAAAGTTCTGACAAATGGATGTAGCTTTGTACAGGATCCTATATAAAATAACTCATTTTATAAGACCAATACAATCTAAGACAAATTAATCTCTGAAACAACAGATTTACCCGGTGATGGGCAATATGTTCTGTCATGAATTCCTTAAAAGTCTGATGCTGCATTGCCCTTTAGAAACACTCACCAACATGTGATAGTATTTCTTCGTGCAGTCCGGTAATACATGTAAGAAACAACATACAGATCAGGGTCTGTCTCAATATTCTTTTGGGCTCCATTTCCAACTAAAACTATTATACTGCACTCATCTTTATGACACCAACCAATATAAACAAGTGTTCTGTTCAAAGGGCAACATGTATACGCATTGAGTTCCGGGGGTTATTCCAGAAAGCGTGACAAACTGTGAACCTAACCCTGAACTCTGAGATGATTTACCCTAAAATGGGAAACCCCAACTTTTCGGTTCCAGTAAAGGTGATTTAAATCAACTCCGGGTACTTCCACTCAGAGTTAAGCGCGGGCATGAAGCCAACATCATTGGAGCTCCGATACTAGGATCCACCATGGCACCCGGCGACAAAAAACGGTGTAGATCCCCACACTTCAGATAGAAGTGTTAATACGTGTTTATGGTGAATCTGAGCACATATTCCTCAATAAAGTAACACGGCTGTAGCAGCGTATGAGACAATTGGCATCAGAGACAATTGCTGGACGAGTCAATGCATACATTTGAATGCAGTAGCCAGTCCATACATTGAACATTTAACCACACTGTCCGTTAATATTACTGGTGAAGTAATTGTGGAATTAACATGTTAAGTGCTATATTAAATATAAAAACATACTACGAACAGGTAATGCATATTTTGCTTAGGCCTATAAGCTTGTGATTGTAGCCTACGCCTTTCATCACAGGATGATGATGATTATGATGATGAAGAGACGTTGACTACTGCCGCAGAGATGGATGCAGAGAGGCATACATGTATGGTAGCTACTAGTAGTTCTCTCCCCGTGTACTTTTATTTACAGGCTTGTGTGGAATTGTCAGTTACACTGAAATGATGAGAATAATTAATAGAAAACGATTTGCACATTCTGATCCTGTTGAACAAACGATGGATGTTGTACACAGTGAGATGTTCATTTAATGGCAGGTGAATTCTGCATGAGGAACTGTGGAATTTAATGTAATCTCATGTATTCCCAGTTACCAGTAAATGAGTTGTACAAAGTTGTACTTGGGGCAGAAGAATAAAGGCTGATCTTGTAAGGCTGTGTCAACCTGCCCCCACCTCTCATATGCTAAAATCTGGAGTTACTAGATGGAGTCTCAACTTTATGGCTCTCATATCTCATTGTGTAACTTACTGCATTTTGTATCATATTTACCTTCTAATTAATTTCATTCATTTGCAATGTTATTAAATGTTTATTTAATTTAAACTTACTTTGACCATTCTTGCTCTGATTTAACCTATAGAGTCAAATAACTGTAATTCCATTAGTATTGGCATTATTTGGTTAATGTTAATATACTGTTCAGTTTCCCATTCAAACCATAGGGGATAGGTTCACAGAGTAAGTTACCATGGACACTTACCAAAAGTTTTCGTTATCTCTCTTTCTGGAACGGAAAACCCAGAGGTTTCCTCATTCTAGGTTACCCAACTCAGGGTTTTCACTAAACCAGCTTTCAACCCCTGTTTGTTCTAAGAGTTGGTTGGAGTGAGAGCATAGGCCTACTGTTTGGATAGTGTTGTATTTGTTTGGAGTTCTGTAGAGTTTAAGACTTCTGATTGAAATAGTTGTTCTTTGTAACTACGGTTAAATGGTTGTTGTTTCATTTTTCCACACCAGTTTTTTGTTCAAGCCAATACGCGGTATCGTACTTTATGTTTGTTCGTTTTTGTTGTTCACTCGCACATGGGGGGGGGGGGGGGGGGGGGGGGGCTTTGGGATAGGAAAGCTGCCCATGGGCATACACTATACACTTGTTGTGCCATCAGATGCACGGCTTCCTTGAGGCCATGCAGAGAGGCCTTCCTTGACGGCACAACACCGGGATCCTTTTGAATCCTTTGTGACTTATTTAGTGAGAAAATGGGTAGTACTGCACGTACTCGAGTAAGGCTAGCATGTCTCCAAATGGAAAGGGAGGAGGCAAGGGTTTATATACTATTATATGATGGTCAAATGCAGAAAGATCATTTCAGGTAGGCCTATAGCTAGATGATATCTGTTTCAGTCAAGACAAATTGCTAATACTCAGTAGCTACCAATCTGAACTGCATTATAATTTGCTAACAGTCCAGACCTAATGTTTGCACCTAAGTCCCCAAACAAGCGAATCGCTGAAGCATCATAGTCATTTGCCCATTCAGTCTGCCATTTAAGCTAAATCCATGTCACATCCTCTCCTTCTTTTCATTTCATTAACCAGTTAATTCCCCTGAGCGCTGCCTGTGACAGAGTTCACAAGGGTAATCTCACTGTAGAGCAACTCATTAACCTCTGACATGCACTGGAGCAGAACCAGTGACAGACCACTCAACATCAGGGCTCTCTTAAAGCTGCAGTAGGTAACATTAATAACTACATAGGAAATTGAGAAACAGCGCCCCCAGTACTTGTCTCAACTTCCAAACTTTCCTACAGCTCGAGTTTGATTGACAGTGGTTTTACAAAATAAGCCAAGGAGGAAAACCGCCTTGTCGAAAAAGTATTGCTGGAAAGTAGCTGGCCGCAGTGGAACCTCTGTGGAGTTGGCGTTCCACTGGCACTGAGCGGCCTGTGTTACTAATGTCAGTTCTCACATCTAAAATCTCACATGTTTAGTCTATAGGGGACAACAACAAAAACATCTGAAAAAAACCTACCTACTGTGCCTTTAAATTAATCTGATTGCTCATCACTGTTTATCGGAGGATACCAACTAGAGAAGAAGACAGTTCCCTTAATGAAAGCAATTTTCAGGTAGCATTCAGTCATTCAAGATATTTTTGTATTTCCTTTCAGTGGATGAGATCGCTAAATGTCATTACTGGCAGCAGTAGAGGATTTATGATTATTGCCGTGCAGTAGTTGCTGTTTGCAGCCATGGGTATTTCTCTTCAGGCTTCTGCATGGGCAGCTCGATGGGACCTTCGGCTCTGTTTTGCAGCTGCTTGGCTGTTATAGAAGATTATCTCAGTGCAAGAGAAGCTGGAGGAGAGCAGCCCTCAGTTTCCCTGTGTACATTATCTACAAGCATGGTACGTACACTGCCTTTGCTATGTCTGTATAAACCAACTGACTAGAGGAATATGCAGAGCCAATTATGCTTGTTTTCTATCAGACACACCTGTTGCCCTACCACGTTGTATGTAGTTTATAGGTCAAGATGAAGCAATTGATAATATTTTATGGCACAGAGCAATCTGTTCAAATCAGTAAGCTTGATTTCATAAATAATTATGCATGCACAATCAAAATAAATCAACTCTCATAAAAAGTAGTATAAGAAGAACGACATCCTAAACGAATTACAGTTTTGTTTATATAAAGACGCTATGCATTGTGTTCAACAAGAGCGAATGTGGCTAGATACTAAATGGATGAGTTTTAAATATCGTCTTAGTGTGCGTGTGCACCTGCGTCCACCAAATCTGACAATACCTCACAGATACAGCAGATTATGTTGCTATGATACCTGTTGATGTCATTGCCCTTTATCAGCAGTCAGCTTCATTGTGACATATGTTTGCACTGGACCTCTCTGCTTCAAAGCATTGGTGGTCCTTTCGGGGTTGGAAACGTTCTATATGCCCGCTGTTGATGTTGCAATAAAATGTCCAAATCACATATGATTTTAAGTACGTTGTAGTGTGTGATTGGGTAGTAAAAGCTATGTGATAAATAACTGAAGTCAAATGGCTCTATCTTCCGTGATGTATCTTACCTTTTAGGATCAAAAGAAATGAGTCATATGATTCTTAAACCATGTGAAAAAAAATGGTGGAATTCCATTGAAGTGATCAGGAGAGAGATCACTCCCTCCCCAGCCCCATGTCTTACATCAAGAATGCTAAACATAATTACTTCCAGATGGGGTCCTCCTAAACCAATCACAGCTAGCAATGGTGAAACTGCCCCTCTGCTCCTACAGGCCAGTAAGATCCAGGGCCTGAGTGAGGAAGAGAGAGAGCACCTCCTACCTCTGCTACGCAATGCCCAGTGGGTAGAGGTGGTGGAGAGGGATGCAATCTACAAGGAGTTCCTCTTCAAAGACTTCAACCAGGTCAGACTGGCTGACACAATTCATTCTGGCGCATGATGAAGTGCTAATGCTGAATGCGGTATTTTATGGTGGCCTATAGCAGTGGTTCTCAATCCTGGTCCTCGGGACCCCCTGCCCTGCAGGTTTTAGATGTTTCCCTGCTCCAACACACCTGATTCAAATGAATGGTCGTTGAATCAGGTGTGTTGGAGCAGGGAAACATCTAAAACATGCAGGGCAGGGCCTATAGCACAGTGTGCTTTTAACTGAGGACGTCATGACACATGCATTAAAGTTGTTTTTCTCTTTCAGGCATTTGGATTTATGTCCAGGGTGGCACTACAAGCTGAAAAGATGGACCATCATCCTGAGTGGTTCAATGTATATAATAAGGTACATACTTACATGGTTCTAAGGTTAAGCAACAATACCTGTAAGACAAAGCATACTAGTTCTCATTTTCCTTTGCTCCCCTCCACCAGGTCCAGATCACACTCAGCACACATGACTGTGGGGGGCTTTCCCAGCGAGACATCACCCTGGCAACATTCATCGACCAAGCGTCTGTCCTCTGAGCCCAACTCATAGCCTTACATTTCTGTCGGCCAGCATCAGTCACTTCAACTGGGACTGTCAGAGCCCAAAGA
Source organism: Osmerus mordax (assembly GCF_038355195.1). Taxonomy (NCBI): domain Eukaryota; kingdom Metazoa; phylum Chordata; class Actinopteri; order Osmeriformes; family Osmeridae; genus Osmerus; species Osmerus mordax. The sequence goes on along the minus strand of NC_090054.1, from coordinate 16,691,238 downwards.
TTAGTTCATGTTCATTCTAATGAAAAAATTACAAATTGAAAAGACCCCTTTGGGATCCAAATGAATATATGATAATAAGGTCTTGTTTCAGTGTAAAATATATTGTATAGCAGATATGGTTATAATAGCCTTATTGGGGTTCAGTGAATGTTTGTGGACAGGCTTTAAGGGGATGGAAATCATGAAAGAATTATATAATACCATACCAAACATTTCTGTTCTTCAAGTTGAAGTTCAGTGAAATAAAAGGCTAGAATAAAATTATTAGTTCATTAGTCATTCATGTTCATTCCAGTGACTTCATAAACTGTGTTCACAACCCAAGCAGTGCCTTTTTAGTCTGTTAGATGTAATGTCTGTGCCTAGTGTTTGTTTAAACTGACCAGTTACTGACGTAGTTAGAGCAAATAAAGAGTTCAGAATAACGAGTTGTTTGTTTATTTTTTTCATCTGAAAGAAACTTCATAAACCTGTAGGCTGTAAACCATTTATGTCATAGTGAATTCATTCCTACAACAATGTAACTGTTCAGAAATACCACATCTGTGTGCACACCATTTAAATTGTTTTACAGAGGAAACACCATTTGGAAGCATTTTCTGATTGTAACTGAACTAATGGAGCAACAATTGTTCCAAAAAAATACAACTCACAGAAGCAAATTCGTTAAACAATTGTCTTTGTATCAACCACATGACGGCGATATTTTTACATTTTCCACAAAATTTATTTATATATTTCAAGGAACAACATTTACATGTATAAAAGAGCACTGGACCTTACTGGGCTTGATGTTATGAAGCCAAATCCCTGAGGCTGATCTAAACACATTACCCAATAGCCCTCATCAATCTGGCCTCTGAAGGCATACAGGTGAATGCTACTTATGAATGTGAACATTGTGCCATAGATATCAAACAGCTGTTTCATGACAATCTATATATTCTGGTGTGGTAAGCAGCAATTAATTCAAGTGCTGACACAGAACAGTTCGAGTTAATAACATGTTAGCGTTAGGTGTGCTATTGAGTATTTAAAATTCCAATGATTGACTCTTGGTCATTGGAACATGTTAGTGGACATTTCCCCATAAATGGCTCCACCAAACTCTCACTAAAGACACACTTTTCCTAAATATGGATGAGCTATATCAGCTATATAATTTTTAGCTCCATGACTTGGGAATTAACCTGCCCTACCTGGTTTTTATCCTTGCTCTTTAATCACACACTGATTAAAGCTGGAATCTATCAATGTTTTTAAAGTGACAAATGGGTCAGTGAGAGTAGGGACCATACAAGCATTAGAGCTCAGCTAATGCATGTGCCTCCCCACAGCATGAACGTTGATGACAGATTAAAATGATTGAAAAACAGTGGTCACACACACTTAGTCAAGTCTTGGGAACTATAGTTTTGATTAAGGTCATCAAATCATCATTCAGTATAATGATAAATGTTGGACTAATTCCTTTCTTGCTCTCCCTTCCATGCCAGAAAGTAATGGTTGTACAAATTATGTACTACACAAAAGGAAAACAAAAACGTTAAAGCATTAGTTTGTCTATGAGCACAAATGGAAAAGCATTTGGGAGATCTGTAAAGGTTATTTTGGTGTTAAATTAGGGAATTAAGTGCTGCAAAACCGTTTCATCCCAGTATCATTGCATTTCAGAACAATTGCCATGCATTAACATTTTGGTTGAAAAAGTTAAATACTGCTAAACAGACTGGGATTGAGAAGCCTTACATGTAAATGCAAATTAAGTTGTTAATTAAGCAACACATTTGCATTGAACAGAAACTGAGGTAGATACAATTAGTAAAGAACTTAATGAATAACCTACAGTACAAACAAAAGAAGGTGTAGACAGTATTTGTATTGCGACTATACAGAGAATATAATTTGTATTACATTCGGTATTTCTGCTCCTAAATCACTGGTAAACCAACATAGGAAAGAGTTATGAATCCTCAAGTAAGAGGAGTTCTAAATACATAATGTCTAGTTTACTATGTAGTATGGCCATTGCTGGGATATCACTCTACAATAAAAACCAAATAGTCCCACAGGATTACTACAGTTAAGTTTTTAAATCAATAAGTACCTGGGGAAATACTTAAAAAAAAAAAAAAAAAAAGGATTGTGGTCCTTGCATGTTTCCATATTGAACAATACAAGGGCTTGATTCGTTTTTGATTGTAAATTCAACTGTAATCTTATAGTAAGATCATTCTAACCACTATACTTTAACAATCTTCATACTGTAGGTAATTGAACATCTGGATTGAAGACTGGGGCAGTAAAGGTTTCCCTTATGGGTTCAGATATCTAAAGCGTATTATAGTAAATTTATTGGCATGCTGAAATGTTCTTGGTCTTCAAAATGGAAAATAGATGACCTATTATCAATATTTTAGACATTCAGTCGACATTCATATGAGTAATTAATATGTAATATAGTAATTCATGTACTTGTATAATGGTATATGAAAAGGTTTTAAGCTGTTACCTATATACTGACAAGACTAAAAGTTAAATCGAGTTTGTAAATAAAAACAGTTGAGTACTGTATAGTTAAAGAAACACACACATGATGCTATGACATGAAAAATAATCACAGAGACATCATCTAAGTGGTTTAAGCCATACCTTCTCTGTGCCTTAAAAGGTATTTCAACAATTTCACTTCCCTATTTTTTAAAACATGGCTTGTGCCTTCTTCTTTGAAAATGGGCAAGTGTGTTACAGGTGGGCCGTATAAGGCAACCGTTAGATGACGTTGGCAAGCAAACCAAAGTGAGGGGGGGCTCATAACCCAGTGTTGATGGGGGGTTCAGGCCATAGCAGATTTAATCAGGGTTTAGTGCGCTTTTCCATTTCCATTCATGTGGCTAGTCTTGGCCACCTCTGTGCTGTAGAGGCAGTCTAGGAAGCCTCTGGAAATTTCAGTCACCATGGACCTGTCAGGGATGGACTGGGCCATGCCGTAGATAGCTCCCTACAAAGATAAAGCAACAGAAAGATGGGTTACATGGAGATACTAATTTAAAGAGATTTAATTTAGAGATCCTTTAAATTCCTTTAAAATCCTCTGTTGCTAGAACTTACCATTCCAGTGGTCTTCTCATTAGGGTTCTTCATTATAATATCCACCAGCTCATCAACGTCATTGATGAATTGGTCAGCCACACCTAGCTGTGTGTGCAGTACGGTCACACAAATGTGGATGCTGTGGTTCCACACAAAGAAATGTTACAATACCGGTTTTGATGCAGAGAATCAATTGGAACTCAGTGTACTGAAATTATTATTGCAGGTATTCTTATGATACAATTATCATATATTTTTTATTCCAAACCTTGATGGGAACTGTAGTGTGTTCAGATTCCAACCCTTAGATGTCAGTGCGTTAGATAGACGGAAGATGTCAAAGACGTCAGAACCCAACGCCACCACAGATACTTCCGGATCGCCGAACACAAACAGTCCCTCTATCTTACTGACTCTGTCAAGAAATTGAGATTGAAACAACTCTCAGGTTTGAGATGATTGAAAGCATCAAAATGAATTACATTAACTGACATTAACGACTGAGTATCTTACCCCATCTTGATAGTGCGTGTCGTCTCAATTATCTTCCTGGTAGTCTCTACGTAGCCACTCTCTCCTATGTGCATCATGGTGGCCCAGCATGCAGCAATGATGCCACCAGGCCGGGACCCTGCCACCGATGGGGAGGCATAGATACCCCCCTGCCAGTCCGGGGCTACGAAGTACTGGTAGTGTCGATATTTCTTGTCACTGTAGAGGATCACTGAGGATCCTTTAGGGGCATAGCCATACTGGGGAGTAGGAGGGTCAGACACAAGAACCAGTCAATACAATCTGCAATGTTACTCCATTAAAAAAAAAAAAAAAAAAAAAAGGTAATTGATTACATAGATCAAATTTCACAGTATAGAGCCACGAAAGCTGTAAAGTACAGTCCTGATATAATGGTCTTCATACCTTGTGTGTGTCTGCTGAAATGCTGGTCACTCCCTTTACCCTGAAGTCAAATGGAGCCAGCTTGAAGCCAGCCTTTGCCATGAACACGATGAGGAAACCTCCTAAGCATGCGTCCACGTGCAGGGGGAGGTTGTATTGCTGAGCCAGCTGAGGGACAGGTGAGGCAGAGTAAAAAAAAATGTCTTCCCCTTCTATATGTGTAGTTGAAAGATGGATGACTCTTTACCTTTCCTACTTCCTCAATAGGATCCATGACTCCATGGGGGAACTGCGGGGCCGAGCACACAAGCATGGCAGTGTTCCTACCGATGGCTCTCTTCATGGCCTACACAAACCCAAACCAGAAGAGGATTACGATAACTGAAGTACTGCCCAAATAAGGGCCTTATTTCAAGGGACGTCAATAAATATTTGCACCTTAACATCCACTTTCATCGTCTTCTTATCCAGGGGTATGTGAACCAACTTCATTCCGAAGTAGTTTGCTGCTTTGTCAAAGGCTGCATGCACACTTACTGGAGCAATGCTTTAAAGTGGGGGTGTGGGGAAAAATAGTGCAGCGTTAAATGTTCGGTGAATATAACAGCCTAGCCAGATAAAATAGTTTTTGTTATATTTTTCCAAGGACAGCTGAAACTGGAAACATTGTTGCACAAGATGGCATGCCAGGATTACTTTGTTTAAAACAATTACAAATCGACGGTGGTCAACATTTAGACTGAACTTACATCTCAGGGTGTTTCACACCCCGCTCATATGCCATGTCTCTGTAGGCCTTGCAGGCCATCAGTATACTCTCAGTTCCTCCTGAGGTCACCTTTTCATTTAAAAAACATGTATTATTTTCCAGGCCTCTGAATTGTTGATCTAATGAGACATTCAATGAGGAAGTGCTGCATGAACACTCACTGTGCCGCAGGAATTGGGCCCACCGTGGAAGAGAGAACATGTCATTCTCACAACTTCTGCTTCCATCTTCCTGACACCGGGGAAGATGTCTGGATGAAGTGGGTTACTCCATGCAAAATCACCATAAACCTATGGACAAGATAAAATTAAGATAAAGATACAATTATTTGATTAACCAACAATTAAGTTTTATTGGATACACATTGGTCAGTTCTGTTCAGTTAATTCTGTTATATAGACTTAAATATTTTCCCAACTGTAGTGACCTGTATTGACTGAAACATTTATTTATGTGTCCCATTTCTATTTCTAAACAAAGCATTAAAAACAATATACCTTCACTAGAAGTTTGGTGAGGTTCTCATCTCCCCAGTAGACTGCACCTGATACCTTCCCCTTCTCCCAGTCCACCTCATCTGTCGGGAGCAGACACCAATGATTCAAATTATTACACATGTCACACTGCACATGAATGCATTTACATTAAGCAGATGCTCTTATCCAGAGCGACTTACAGTAAGTACAGGGACATTCCCCCAAGGCAAGTAGGGTGAAGTGCCTTGCCCAAGGACACAACGTCATGTGGCACGGCCAGGAATCGAACCAGCGACCTTCTGGTTACTAGCCCGATTCTCTAACTGCTCAGCCACCTCACAACAACAGTACAGTAGGCTGCATTTTGACAGAGATCATACAGAGAACATCTTAAAAGGGTTCTCATGGACTTACTCAGTGACTGGTACTCTTTGATCCTGTCTAGGACCTCTTCATGCTTCAGGCCTTTGGAGGGCAGTTGTTTGGTGTAGCTCATGCCCTCCTTCAGGGTACAAAGGCTCACAGACATGTCATCCAGGGCCTTGTTAAGCTGGGTCTGAATCTGTCACAAAGAAATGGACACTGGAGTCACGTGAAACACATCAAAAATAACACACTCAAGAAAAGCAGTGGTAAGGAAAGGAAGAGTGCTTATGGCAGTTAAGGACAAATATTATATTGACAAATGTTTCACGTAGTCAGCAACTTGAAAATCATTTAAATCAAAACAATAAACTTACATTTGGTCAAAGTAGGTTGTGACTACTAGAATAAACAGATATTTGGTCTATGGGAATCAGCTGAGTGAAACTATTCAGTCAAAATGTGACTATGCTCAGTGAGACAGTGGTATAATGGCCAAGAGTAACCCAACATTATCCCAAGTCCATGATGTAAAGTCTGTCAAAGGTCTCCCCCCCTTCTGTTCCCCCTCTGCACGCCAACAAAAGAATGACTCACAACCTCTTCAAAAGGAAGTGCCAGAGCACATCTGCAGCAAAGAAGGAAGAGAAGAAAAAAAAAATACTTACTGATGTGCCAACATATGGTATTTTTCTGATGATTTGAAAGCACTGCTTCTTGATTCGGGATGTGAGGCCTAATGACCACAATGGGGGAAAAAGTGGTTTTGAAATGCTGCTAGACATAAAGCCACAAGACATGAGACATCTGCGTGTGGTGGTTAAGACAAATGAAAAGGGGGAAGACAAGATTTTACAAAATTGAAACTGTGTTTATCCTATTATTAAGAGTACCAATTTGTGTGTATCATCTAAGACTTTGAAGATTTAAGAGTGCTTACTTTCTTGCTGAAAGAGAAAGCCTTTGAGCCAGACTGCCCCCAGTGTGGAAATAAGTGTAGCTCCAATGATCTGCCATGGCTCCAGCTCTTTACAGCGAGTGTTGACCAGCTGCTTGCCTTCCTCCAGGTACAGAAGTAGCATCTCCTTATACACCTCCAAGGCACTCTGGAAACCAAAAATAATGATGTTGCTAATGCCAAATTGTAAAAAAGCTGATATTCATTCATTCACGCGAGGAATGAAACTTAACAAGGACAAGACCTGATGTTCCAAACAAACTTTAAATAGCGTTTGAAAAATAAAAAGCTTTATAAACATATATATAAACAATATAACTTACTATGTAAACTTGTGTCATCCTGATATACTCCAATTTCACTCTCTGTACTATGGTTGAAGATTAAATAAACAACACTGACTCGATGAACCTGTCAGTTTGTCATTTTGCTGTTCCTTCTCTGTGAGTAGGAGAGACAATAGTCAGCTGACTAGATCCTATCCTCAGACTCCTCCCTCTTTCATAAGAATTAGAATATCTAAAGAAGGTGCGTCAGCTACTGGGACACAACGTTTCCTCTGAAACAAATCAAAGCTATAAGATTATACTGTATTGTATGTGTCAAGATTGTATAGCTTGTCAGCAACTTCAGTGTTAAACTGTAGTGGATAAAAATAAGTATATAGCTAATAGTATATTTGTAGTAAATTGCAAACCTGTGTATTGTGCCTGAGTAAATGATTCATGTAATATGTACTTTTGTAAATGCCATAAACATTTATGCAGACATCTTTAATGGTACTTTTATCTCTGTGGACGTGATAGACCACTTGATAACAATAAAGATTGTATTACTAAATTGTAGTACTTATCAGATTAAGACAAGTTTAAGGTCCACAGAACTACCTTACAAAACTCTTGATACTTACACAAACGTACCTGATGCAATACTTAATTAACACATAAAAGGAATGATTATCTAAGCAGTGGCTTTACATTAAATCTCACTGATAGATAAATATACACTGCCTGGCCCAAAAAAAAGTCACCACCTGGATTGAACTAAGCAAATACCGGTAGGTAAGAGCCTCCCATTGGATAATTACTGCATGGGTGAATATGTTTAAGCTGGCAAGTTATTTAACCCTAACCGATGCAGTGAGTAGCTTCTCATTTCTTAAACAACCATGTCGAAGGACACATCCTGTGGTCGTGAAAAAGATATTAATCTCTTTCAGAAGGGTCAAATTATTGACCAAGCAAAGAAAACATCGAAGAAAATTGCTGAAACTACTAAAATTGGGATAAGAACTGTCCAATGGATTGGACTCTGGAGCAATGGAAGGTCATGTGGTCTGATGAGTCCAGATTTACCCTGTTCCAGAGTGATGGGTGCATCAGGGTAAGAAGAGAGGCGGCTGAAGTGATGCACCCATCATGCCTTGTGCCTACCATACAAGCCTGTGGGGGCAGTGCTATGATCTGGGGTTGCTGCAGTTGGTCAGGTCTAGGTTCAGCAACATTATGCACCCAAAGAATGAGGTCAGCTGAATATACTGAATGACCAGGTTATTCCATCAATGGATTTTGTCTTCCCTGATGGCACAGGCATATTCCAATATGAGAATTCCAGGATTCATTGGGCTGAAATTGTGAAAGTGTGGTTCAGGGAGCATGTGGCATCATTTTCACACATGGATTGGCCACCACAGAGTCCAGACCTTAGCCCCATTGAGAATCTTTGGGATGTGCTGGAGAAGTCTTTGCGCAGTGGTCCGACTCTCCCATCATCATTACAAGATCTTGGCGAGAAATGAATGCAGCTCTGTACAGAAATAAATGTTGTGACATCGCAGAAGCTTATCAAAACGATGCCACAGCGAATGCGTGCCGTAATCAAAGATAAAGGTGGTCCAATGAAATATTAGAGTGTGACTTTTCTTTTGGCCAGGCAGTGTATAATTACATAAACCCTTTAAAAACCAATATCTAAAGGCCTATGATCCAGATAGTTTCCTTGAAACAATCCATGATCTTGCCTTGGTTTCTCCACTGTCACTGATATCACATAACAATGATATGATGGTATATTATGACAATCAGGCATTCCACTGATTATATAAAACTACTGTACAGTGGAGAAGCAATAGTTAAAATATTTAATATGTAGGATTGAAAAACCTTGTCCATTTAAATCTTCATAATCTTTATCATAATTTGGAAAGATTAAACTGTTATCTTTTGAAAGGGCAAAAGGCAAGTATGGGAAACTGTTGCAACACATACAGAACATTTGTCACGCAAGCTAAGTTATACATTTACATTTACATGTAGTCATTTAGCAGACGCTCTTATCCAGAGCGACTTACAGTAAGTACAGGGACATTCCCCAGAGGCAAGTAGGGTGAAGTGCCTTGCCCAAGGACACAACGTCATTTGGCACAGCTGGGAATCGAACTGGCAACCTTCAGATTACTAGCCCGGCTCCCTCACCGCTCAGCCATCTGACTCATACAACATTTTAGAGAACTTTCAAAAGTTTGTGTTGTAGTATCCTATTATCTCTATTGTTGTTTGGATGCCTAGGCCCTTACAATTCCCTCAAGGAGTCGCCTATTCTGTAAGGGGACCTTTGTTGTCTCTAAGGGGAGGTCATATTTCTTATGGAAATGTACTGTGTGTGAAAAGGCCGCTGCAGGAAAGCATAAGGGACACATAGCCTGACAACATAGCAGGTTGCATGACACGTTTTTCATTACTCTGCTTAGTTAACCCCACCAAACCAGTTAGAGAGCATGTTATTCTGACTAGGAGTTCTGATATCTACCGTTAGGGAGTGGACTCATGAATGACAAGGCCTTGGTTAAGTTGAATTTATTGTAGGATTTAGGTTTATAGACACAGTTTCCCAATATAGTTATAAATACATCTCAGCTTATACATCTATTCTACTAGTTTATAGACTCTGATGCTGATGAAAACAGATCTCCAATGGCCAAAGTACACTGCTTATTATAGTACTTCCTGAATGTTTGTGTTGGACAGGAAGTCTAACCATACACATTGTTGGCAGGACAGATGGCATACTATATACATATCTGTGTAAAAAATCTCTTTACAACCATCTCTACTTAAATTCTTCAGAAAACATTTACTGTTTATGTGTTTTCTTTTTCTGAAAGAAAATCTGAATTGTTGTGTTTCCATGTGAGCCAGGTCGGTCTGTGGCAGCATTTTAGTGTCGGTTACTAGCTATTCTTGACTGTGAAAGAATTTAAACCCTGGTATAGTTAAAGATTCAAACTGAGTCTGAACACCAAGTAATTGTTGCACTTATAAGAAACAGGTAGCGGTTGGTCTAAACTGGCCCTCTCTTTTAGATTTGACTATCAAACTTCCTTCAATCTGACAGGTTGTATTCGCGTCTTAAATTTGACACTTTCAGTAGCGTATCCCTTCGAACATTGTATCAGTGTTTGATACACTTCCAGTTTGGGCTACATGTGGAAAAAAAGACAGATCGAACAACACAGCAGCATACAGTAGCCTAGAGCAAATAAAACATCCGAGCCGTCACTCACTTTCTTTTCAATAGCAATGTAGCCTACTTTCATTAAAGAAAATACCGTCAGCTTCAGTTTGACAAAATTCACTTACCCAATAGTCCATGGTAGGTGTCAAGCCGTCAAACTGCTATCTTCAAATTATTTTCTTAACTGGAATACCTTAAAATTATATGTAGGCCTATTGCATGCTAACCTTCCAAGGATACAATCAACATATCAAGACAATCGGCACCTACATTCAGGAAGTGTCTTACAACTGAGAGTGGTGTCTGTTGTGAAATCGTTGCGTAGTATTATGCACTACCTACACCACTGTAGATTTTTAACTGAGATGTAATCGCTGGATGGACAAAATCTTACTGGAGCTACCGTTCGAACACTGTAAAGATCAGGCACAATGGCAGCAGGGTTGCATATTTAGACAGCAGAAAACGTAGTACTTACCAAAGCACTTTCGTCGCATAGGCACTGACGCTAAATGTTTTCATCCATCGGATCAACACAACAGTGCCCCCGAGCGCTTGCAAAGGGACTATACCGATGACACGCACCGTTGCCTGACACATAGGCCTGTCTGACATAAACAAGCGTGACTATTTAAAAACCTAATTACTAAGCAGACCTCAAGAATAGCTATTAACAAAACAAAAACCAGGAATTTAGTGTCCTAGATTGTCTAGGTTATTATTCAGGTACATTTCACATAATATAGGAGTTATTGTTTTTAATGGATCACCCAATGGTAAATGGTGGAATAGCAAAATTCTGAATGAAAGCATCCTCAGGAAAATTTAGATTTTAACCTTATAGAAGTAATCTTACATTTCGTCTAGAATGACAATGGTTTCGTCTAGAATGACAATCGTTGTATTTACAGGCGACATACATTAGCATCAACCCTTCTTAACGAATGTATTATTTTTTGTATCTAATACTGACCAAGGTGTGAGTTCATTTATGTTTCTTCATTTTACCTTGGTAATCATAAGCAAATGAGCAAACATTATTAACATACTATTATTCAAATGCTTCTTACAGAGTTGCTCTATCATGTCGAATCTATATGTCCAAACTATGCTAGATTGACTTGACATCATTTTAAGGTTTAAGAGTGTTGTAGTTCATTTTATAATTGACATAGACAGCAAACTATTTATGCATTGGATGATTTCTTGCATTGGATGATTACTTGCAACAAAGTGAAGTACACTTTGTTGCAAGTGTCCCAAACAAGCCGCTGCGAACAGGAACCATCTATTCAGTCTTTAATTTATGTAGATGGAAAGCAAATACAGCACCGTTACAACTAAAGACAGTAAAGGAAGAAATTATTTTTAATTGTTGTGTTGAGGGGGAAATACTTGCAATCATAAGCCTATTTCATCTAATTAAAAGCATCAAGACCTAAAATCAATAAAAGTGGACAAAATAAAGGTATTCATTTGTGGGATCCAAAGAACACAAAGAAGTTCAAGCACCGGTCTGTTTGCTATTCCGCGATAATTGGTGTATATTGTCATCAAAAGCTTACTTATTAGAACACAATACATAGACTGTGAAAAAGAAACTCTAAAGCACATTAAAATTGAATTACTTCTTGCATGAAGTGTGCTCAGGGTCATTCTGGTCACGATGCGCATACATCTCCAAAAGCGCACGCGTCTCCAAAGGCGCACTTTTTTTACTTTCTAAAGAAAGAGACATTGTTGGGAGTTTTCACAAGAGGTGTACATATGGCATCCGGGTTGTAATTAAATGTTTTTAAGATGTTTTTCTTTCTCAGAGGGAAGTTTCCCTTTTCTTCTCTATGTGCAGCCTTTTACGTGTCTGAACAAGAGGGGGACAAATTCAATGGGTTCGCCGCTAGTTTCGAACAAATGGATGGCAACAATCTGGTCAGCGAGTTTTAGACTTTGATTGCCCTCTCAAAACGTCCTTCAAACAAAAGCTGAAGACGAAAATAAAGCCCCACCTGGTACTCCTGTTTGCTAAAATAATAATAAATAGATTTCGTTTAATAAATAATTACAACAGATTGGAAAGTGGGGTAGTAGAGGAAGTATTAATCAGGAGACTCCGGCAGGTATCACCTGCTCACGAGCTCGCTCAGTTTATTGTTAAATATTGTTAAATCACTTTCCTACCAACTCTGTCCCGATATCTACTATTTCCACAGCAACTGAGAGTCTATGTTTGCCCATACTTTGCATAACAAGCAGGACACTACACTAAGCTGATAAAAATCAAGGACTGAGACTGACAGCTTCAAACTCACACCTGTCCATGATATCCGAATATAGATTTGGCATCAAATGATTATTTGTAAAGCGGTAATATTTCGTTTACTTTAGACTTTTTGTGCCTTTTATAACAGCAAGACAGCATCTCCTATCTCACTGGGATATTTGTCCATTTTATTGAAAGCATATGGTTATCAGGTAGCTGCCAGAATACATATTTGGATAGAAAGTTAAGGAGTGCTTTTGTGTTACCTTGCAGGTAACATCAAAGTATAGTCTACTGTAAAGCCACATTATTTTGTCATTCACAAATTGGGGAACATGCATTCTGATAATAAAGATATATACAAAAATAACTAAAAAGAGTACAAGAATATAATGCGCACTAGACTTCTTGGCGACAATGGTTACTTTGGAGATGTCATAGCGCAGAGATACATTCTTACATCTAGGCATAAATGAAGCTTTTATTTACAGGACAAAGAGCCAGACCCTTTGTCCTGTCACCATCCACTGCACGTTTCTCTTTTTCAATTACTGTTTATATGTTAGCCCCATGCGTAACGTGGCGTACCTAAACACCTGTTTCTCGCGCAATCTCTCACGAAAGGTAAATATTTGACAGCAGATTTGTGAAAGTATTCACTGTACATAGCCTTCCCTCTCCTATTAACTTTTTTTTTCATCGCTAGAACTCTTTTATTTTATAGACGGTCTTTTTCGTGTCCAATTAAGAGATGGTTTATCCGTATTGCTCCTTAAATGAAATACCTGGTTTATTTAGATCGCGCACACCAGTGCGTCAACATACTTATGTTTAAATATGAGGTTGTCATTACTCAAGAGATTTAGAAAACGAATTAGATAATAAATTAAACTCTGTTCTCGTGATCACCAGCTCTGGTGAACACATTGGTGCAGAGATTAACCTACCAACTTTAAGCGTAAAGGTTCTATTTAGTGTCCCTGCCTTCGATAGAGGAGTTTAGGAACAGATCATCTTTAACCTGCTGGGAATTAAGTCTTGTAGCCTACAGGATTGATTAGGCTTATTAAGCCTAATCAGCCTTTGAACATGTCGTCCATTGAGCGTGGGGATGAAAAAGACAAGCCTACTGTATAGGCCTATACATGTGTTCATGTGCGGAATTGAGCATCACATCCATCGCCATGTGTGGTTGTTCACGGCATCTAATACCATGAATGTGAATAGCCTAAATGTAATCCAAAACATAATTCCTTTGATGTGTAGATGCAGCATTCTCAATTCCAAACCCTCACCTTAACCCTATTTCGAAGGCTATTAGTTTCATTGATGATTGGCATCACATAACCTTGAGAAAAAAACATTTATTACCGTGATTTCGTGAAAACCACTTAGTAAGTAAAATCGTGTTGTACATAACCCAAAATACACTGGAGAGAACATACATTGTTGTCTAAATCCTGATTGGTCACTTCTCAGCCACTGTTGATCCAGGCGCAATCAAAGCACAGAGATAAGATAAAGGAAGCATAAAATGACAGAGATGCTCATCAACTCCGCATTGTCAGCTGTCAACGTATATAGAGCTCCCAGCAGGCGTGAGACTAGCCGTCTTCAAAGTGCCTCAGCAAAAGGAGCGAAGGACACAATACTCGATCCTTATTCTTCCAGGTTTCACTTGTCAAGTAAGTATTACCGTTTATCTATTTTTTTTTTACAACTTACAGCGACTTTTCTCAATATATTGATCTATATTTTTATGAGATCATGAGATTGCAATTCATATTAAACAGAAAAATATGACTTCGTGTATTTTGCAGGATGACACCAAAATCACTGTGCGCCTCCGTCGAACAGCATGCTAACAAACACGAAATGATGGACAATCCTTCCCCGTTTCTCTGCAACGATTTGATGGAAGTCCTCGATGTCCCATCAGCGAGAAAATGTATGTTGGTTAACTTCAGTAATTGCCGAGACAAGTTTGCACGTCATGGTGTGGAAGGGAAATTAAAAGCAAAAAGGGATTTGACCATAAGGAGGAACAGTCGCAGGGTGAAGGCTAATGACAGAGAAAGGCATCGCATGCACGACCTTAACTCGGCGCTGGACGTCCTAAGAAAGATCCTTCCTGCTTTGCCTGACGATGCCAAACTGACCAAAATTGAAACTTTGCGCTTTGCACACAATTACATTTGGGCACTTACCGAGACTTTGCGGATGGCTGATCAATTTGGTCACATTCCTAACTACATTCAACGTGAAGGATACTTACCTGTGTCACAGGTCCACATTGACAATCTGGAATCTCCCATTAGCGTGTTCTCGGCTGAGTGGGACTCGACATCAAACGTATCCTCATTGTATGGGTCTGCAGACATGACAGAACATGTCGACCCTTTTGTTGACCATGCAGGAAATTGTGAAATTAATCCAAACATCTTTGCAATGGAACAATCAACCATGTACCCCATCGCATTATATTTTAGTTTTAATCAGATTATCGATGATTAATTTTCCTAATTTCAATTATTCATTTGCATAAGCACTTGCATATCAACTACGAATGCACTTTTACATGTTGAAATGATCTTGATGGTGTATAAGTTAGTAATGATCTTATGCCGTTATGTATTGTGTAATATAACGTCAATATATGGCATGTGGCTATACTGTTTATCTTATTAAATAATCTTGAAAATAATAAGGCTGTGTATAAAAATATATATTCAACAAACACTGGGTACACAAATTCCTATAACTGAAAACGAATCAATTAGGTCAACAAATTAATTTGTGTCTGCATCACAAACCATAGGTTATATTTAGTTTTCCCACCAATGAGTACCTAGACCATATCCAAGCTTGGGTTTTGTAGCCATTAATGATAGGACACCCTCTACTGGCAGACCACAATAAACCACAGACACTACACAAACTGAAATTAGTCCAACATCCAACTTTTGATATTGAGTTAAATTCAGTTTTATTCAGTAATAATAACCACGTACATTAACAATAACCAATTGATTCTGAAACAAAGAAAAAACTAAACAATACAGTACTTTATGAAAAATATGAAGGCCAGTAATAAAGTGAGACTGGTTTAAGATTCTGGTGACATAACTGGATGTGACACCATGTTGGCCTTTGACATCTGCAATTAGAAGATTGGGCCTCAATGTTGCAGGGAGAAAGAGATATGAAACCAACCACACAGGGCCTATGCACCGAAATACTTTTGAATTTAGCGTTCATTAAATTTGATTATTCCATCATCATTTCATAGTATTCTTTGGTTAACATTCTAAATATCAATGCTTATGTGCAAATAATCATGACAAAACTCAACGAAGTCTTACATATGCCTAGCGGCTATAGTTTTGAAGAGTTATGGAATAATAGACACGCTTCCATTAGGACAGAATAATTGGATGGTGGAATGTCTTTGTTTGTTCTCATTGTGCTCAGGGGTCTCTATGGAGATGTGCAGTATGAGCCAGAGTTCAATGAGCACTCTACTTTGGGAAGACGGTGACCACATCGTATCCCTCAGGAGGGGTCATGCGCTCACGTGCGTGCTTCTCGCAGTAAATCTGGTCTTCGACGAAGAAATGTCCCTTCTGTTTCAGGTTGATTTCGCAGTCAGAGCAGATGTAGCACTCAGGGTGACGGAATTTGTCCCTCAACTTGACAACCATGCCTCTGTGGAATAAAGTGGACCGCATGCTCAATGGTTGGATTTGATTAAACCCATCTTAATTATACAATGTACTGTAAACTTGCATTTGTGATGTAAATCTTGCTAATTCTCTCACATAACTATAAGCAATACAAGCACATGCAAGTCTAAGTCTAGTCTAAGTAATAACCAGTAAGGATCTACAATCTATGGTACACATGTATTCAAACGGCTACTATACATTTAATTCAGGGAAAACATTTCTGTCAGTGTCATATGAGAGGCATAAAAAACAAAGAAGGGGGAAGTCCTTGCAGAGTGCCTAACAATATTTCACCTTGTCTAAGAATGTAGACTGAACTGTGCCAGCCAATCCTCTATGGAGGTCACACAGTAGGCTTGTCAAAGCTCCTTTAGAGCATCTTTAAAGTCTTAACACTTCATAACCAAGAGTTAACAAGCCCTCAAGTGCACAGCTGTTTGCAGAATGCATACAGCATGGCTGTACAGTATATCAGTCACTGACACTGAACTTCAAGGGATTTGTAAAAGTAACCACAAGGAGGGGACAAAGATCAATAGTAAATAATGTCAGCTCTGGCCTTGGAAGGCAACAGGCTCAAAACATTTTATATTGACATGGTACGGGAAGCTATGAGCAACACATACATTGGCTACAGATTCAAGGATTTATTAAATACTTGTGCCTACCACTAATGTACTTACACAATCCCTGATCCACACTTGTCACATATGGGTATTTTGTCTGTATTTCCCACTGATGAACCCATTTTTGTTGTGGGTGGTCTCACACTCCTGAATCCTGACGGCTTGTCAGGGTCACCTACAACCCAACAAGAACAGATGACACACAACACACAAATGAACACAGACACAGTACGGGAGAGATTCAACCTCTATACAGTATATACTGCAAATGAATTATTTGCATGAGACAACATTTTGTTCCTAGACAAAATACTATTGTAAATGTTGATGATGTGCTCTTTGGACTTATGCAGGTGTGTTGCTGTAGTTACCAGTCTCCAGAATCTCCTGCAGCACCATGAAGGAGGCTGACTGTCGAGGAGGCTCATCTGACTCCTGGTTCTCCTGCAGCATTTTGTACACCTCGGAGTCTGCTGCTATTGGTGGGCGACTGCCTGGCTTTGATGGATCAGGGCTATCAAGCAATTAAAACACACTTCAATGACTTAAAGTGAATCAAACGGCACCCAAACCAAGCCTATCCTGTGCAAACAAATGATGTTGAAATAGTGAATGGATAAAGGATGACAAATGCTTTGCTTACATGCTCCCGGACTCATTAGCACTGGCAATGGTTTTGGCCTCATCCACAGTCGTGTTAAAGTCCTTGATGTTTTGTGAGGAATACAGCCCAGATGGACTATTGTACTGATTGGTGACCACCTTGGAACCGCATGCAGCAAACGGCAGAGCACTCCTGTTGTGGGCGGAGCCTATTTGTTTAACCTCCTGTAGGTGGATGGAGTGAAGAGAGTGTAAAGTGTTCAGATTTTAACCTGATGTTGAATACAATGCATATTATATAGCATGTGACACATGCATACTTATGACCCATGCAATATGTATTGTGACAGTTGCATGCGAACCTGTCTAGCCAGCCAACTTAGGCTCTCCTTGACAAAATACAGGGACATTTAATTTGGATCATAACAAAAGCTGGCAAATCTCTCTCATGCTTTAACAATATAAATGTGGCAAACAATAAACACACAGAACAACAAAATACTGTGACAAAGCCAGTTGCTTTGCTTCCAACTGAAAATCCATTTGAAATAAAAACGCCAATATGACAACCTCAAATGCATTTTTAGTTTACTACCTTTAAATGAACAAGATGGTTCATTTAATGGACGAACTAGCAGTGAAAAGACCAACCAGAAATCCACACAAAATAAATGCTTTCCTTAAATAGCAGTGACCATAAAGCAACAGTAATGTGACACATCCCTGAAAGCTTGGGAGACCAGCATATCACACACTTCCTACATGAATTCACACTTTGGCCTCAATTTTCCATTCAGTAGGCAGGAACTGAGTCTGCGTCAGAGCTTGGCTGATAAACTACGGTCTCCTAGGATATCTCCTGTTAGGAAGTAAACAATGACATCATCTCTGGCAGTGCCAAAATCCCAAGCATTTGTTATTGAACGACAAAGACGTCCAGATACTGTATGGCTTCTTCTTTGTGCAAGGACTAAGTTAATCCTTAAAGACAGTGCAGGCTTTATATACACCTTGTTTAAAAGTTGGATGTCTAAATTATTTTCCTGGTGCGAGTCATGTCAAGTAAAATAGGACAGACATACCTGCGGCTCGGATGCAAGATTCATCTTGTAGGGATTGGCCTTTCCTTCCTCAGATGAGAGCGGAGACCACATTTTGGATTCTGACCTAGGACGGCCACACACATGTTAAAACATGTAATGTAACTCACCAGGCTTGGTGGATTGTTAAACAAAAGCACATCAGATGGAGGACATTACAATACGCACAACTGCTAAACTGCTATTTGACCCTTTTTTTTTGCTCTGCTGAGACTGTGTCGACAATACATCTGCAGTCCTACCTGTCTACAGAGAGGACCATCTCTTCTATGCATCCCTTAATCTTGTTCTGTGCTTGCAGGTGAGTCATGTGTTCAGTAGCTTCTCCATCTATGGCCAGGATCATGTCCCCAATACAAAGGTTGGCTTGGGCAGCTTTACTGCTTGGGGTAACCTGGAAAATACAGCGTTACAAGTATTATCTTCTTTATTGTATTTAAAACTTCATATTGTCAACATTAACATAAATTCCAAACAAAATCATAAGGGTTGCTTTTCCAGATCTAACCCTTAAAAATATCAAAGCCAGAGATGTTGGGAAAGTCCACAAAGAGATCAATGCGCATCCCCAAAATGTCCAGGACCGCAAGCCAAGGTAAAATGTACTTGTTTACAATATTTATTAATATCTGACTCTTAACCGGAAAACCATAAGGGAGGTGTTAATAACCAGGTTGATTTATGTACCCACATGGATAGTGAAAGCATGAGGATGGGGGTGGTAGGGCCTAACGCCTCATTTCAGTATTACAGTCCTTAAAATGTGTACAACAGTCCATGTATCATACCGGTATTCACACTCACATCGTGCAACATTGTTTCCTAAAGTGTTAAGATGAATATCTTTCAAATGATTGCAGTTCTGTTTAAACCCATACGCTAGTGTGTAACCGTTGTCTAAAAAAACGAAAAACATTCCTTACACAGTTGAGAGCTTTCATGAAGGTGAAAATTCAACTACGAACAGTGCGGTTACAACACAGTCTGCTAAACAAACACTTACCCGTGAGATAGTCAATGGTTGTTCGAAATCCTTCCCACCAACCAGACGGAATCCCCAGGGTCCAGGACCTTGCATGACAACTCGCAGAGGCATTATTTCGCTGCGCTTCCTGCCAGAGGACACACGTACAGTATTGAAAGTGAAGTTCTACAAGACTCAGGGTAGCTACTTTAACACCAGAAGTGGGGCGGTTCCTGTGGTTAAGTTGGGCGAGTAGTTTTTGAAGTTTCCACGCTGATAAGAACGATAGCCTTAGTTTGTTTTAGGGACGTACCGTTACGTCACCGTATTATATGCAAGCTTACCATTTATGGTAGAGCCAAATCCCAGGATGTGGAATGTGCCGCTCCCAAAAATTGAATTCCTGCAGTTCGCTGTAGAGAACTACAGAAGCCAACCGATTGAGACATGCCCACAGTTCAAGTACACTGACTGCTGGTAGTCCAGTCAATAGGGTATACGCCAGTAGACTATAGGTCTACTACGGGCATTTATTCCACGTTGTAGGCTAAACCCGAGTTTTTCATGTTTATTAATGACTTCCGGATAATAAAGTAATCATGATTATAAGCGTAATCGACTATGCTGCCCTCTGGGCCTATTGTCGTCTGCCAGACAGCCGTCTGGTCTGGGCTTGAAAAGGAAGTCACAGTAGTCCTCAGGGTTGCCAGGTCCAGCAAATTTCCAGCCCAACGAGTGCTCAAAACCATCCCAAAAATGCCTAAAAACTAGCCCAATAGTTAACATACATAGCCTACATAGTTAACATGTAAAAATTACTGGTCGATTCATATTTTCCTTATTTCCTTCTATTTTCACGTTTCAGTTCCTTACAACAAATAATTTAATCATTCCGCTTCCTATCACCACCGAACAGAGACACAGAGCAATAATTACTTTATGAAAGTGAGGAGACACATAAGAAAGTGTTTGTCGGTTATGAACTCTGAACTCTCCCCACACACTTTTCTCATCTGTGCTGTTTCCCTCTCTCCCAGCGTTGGCCACCACGGGGCAGAAATGCGGCAATTTAAATGTTTGTTATTTTCAAACTTGGTCATTTTTAAACAGTTACAAGTTCCTACTCTAGCCTAAATGTATTAATGTATCTAAATGTAGGCCTAAATAGAAAAGTTTGAAGTTCAAAATGTCCACTTTCTATGGTGACCTTTGTATAAAACAGGAACAGTTTTCTTACATTATAAGGCTATTTAGTACAATAAGGAAATTAAATAAAAACATGTGCCGCCTACAAATGCTGTATATTGTTTATTAAATATTGCATAATACCAAAATCACAGCAGTAAATAGTGTTGTCTTTATTTTTAATATAGTCATTGTAACAGCACTGCAAATTGAAGAAAACAAACCAAACCTGTTGCAGGTTGTGCATCTCAGTAAACTAAAGAAAACATTCTTATGATTATTAATCATTTATTTGAAGCATTTGTGTCACACTTTAGTCTAGGTACTGGTACAGTAACTGACAGGTCCTTAGTAAATGTTCTTTTCCCATCACAAAGACTAGAACTATGGGGGAAACAATAATAACATTCTTAAATATGACATGGATACACTTCGGTGATAATCAATAAAAGCAAATGACAATGAGGCACAATTTGCATCTGACATAAGGCATTACGATCCTCACAACATGGCAGCGTAATGTTACTTCAAATGCGTCAACCTGTGTGTGGTCAATAAATCTTCATTCTGTGCTTTGCCAATATTCTTAATGGAAAATGAACGTTAACAACTGACAGTGTCATTTTTTTCCTGAACACTTGCATTGTATTCTTTTTTATTTTACATATTTACAATCCTTATTGTGCCAGGCTGTTTAATGGTTTGCATTTTCATTCAAACTGAAAGCACTGTTCATTTTTTTTGTTTGCTTGTTTTTTTTACATGTGTATACAATACTCCACATTCATACATTCATACATCCTGCGATGTGTCATGGAGCACACTATTATAGTATATCATTCTATACTGACTTGTGGGGTGAAAAGAGAATGATTGAGCACACCATTCAAGAGACGGAGCATACCATTATTATTATTTTTTTCTGTCTTGGGTATATGAGAGACCAAGAGAGGGGCAAATTGATAAAGTACACTAAGTGAAAGGAAGACAGGTAACTTAGTCACTCAGCATACTCCTCAAAAACTAATTATGGCAATTAGCCTGGTAAAGCAGACTACAGGGAGAAGCATTGATCCCTATAAATAAATGAGCAAATGATAAAATTTCCTCCTAGGTACCACAAAATACCAGATAGTCATAATAATGTACTTGTTACTCAAGACTAGTATTACCAACCACACAAAATAGTTTTAGTGTCATGTTTTGCTTGATAATAGGTTCTTTCTAGGAGATGACAAAAGTCTTAGCTGACTGAAAATTTGTATATGTTTTAATAACAACTGACAGATAATGATAAGATGTTAGTGCTGCCATTTTTGATACAGTTAATCTCATATTATTGTAGGTGGTGGCTACTTACAGCTTCAAACCCTATCCCAGTCTGGTAATTGGTGATCATCACTGCACTACCAACACTAACCTTGTCAATGGAAAAATAGAGATATATAACAAATATATAAGTGACTATCATGATCATCTCTATATGATTATTTATTAGATTACTGTTATCAAATGTGTTTAAACTTCTATTTTTTCTTCAATTAAAATTTCAAGTAAATTAAATGTTAGGAAAATACTAACACATCAATACTGATGGTTGGATGGAAAATACTTTATGATTTCTATAGATACTGTTAGTTAGTTATTCAAACCTTTTTCTGCAGGATCCTTCATATGTAAATGAAAGCCAGTAATCTCTGTTGCTGATCAAGATTTGTGTTATTTATCAAGTCTTGTCAATAAGGAATTCTGCTTTACACACCACAGTGAATGATAACACTGGTGAGGACTTTGATGAGAGCAAAGTAAAAAAGATGTATTTTCCGTCACATACTTTTGAGGTATGTTTACAGGACATATTCTGACATGTGCTTGTTCTGATGAGGTCTTCAGATCTACGACCTCTGTCCTCACCGGAAGACTACCTTGATGCTTTGATATTATAATAGAAATCAATCTTACTGGGGGGAGTTATCTAGTTCAAGGATACTTTCAACCCCATTACACTGTTTCCATACCAGCAGACTGCTCTGACTTAGTCTTGAGCACCCTAAGATTGATTAATTCATGCTATAATGATGTGACATTCTTTGCAGTCATTCCTATGATACTGGCAGGAAAAATATTAATACATCTGGACAAATCATAGAGGCATCTGTGTTCCTGTTAGCACCCCCCACCCCCTGGTATCTACAACTTAGTGCAAGAGCATTGTTCTTCCTCCTACAGTAAATCAATATGAATTGTCAGTCAAACAAAGAGCTTATAGTGGAAACGTGTCTGCCAATGACATAGGGATCTTTTTGGATTAGCCTACCATAGTTAAAATTGCCAATGATGACCACACCGGAAGTAAGTGCTTTAAAAGTAGCATACCACGCCTGTCTTGTGGTTACCCTGGAGCCAGTCTAGCTTAGACAGCTGTCTCCCACCAGCTACCTTACAGAAATCACAGAAGATCAAACAGCTTATGTTACCTCAAATTTTCAGGGAGAGACATACAGGATGACAGATTTATTTTTTGTAAGGTATAATGTTCCTATGCGTACACACACACAAGCATGAACCAGAGCAAACAAACTCACTTAAATACACAATATGTGTTATTTATCAGGCACATAGTGCAGCAAGACCTGTTCCTGATTAAATTTATAATGTTAACTGTCGGAAAGTGTAGCTAACATTATCTTTTTGTTTTTGTTCTATCATGCATGGCCATGCTAGAGTTATACAGTATATTATAGACTTTGAATGGAAAACAGAGGCAATACTAAATGGCATTGGAAGCTTTTTGACTGCACTGAGGTAAGAATGCTCTGCTACTTCACAAAAACCGAGCCAACACTGACTATATTATATTGTAATGTCTCAAATTCTGAGATGTATAGTTTTCAGTGCATTCTGAATTCCCCAGAAAAGAGCAAAACCCTAGCCATTTCACAAAGATACAACCCAGACCTATAACTTCATATCTCAAGGCCATTGGGTGCACATTGAGGTCACCACGTTTTTGAAATCTAAACCAAGGAACATGGTCTTGTGGACACAGTCCAAGAATGTGCCATCACATACAGCCTGATATGTGTACGGTATGTCCATTAAAACACTAATGCTTATTGGATATCCATTGGAAAAACATTAGTCTTCAAATAGGCTTAATGTTTGTTTCAAATCTCACATGTATCACAAGTGTGTGTCTGCATTCATGGTTGATGAGAGAAAGCACTTCTGTCAAGAAGGTCCTGAAAGGTAGCTGATGACAAAGAGCTCAAGTTCCATACTGCATCAACACATTATTTGAGCACTCTTAAGATCCCCTCTGATCCCCTCTGACTACTCTGCTGTTGACCCCCAAAGTCTAGCATGTGCTTTAGTAACACTCGTATACAGTGAATGACAATGACACGCCAAGGCTACTATATACACAATAATATATAGTGAGTGCAGACGTTTTGGGAGTAGTTTTGACTGTATATTTCTACTTTGAGAATATGACAAATTGAGCCAGGTACTTTGTAGAATGTGATAAAGGTATACACCATACTGAGCTTTGGTCAGGGAGTCAACAGCTGTCTCGGTCGCCGCCGCATGCACATGAACATACCTCACACCAAACCAATCACTTACCCAGACAAATGTAAATACCTGGCTAAATGACTATTCTAATTAAACAGTCAAGCGCAATAGTAATGGTTTTCCTAACTTGGCAGGCAACCAAGTGTTACAAGTTGACCTCCTTCACGTAATTCCCAGGGAAAGTGCCAAATTTCTTTGTCCGCTTTGAGGTACCTGAAAAACAGAAAAGTGAACAGTTAATAAAGTAATCAAACATGTCACAAAAGTAAATAATTGTGGTGGTATTGCACCACTTAAAAAGCAACCACTTACAATGAATACATACTGTATGTTTTTTATACATACCATATAAATGCAATATTGGTAAATGTAAGACTGTCTGTCAATCATCCTTAGTGCATCTTAGCAAATACACATAATACACAGTGCTTGCTTCTCCTGTCAGCCAGTAGAAACCCGATATGGATGGATGACACACTTTGACTATATGACCATATCTATGAGGAATCTGGCCCGAGGCTCAATGCACGTACCAACAAACCAGCCGTCATCACACTTCTCCATGACATTGACAAGATCTCCTTCCTGTAGCTCCAGCTCATCCTCATTCTGAGGCACATAACTGTACAAAGCCTGGAAACTACAGCACAACACAAAGCCTTGTCAGAAGAGCAAAAACAAGGGGTGGAAAAACTAGAAAAATAACCCAACAAGAGCTAGAACAACACTAAACAAATTGAGTTGTAGATTATGAACCAAAAGTAAAAGACAGAAATATTTCCAACCATTACGTGTTACTATAGCCTACAGTGTGCACCACTACTTACAGTATAAATGGTCTTAACAGATCAGCAGAAAAATATTCTGGGGACAACCTAGCCCTGCACATAACTTAGATCTGAGGCTTTGAAGCCGTTGATGATATGCGCAGATACGGTAATGCAGAGTATCCAGAACCTTCTACAGTACTCACATTCCACAGCTGAGACGGCTCGGCTCCGGACTGCTGCTGTGGGACTGGGGTTGCTGGGAAATGATGAGAGATTGTTTACTGGGGTGGGGGGGCAGTCTGTGGACAGAGTCATGGGGGTGGGAGAGGGTGCTGCAGTACCTCACAGAGGTCTCTGCTATATTCATGATCTCATTACAGACCGCCTCCTGATTGAGGAGACCAGAGAGCGCCCCCACCGAGTGTCCCCCAGCCAGAGCAGAGAGACAGATTCATTTTAAGGAAGAGGGGGGTCAGGGACAGAATTAGCGGTCAGACAGGTAGTGGGTCCAGTGAGTAGTAAGGCAGAGAAAGGGAGGGATCCGTTAAAAGACCAGGAAAGCCGTGAAACCAGGAGAGATGGTGGTGGAGTCCAGAAGGTAAGCATGGAAGAGCAAGACACCAGAGTGAGTGCATGTAGAATGTACAGTCAACAATGAAATATTAGTTCCGTTTTTACAGAAATAATAAAAGTGGACATGCTGCACTAGTGGCAAGATAAAGATGACAGGGGTGCAGATAATATCAAGAAAGTAGTATAGGAGCCAAAATCAGTCACATTTTACATGCAGTATAATGTATTTACATCATTTTACGATACCATATTCAAGCTGAGATGGGAGTTAAATGAAGTAAGTTGGATGGGTTTTTGACAGTGATGAGTAAAGGGATATTAAATCGTTTAGTAGATGAATAGAGATCAGCTCAGATCTATACACATCAAATAGGAAACAGCATATATTATCCCCCACAACATGCTGGCCATGTTTAAATCTCCAAATAAACAAATCCTCATAGGTCTTCATAGCCTTACCGCAAATGAGTTAGCATTGTTATTGTCTTGGATGTCAAACAACATAACAGGGCTTCTGGAGGTTCGTCCATGGTAATCACTCTCATTCTTCACCAGCTGAGGGGAAAGGAACACATGTTAGCCTCAGCATCTGACAACAACTTATGTCTGGAGGACACAACATTTTATTTGTTGAAATTACAATTATAGGTCAATCACGCTCTTTTCGAGTTGAGAGAGAGTTGGTAAGAAAACGTTTATATAGTCTTGTCCTGGAACATAGGAAGTTCTTGTAAAATAAGAAAAGTATCAACATCTAGGATAAACTACACTTATTATTCAACATGCTCTAGAATCTGAACACAGTAGCAGTCATGCAGGGTAAAATGGTTATCATTATAAACAGTCTAGATTAAACTTTCTATACCACTGAGTTTGTAGTCTTATCAAATTTGCATGTTAGTGGTGCACGCTTAACAACATGCAAACTTGCAGGCACTCAAAGCCTTGTCAAACAGGGTGAAAATATTTGATTCCGTCCTAGATAAACCAGCTAAGCACCGCATGTTACAAATTCTCTCACGCCTACAGTTAGTAATATCTATTACACAACCATCCATTGCGCAAATACTGTAAACTGACGCAAGCTAAATGATAACATTCTATGGTGGCCCACAGCCCTGCTCCAGAGTGAGCCTGAGATGCAACACTGCACACCATGCAGAAGATACCTCTGCAGGGCTATTTCGCCAGCTGCCCCGTGCTTCGCGGCCACTGCCCCTGTCCCTGTCTGCCCCCTCCCCCTCTGTCAATTCCCTCTCCAGGATTCTCAGGGGGCTGGCCCCAGTCAGCCAGCCCTCCAGGCCTGACCCACCGCAAGGGCTCAGGCTGCGGGAAAGACGGGGGGAGGGAGGGGAGAGCAGGAAGTCCTCTCCCTGAGGTGGGGTGAAGGTGAGGAAGGGAGTGGCTGAGCTGGGGCGGGGAGGGTAGGGTGGGGGCAGGGGGGAAGCTGAGGGAGAGGCCGTGGGAGAGATGCAGTAGGGGCTGCCATAGATGGGGGGCACAGGACTGGCGTTGAGGGAGGGTGGCAAATACTCGCCCCAGCGATAGGACACTGTGGGAAGGGGGGGGAGAGGAGGGGTGGGGGCAGCAGGGCGGCTCGGCCCGCCCACAGTTAGGGAGATCCACTCGGACGAGATTGCGTGGACCTCAGGGGACACGGAGCGGCGGGGGGAATGAGGGAGTGGGAGAGGGGAGGTGGCGAGTCGATTACGGTTCAGCTTTTACACCAAAATGACAGAGAGGAGGAGGGGGATGAGAAGACAGAAAAGGAAAAGAAATATGAAAACAATGTGCGTAAACAATGGAAGTGAAATAAATAGTGGACTTGGAAATAAAAATACTTTTGAAAGGATGTCACATTCCTGTAGACCTACCTCTACAAGGTGGGTGTATGAGGTGGTGCTTTCATACCTGAGGTGAAGCGTTGGTGCTGCGTTGAGGTGAGTGGCTCATGGGGGGGTCTGGATACTCCACTCCATTTTTGACACGGGGTCGTTTGTGTACCTCAATGTAGGTCACAGGGAAGATGCCCTGGCGATTGGTGCCAGAGATTTTGCCCTCATACCAGTTCTCATCAACCCGGCGAATCAGAATGATCCTCTCCCCCTGCAGACATACACATGCATCTCATTAACTCACAGATGGACAAGTGATGTGCAAATAGAAACAGCCATTGATTTGTCATTACGTGAGACACTTAAACCTTGTTCTTTCTGCCATACCTTTCTGAAGGACATTTCCACTCCTGTGTCCCCCGTGAAGTTGAAGCGGGCGATAGCTTCCCCGTACTCCAACACCTGCACTGGGGCACTCTTTTTTGGCTGGGCCTTCTCGGTGGGGGGAAGCAGCTGGATGAGCACACAAAACATCAAGTTACTGGTCGTCGTTACTGTTTTCATAGCTGGGTCTCAACATCATGAGCAGATCTGTACCATAACCCCAAAGTGACTTGTTGACATAATCTGGCTGTACAGCAATAAATCCAACCAAAAGGAACCCTTTTGAAAGTCTAGGTCAATGGTAAGGGACTTTATGTACCTCAACGTAACTGCGTGGGAAGATGCCGACTCTGCCGTGATGTTCACCTTCATACCAATTCTGATCCACCTGTTTATAGATGTACACGATGTCTCCCTTTTGAAAAGGCAACTCTCTGACAAAAAAAGATGAAAGAGGTGTTTAGATTAGAATTGTCAACAAATCCCAATTGAAAAGAACAGCAACAAGAAAACATAAGAATTTAACAATGATTCACAAAACTAAGAAACAGGCATCGAGATATATGAGACTTGCGAGGAGTGAGGCCAACTCCATAATGTGGGACATTGTCACTTTAAGTCACATCAAAGTTACAGTTTTATGGCAACTATGAGACATGAGGGTTTCTATCTCACTGGAGCTCGAAATATTTCATGCTGCATGTTCCAGAAAACACTTATGGTACCGTTTGAGTCAATTTGTTTTACCTACTTTAGGGTCTCTGCTCTGAAGTCAAATCGAGCCAGGGCAGGAGTTCTCTGTAAACACACAGTGGCAGGGATTGTTAGAACATGACTGGCATAAAGATGTTCTCTGTCTGACTGCCTGCTATGCTGTAAAGCATTGAACATTGCTTATCTTCAGGCTAGCTGGTCTCGCATGCCAGACTCCAAGGCTTGAGCAGAAAGTTAACAAGGTTGTCTTAGAGCTTGAGTTAGACTGAATCACTGGGGGTTGTGCCTCCACAATTTATATCCCTGTGAGATGTTGTTGACCCATAAAGTCGTGGAACTGAAAAAGGAAATATCCCTTGAACTTTGCTCTCTTGCTTTCTCGCAGCTTACACTGTGTGTCATTTCCCATTTTGATATTCTCAGTGGACAAAAGAATAGTGAGACATTTTGTGACAATTCAGTAAAACATATACTGTAAATGTGTGACTTATAATAAATGTCTGAGCTCATCTGCCTAAGAGTTGTGTCCTTTCAGTGTCCCTGATCCACCAAGAATATTCTAGTAATGGAATGATACGCATGTGACTCTTCTCCTTTATAGCATACATGCCTACTGTTGGGTGTAGTTACTGACAGAAGGCTGCAAAGAGAGTTTACAAGGAAAGCTGAAAAGCGCCTGCTCATGAAAGCAAACAGAGCTGATTTGCTACCTCTGAACCAGATTTCCTTTTATCTGTGTCAGTGATGTTGAGCAGGTCTCCAAAGCGCTCGTTTGTGATGAACTGGTGATGAGTCAGGACGATGCCTGTGTGCCGCCTCGAAGCCGTGTCCGCCTCTTCCTGTTCCCGCTTCAGCCGACGCTGCTCCTCCAACATTTTCTGAAGGGACAAAACAGTGTTCCATGATCATCTCCTACAGCAGATTACACTTTCCACGATTAAACTTCCCTTGACTTCACATGACACATTACTTCTGTAGTATGTGCCCAAATATTTCTTGTAATGTTTTACTGTTGCTCAGTTGTTGTTGACATTGTTGCATGTCAACAATGAAGTGTATTTTTGGTACTGTAGAGAAATGACTCAGACAGGAAGGTCACCTCTTTGTCGCCATGGCGTCTCCTGACCACCTCGTCCTGTTCGCCCTGATCACCCTGGATCAGAATCTGGGATGAGTCTGAATCTAACAAAGATAGAAACAAATCCATTATGTTCTGACGTCTTTTCAAAATATACTTACTATATCTGTAATCATATGTGAAGAAACATCCATGACAGCACTGTAACTACAATGCACATACAGTATAGATATGATGACTCAAGTAAAGCAAATGTATAACAAATGTTTTATAAATGTACATGCTTTGGGTGAACAGTGGATTTTGACAACAGCAAACAACACACGCAGACAAAATTGTGGTACTTTCCCATGCACATAGAACAAGCACACTATAAACCAGCCAGTGTTTTTGAGAAAATGATACAACACAAGGTTGATGCATTCTGGAAACAAAACTATGAAACTTGATTCAAGTTTTATGAGAATGATCTGTATGATGGTGGAATTGTGTAAATGCCTATTACGTAACCATATTTAGAGTAATGTGATAAATCATTTGCCCTCTAAATGAGCTGTAAAACTCCAAGACTACACTAGGCTCCTAAAAGACTACTCACTTCCTTAAGTTCTCCCCACCCTGCCTGTTTCATAGACATTTCACCATGTCTGTTAGCAAGTGTTGAAAGAGACAACCCGTATCACTGCCAAACTTTCAGTTGCTGTAGCTATCATTGTATCACCAAGTGTATAGTAGAATGGACCAGTGATACTGATACCAGCTACCATGGCAGGAAGTAAAAGCAGGAAACTGCCTGGCTAATTTAAACCTATCAGAGTAGCAGACTGAAAGACGACACGAGGGCCTTGATATAGCACATGTGTTTCTCCCAAAAAGAAAGAAACTCAAAACCATAAAGACATGGTAACACATCACTTGAGGGGGTATCTGCAATGCTATTACTTAACCCACATAAACATTATACATCATTTCATGTGGGTCTTGAAATAGGATGTTTTACAAATGAGTGTAAAATTCATGTGGGACACATTTGTTCAGTTTATCTCCTCAGTGAAGTGTTGCCAAAAGGCACATACTTTACCAAAAGATGTCAGAATCCCATATAGTAATTGAAATGCTTTCAAATGGATTTGTGAGGGGGAAAATTTTTCACTAGGCAAGGCCACACTCAAACACAAGATAAATTGGGAAAAAAAGTACCAAACTACAAACAAAGTGAGATGGAGGCTGCACTGTCACTTTGTAACAAAACACACAAACTAATGATGGAAGGTGGCACCATTTTTTTTTGTGGAGGAAAAGGGACACAATGTGACGAAAAAGTCAGAGAGGAATGAGTGACCACAGAGATGGACACATGTGCAAGAGGAGAGGGAGAAGGGAGGTGACACTGGTGAAAGTATGGAGATAGCCACCTCTGCGGCGAGCTGCCCGGAGCTGCAGTAGGTTTCCGTTGGCGTCCAAGCCCTCCCCATTAGTCAGGCTGTCCCTGTCTCCCCCCTCTGACCCCCCATCCCCACTGTTCAGTCTCTCCAGGACCTCCAGGGAGGAGAGGCGCTGGGGGATCAGCGGCCTCAGCTCAACGGACCCACTGCTGTGGCCAGCCATTACCTTGGTGGCCGACAGAGTTCTCTTGGCCTGGTGGGGGTGGAGGGGTCTCCGGACCCTGAATGGTGCCGGGCCAAGGAGGAACAGGTTTCCAGGCAGGCTGCTTTTCTTCTCCTGGGGGGCCTGCTTGTTCTGTTGGGCTGAGGCCTGCTGTCTTTCATGCCTGCGGATGGTGGTGAAGCGTGTGTAAGAGGCAGGGCAGGAGCCTTTGCATTTACTGGGTTTCAAGTGGAGGTGATTGTGGAGGGCATGATGGTGGTGGTTCAGGTTGTGATTGTGGTTGTGTGGAAAGGGAGGTGTAACCATCACTTGAGGGCAGTCTGGTTCATTGTCTACCAGATGGTTCTCTCCAGGAGCCTTTTCAGTAGATCTCTGCTCCACCTCCGCCTCCGCCTCAGTCTCAGCCCCAGACAGTGACTCAGCTCTTGGTGAGTCACTGTACTCCAGGGAGACCACCTTCTCAACCACCTCACTGCCTGACAGAGATGCCTCCTCCCTGGCTGCCTTGCCCTCTGTGTCCACCAGGGAGCAGACCACTGTCGCTGTCTGCGCAGGCTCCGTTTCCAGCAAGGACTCTGCCGAGACTGCAAAAGCCATGTAGAGGTGGGCTGGGCTAGGGCTGGGGCTGTGATTGTGGTCAGAATGCAGCGTTGGCATGGAGGAGGAGCGTGTGGGTGCGGGGCTGGAGCGCTGGATGATTAACTCAAATTCACTGACCCGTGATGACACGGCATCCCGTGGAATGTCACCAGCCTCGTCACCCTCTGACCTGTCACCCTCATTGACCCCTGTTTTCTCAAAAAGTGAGGCCAGGCTCCGGACACTGCCGTGGGGGCTGGAGCCCACCGAGCTAGGCCTCTGGATGCTGTGCATGTTCCTGTACATGGTGGAGAACTCAGCGGTGCTCCTTCTGGTCGCTGGGGAGCCATTCCTAAGGCCAGACGCACACTCAGATGGACAGTTGGGGAGGGAGTCTACATTTTGCCAATCCTCCCCTGCCAATGTTCCAGCGCTTCCCGGCCCACATGTCCCAGTATACAGATCCTCACAACTGTGTGCTTTGGGGTGCCTGACAGACCCAGTCCTGCAGTCCTGGCTGTCGCCATTGGGGGGCAGAAGCTTGGGCTTGAATTTAGAGGGGAGGATTTGTGGTATGCAGGCTTTGGCAGCAGATAGAGGCTTCTTATTCTTACACTGGTAACCTAGGGCATTACTGGCAAGAACTGATCGACTATTTACAGAGGAGCAGGGTGAAATTATATGGCCATTCCCACCTTTATAATCCACTGGCAAGCATGCAGGACAACAAAATAAACAGCATATTAGATTACAATGGTCACAGATTCACACACACACACACACACTTAAACAGTGTCCGACACATTTTTTAAGAAAGACTAACTTCCATCAAAAGTTGATGAGAAGAGAAAAACTTGATGCAGTTGACATCAAGTAACAAATGACTTTGTTATACTAATAGCAATGGCACTACAGTGTAGTGAGGTCAAATGTGTTCAAATGGAGCAGTGAAACTTTTAATGCCTTACAAACATATTTCATACTGTGGTAACCGATAAGTTTAATACAACTTACATAAAATCAACAGTTCAAGATTATCAACTTAATTGATCAATCTCCAAATCTATTTGAATCTAGTATGCTTTTTCAGTCTCTATGACCTATCGATCTACTGATGACTGTAACAACATAAAGATGTGGAACACAAAGGGCCAGGAACAGAATGCCATGAGATGCCATGTCATGATGATGTGATGTTGTCAGGCCTGTAAGTAAGCATATGACACTGTCAATATTGCCTAAATGAGACAAATGTCACACAAGGTGCAGTAGCACAAACGACAAAAGGGCATCATCTTTGTCCCTGACTGTTGTGGAAGGCAGTTGCATTTTTGGCTCAGCATCTGGCTGAGCCAAAGGTATAGCTTAGTGGCTCTATGGCTACATGGCTCAGTATATATAATGCCAAATATCCTCATTCAAGGTCCAACAGAAAGACTTAACTCAAGAAGTTAGATGTTTGTAGTACATTAAGAGGGAAAACCCCTTGAAATCCCTGAAGAAGTATTAGCTAAATAAAAACACAAAGCCTGCCATTATCAGCACACACGTGATAAGCATTTACTCCAGTTTTTGGTTGCTTGCTTTCCTGTGTTTTGTGTCCGCACTTCATCTGGCAGTGCAAGACCTAGGGTAATGTCTCTGGTGAGCCATAATGACCAAGTGTGCTAGTCAGTTGACTTCAATCAAGATACAGCGGAATTGCCTTTACAGCTGTTTCCTTCAGTTTACTGAATGAGGCCTTGAGTAAGGACTCGACGGTGCAAAATATCAAACAAAATACTAAACAAGCGATTTACGTTTTGTAAGACTTCACAATCTATTTTGAGGAAAATTATATTTTCTCCACTGAGGTGTTCAATTATAGATAGCTAATATGTTCAATATGTAATGTGGGTGCAACACGGAAAATAAACATTAGAAAATGACTGTCACAAAGGTGAGCTCCCTGACTTTCTGACGTTGGTTTAAGCATTGCTCAACAATCGGAATGTTAAGTATTGGGGGCAGCATCGTGTCTGTGCCCGATCCGTCCCTTCCTTTCTCCTCCCCTCTCCTTCCTTTCCTCTCCTCCCCCAGCATTTCTCTCCTGGTCATGTGCGCACGCATTCCATCCTCTGACCTCACTCTGACAGCTGACTTCCTCCTGCCTGCCCACCCTCTGTGTCCCTCTTGTTGATCTCACCCCTGTCTGGCCCAGCCCGTTAAGCAGAGCCCTGTTTATCTCCCCCTTTCCTCCCCATCCGTCCCTCTGCTGCACCTCTGCTCTCTGGCTGTGCAACACTCTGGAGCCCTGCCCGAAGCCTGCCTAGATACTGCCTGCTTCAGGAATGGAGGACAGGATCAGAACCTGAAGTTAGCTTCAATTGATTTAGCTGAAACACTGCAAGCCACCTTCTCTCTCTCCCCATCATTTTTAAACTCTCAGTGCCTTCCCAAGCAAATGACTGGATAACGTTTGGTGGAACGTCGATGACATCAATAATAAAAAAAAACTGCTGAGAAAATGAATGTTGCAAGGTGATTGGCCACTGCTATGATAACCTGGAGCAAACAAACGGAGCAACCAAAAAAAAAAAAAGGAGAAAAAAAAGAAGAGGAAAGAAACGCGTAGATTCCAACAGAAAGTTAAAAGGAAACACATGTATCCCTGACACTTTTACAGTCCAACATCACTGTAAGTCATTGGTTCCGTCTCAGTGGAAGGCCTTAGCATGGCCCAGTGAGGAGCCTGC
Organism: Osmerus mordax; assembly: GCF_038355195.1. Taxonomy (NCBI): domain Eukaryota; kingdom Metazoa; phylum Chordata; class Actinopteri; order Osmeriformes; family Osmeridae; genus Osmerus; species Osmerus mordax. The sequence goes on along the minus strand of NC_090054.1, from coordinate 16,656,854 downwards.
ACCCCCTATCTCTACAGGCAGCCTGTGGAGCGCCACTGGATTCCTACCTTTAGAAGAGGACGAGCTGGCGTGGCGCTTGTTGAGGGCCCGCAGACCTTGCAGAGGAATGTCGCCGCCCTCCAGGACGCTCTTGTAAACATGGCGGTCGCATTCTGGAGCCGCAGGCTCGCTCCCCGACAGTTCCCCGTCCTTCTCCACCTCGCTATGTCCGGCCTTGCAGGCGGAGCTGTGTATGGATGAGAGGGACATGGAGGAAGGAGCAATTAAACACAGAAAGCAGCTTTAATATGAAAGCCTGATTAAGATAGGCCTGCACATTTGCACTTCCAAAAGTAGTCTAAAAAAGTCCAAGGGTAAATATTTTGTGTGATGGTAATTACAACACAGCTTAATTCAGTTAAAATTGTTACACAATCAGCATTTAAGGAATGCTACATTTATTGATGCTTGGCAATACATATGGCTGACTAAAATATGTTTGCTTGAACTTATTGTACACATTCTGGGATTTTTTTTGCATTTATGAAAACCAAATGTAGGGTGAAAAAGATGCTTTTATAAAGGCATGTGCGGAATTTGGACTTTGACTTAAAACATAACGGCACTCACTGCTACCCTTATCTTAGCATTCCACAGTGGCCAATGGGAGAGATTTCTAAAAATATTGTCTGAGTGTTCCCACATGCTGTCATGTGCAGCCTCTGCCATGCACCTGCACTGTTCTCAGGTTCACTCAACATGAGATACCACTGGAGTGCGCCACGTTCTGCTTCCCTGTTTGTGCAGCCTTGCACGCCTGTGCTCATTAAACTGACAGTCATTTCTAGTATCACTGTAAATCATACAGAAAAATAAAACAGGTAAAACACAAACAAACTCCCCCCTCCAGGAAGATAAAAATGAGGTAGACTAGAGAAGGAAATCAATTGGGATGATGACATCTAAATATTTGGCTAGATAGTTACAGTTTAGCTAACTTGGCCATAAGCCACATTTGAACCACCCCCCTCCCCTTCCCTGGCTGCCTTCTAAAAAAAGGTATTTGGACCACTGACTCAATACTAAAGACTGCCAATAAAGTAATGTACTTTATGGGTACATTGAAGTATTCAAATAAATTCCCTCTGAGGAATCTGCATGGGGCTACATAAGGCAATGGAATATCTCAGATGGTTCCTGGGGAAGATACTACTGAGACCATCTGATGTCAGGCAGCCTGGGGAGGAGACACTGGGTCCAGTGCTACAGTACTGGGGATCCATAGCAGTTCCATAATAACCTCAGTTATTGACTGGAGATGTTCTTACCAATATTATTTATAGGGCGGGGAGAGAATATTAATGTTATTTATCACTTTAAATACATAATAATGAATAATGAATAATCAACAAGCCTACATGCAATAGAACACAGGGCTATACTGATGTGCTGTGTGTAAGGATCTCAGTTCCTGGTGGATTCTACACAGGATGTCTGTTGCTGACCTGCGTTGAACTCCAAAATAAAAAAGAATCCCCCATTCTTTGCTTTTCTTATACTCTTATCCGCACGATGGATGTGGTATTGACAATGTAAACATAGAAGATAAGGTTGAAAGGGGCAAATGAGGCACATGACACACATCTTTAAAAAGAAGAAAGTAATTTCAAGAAGTCCTCCCATTTCAAACAAACCCAAGAGAAAATTAACACGCCCTAAACACATGTTCCTTTGAAGAGAGAGAAAGTCTATGCAATTTCATGCTTTTCTTTAGGACTAGTCAATGAGCTTTCACAATGGCTATCTGAAAGTGATCACATAACACACTGCACCTTCCAAAAACCTGCTGTACATCATAGATAATGATAATATTACTGTTTACCCTCTGACTACTGACATTAACAGACCAACAGAAAGTTCCATACAAAAATGGAGGGAGAAGTTTAGTTACTGGACCACAAAATTTTTTACCATGGCTTGGTCCAGAATTCCTCACATTTTATTACGGAAACAAAAATAGAACACATAAATCTCTGCTGACAAAAACAAAGAGATCAAAGCCGTCAGACGTGCTGTTTCCTCACGGACCAAACATCCTCAGTCGTATAAAACCATTGTTCTAGTAGAAGATGCAGCTTCTTGCTCATCCATTCAGGGGGAGATAACGGTTTTGAAGTTACGTGTGGCAGCATGGGTAGGAGCGGCTGGAGTTCCCTCTTCCTCCCCACTAATGACAACCAGGTTTTGGTCTGGCCTGTTTGCCTCTGCTCTGAATTAATTAACACACAGTCTCCCCACTATGTGTCTCCTCTACTACCACCATCCCTCGAAAAACCAGACAGAGGACAGACTGTACTGGCAGCTCCTACTCCTACTCTAAGGAAGCTCTCAGGAAGCAGGGGTCCCCCCTGTAGGGGGAGAGCTCAACAGGGTTTAGGGATACCGAACCCCCTCTGATTGTCCCTCTTCAATACATGCCTGAAATAAAGAGCAACAAACAGATAGGAATCGAGCAGCACACGTATAGGTAAGAGAAGCGTGGACTTACTACTGCTGTAGGTCGGAAGGGGTTTCCAGGGGGCTGAAAGAGGGGGCACTCTGCAACAAACCAAACAAAGAAGTCATTGATAGATCCACAGGAAGGTCTCCTCCAACTAGAATGGAAGCAGGAGCATTAGCTATGGTGAGATTCTTTGTCCTCTCTCTCTCTCTGTGTTTCTCTTCCTCTCTCTCTCTCTCTCTCTCTCTCTCTCTTTCTGCTGTCTCTGTACTGCCTCGAAAGCCCAGGATTCTTAGCTCTGAAGCTTTACATAGAAGAGTAAGCGTGTGTTTTGGCCCGCGTGCAAGTTGAAGAAAACAAGCAGCAGTGAGGAGGGTTTGTGGGGGTGGGCGTGCATCGGTCAGGGGCACCCATGCGGGGAGGGGGCTGTCACTAGCTCAGCCAATCAGCTGCTGTCTCTAACAGAAGCCATCTCTTTTGTCTGGTATTGAGTCACTCTCATTACCAGTGGACCAGACCAGGGGACAATTAACCAGCTGGTGGTGCTAGCAGGCCAAATTACACACACACACACACACACACACACACACACACACACACACACACACACACACACACACACAGACACACACACACACACAAACAAACACACACACACATACAAACACACACACAGAAATGTAATAATGCAATACAATATGCAATACAATATGATACAATGAACAATGAATTCAAAGACATCAAAATGAGCACACATGAAGAAAATATATGGTGAAATAGCCACAATTGTCAAGCAAAGTTAAAATAAGATAAGATCGTCAAGCAAGAAAAGAAGAATTGAGTAAGTATGTGTGGAGAACTGTGAGAGCTGACATGCACGTGGGTATCTTGAGATCAAAAGCAGTTGTTATTTGTGGGGCAGTTACTACCCCAAAACATAGAGAGCCATTCGCTGGGGGAGCACCAACAAGCATTTTGAATGGTTTAGAGCTTGCTAATTTTAGCCCACTGTTTCTGTTGCTTTTTGCAATGTGGACGTCACAGAGGGTAAAAATAACAGACGTGACATGCGAGCTATGAATAAAAGCACAAGTGTTGTTTGCAAATAAGATTGCGCAATCCCAGCGCCACCCTGACCCGTCTAGTAGCGCCACATCTACTTTGGCGCAGCACCCCCTGCCCGCACGATCCAGAAAACAGTTGACCAGACCAGTAGCATTCTGCACAGCTCATTTCCCCTGACATGCCTCTCCTCCTGGTTGCCAGAGGAGGATCATTAATAACCTTTCAGAACGAATGCCTATCTTTATAAGACCAGAATTCAGGCTGGCAGGTCTATAGACTAATCTATTTATAAAGCCAAATGTTCCATGCCACTTCACCCTTCGAGAACATGCCACTGCCACCGAATAATCTGTGTCTGCCCTCGCCTCCTTTCTTGTGTGCCCTCTCTGTGATCTCCCCCGTCACTGTCAACAGGGGTTGAAAGGCTGTCCCTTGATAGTGGTGGGTAATTGAGCTCGCACACACAGCGCTGATGGAAAATAAACAGGAAACAGGAGTGAAAGGATTATCTGAAGTCAAGGAATGGAATCTTACTTTGATTATTTAGAAAAGATACTGTAGAAGCCTGAGTCATGTCACTCTCTCTGGTACATGTATGGGTACGTGAAATAAAATTTCTAACAGCAATTCATATTAGCCATGGAGAGAGTAACCCAAAACTGTTGGCCCTTTTTAAATGTTAGCGCCACAATCCCCTTCAAGAACAGAGCAACACAATACAGTGGAAAGCCCAAATCCGTAATATACATAACACCCAGGAGGAATATCATATCAAATATAAAAACAGCAGTATCAGATGCTGTTACCAGCCAGACAGAAGGAGGAATGGACTCCTTTCCCTCGACGTGTCAGTGGAACACTGTGTTACTAATGTTTGCACATTTTCAAATGCCTGTTTCCAAACAGGTGTCCTAGATGACTGAAAGAAATTTACTACTTTGCTGAGGTATTAATAGGTCTCCATCGCAGGTTGGAGTGCTTTTCAACTTCAGAAATAGGAATCAGGACTCTGATCATGGAAACTTGAATCTGTTCCTTCCAAAAGTGAACCCTCTTATTTGTTTAGGGATGTTCTTACGAAGATAACCACTTGCCAGCATAACTATACTGTTATAGCTGTATCCCTCATCACCCTCAGCACTAAATGCTTAGAGATAAAGGTTAAGTATATAACAGAGGTTAAATCGGAAAACACAATAGGCTGGGTCGGCTTATGGGCTGCTTCCGGTGGAACGTTAAGGTCGTAGATGGAGCCTCACACCAGGTGGTATGTGACTCATTGAAAAGACTCTGTAGCTGCTTGCAGCTGCCCTCTCCTCAGCATATGCCAGACAGGCAGCGTCACTCGGTCGGACACAGGAGACCAATGTGATGGTCCTGACCATAGTTATGTATGGAATTCTGACCCTGGTCAGCCTTCTATGAACTATGACCACAGGACTATAATGACCTATGTATTGTATCCACTTCTAGACCACTGCGAGCTTATATGACCTTTCCTTGTGTCAACGGTCGACCTGACTTTTCAAGGATGTCGCTGTATGGTAATGGATTGTTAATGTGCCTTTCACGAGATGCGTGATTTGTTTTTTATTCTTTAAAAAAAGTGCTTTGTGACTTTAAGTGAGCACTTGTCTCTTGTTCATCAAGGATAAGAAATGGCCATGCTGTCACTTAGGGCCAAGTATACAAACTGGCTGTCACAAGAGCCTTATAGAGTCAGTTCTTCATTTAAACTCATGAACACTTATCTTCCAGTTACCTCTAGTCACTAGGACCGAAAAGAGATATGTCAGTCAAAGACTATTGAGCCAGTCTGTCTAGGCCAGCCTTAAGGGTCAAATATTACACATACCGGGTGTAGCTTTAGCATTGACTGACGTTTCACAGGGAGCCAGTCATCAAACTGAGCTCATCTGGCAAATATCCAAATGCCCCAATATCTACCAAGGGAGAGAGCTGGTTCCATCACTACTACCAGGCTCCTCATATAACTAGGAGTTGGAGTCAGACATGTCTTTCGACAGATCACCCCCCCTTGACTCAAAGAGAAGGCTGGGAACTGGAGATTCCTCCCATGTGTTTAGCTGACGCTACAACATGATCTCACAGCCGAGTCAGTGGTGCCGCCTCATATGATCCAGGGTGTGGTTTTCCAGGCAGAGTCGTCGGAGGTTGGCCCTGACTGTCATAGGGCAAGGAGACGGAACATCTGTTGGTGGGAAAGCCAGTCTTCCAGTCCCATATAGCCTGGTGCCAAGACAGGCAAGTATTTGTCAAGCTTCTGTACGTCTGAACATCTACTGATTCATCGGTGACAGCATGTCCTCACTCAGATCACTATTTAATACACCAGAAACAGCATGTCTTTCCACAACTGCCCTGGACTGTCATGTAGTGCTTGTGCAGGCCTGATGCTGTCTGACTGAGGTGTTACATTAGTCTGAGTCACCTTGGCCAGTCCTCTGGCCTGTGATACTGTATGTGTCCTCATTTGCAGGTTGCCCATCAATGGTTGCCCACACCACATTTTGCAAGGGTGCTGACTTAATGATATGGTACAACAGGCAACGTGCCACGGTTGGTACAGCCGCCAGGATCTTGTTGTAAAGGACAACTATGGCCTAATGCCTGGTGGCCCGACAACAGCTGGGATACATTAATTATTCTTTACCATATAGAAAAGGCAGCTGGATTGCGTGGGTTTATAATTAGACTCACAGCATAGACAGCATTTAAAAATGTAAATAATCTTAGTCACTCAGAATAAGAGCCATTGCTCCTGTAGGTAGACACACAATGGTCTACAGACTAAACCAAGCTTACATAAAGTTATTTTCCAAACTTACAGAGATTTGCAGGCAGCCAAGGTAGCCAAGATAAAGGATTTGGAAGAAACCAAAATATCTCATCTTATTTAGGGGCTCTTTGTAAGTGTAAAATATAGGGAGACTACAGTATGGTGTATGAATGAAAAAGGTTCAATTCAATTATTTCCCTTTTCACAAGGTTTGAAAACAATGCCAAGCCACAATGATAACATATATACAGTACAAAACATGGAATGACATGGCCACACACACAGTTTTGTCATACGGTGGTCGCTGAAAAACCGACAATACTGTTGTTGAAGAATGGCAGTGACTTAGGAAATAGAGGACATCCTATAGTAAAACTTGTAAAGTGCAAAACAAGATGTTGTTGTTGATCATTCAGTTCAGGTTTGAAGGAGTGAATTGGGGTAGAGTTTGGAGTAGTCCTTTCAGACAGACACTGTTTAAGTATTTAAACATAAATGTTATCACATGCATGATTTATTACACTGTCACTTTAAAAGATTGTGACGACTTACCACTTTCTCAAAATCCATCTCTGAAAAGAATCTATACCAAGGCTCATTCTCTATATCTACATCTTCTGGATTTAAATCCTGAGTCTATAGGGGCATGGCAATAAGGAAAAGAGGAGAAAGACAGAGAAGACAGTTCAGATAGCACAGAATTTAAACAGAAAGACAATGAGGCTATGGCACATTAATGATGGAATCCACAAGACGTAATGAACAAGTTCTAAACACGAGAACACACTTTTATACGGGTACAGTCTTATTCTTTGTTTTTTTACCATAACATTAGTCAATTATATATTTTTCTGTATTTGTGAATTATTATCCAAACACTCAGTAACTTAAATATCTGCCCAAAGATCAACTACAATAAAGATACAACGGACGAGGTGGAAAAAAAGGACCAATCGGAGAGCTACAACTGCCAAGACACCATATGATTGGCCTTGTAGGTGGAGAGTCAACCATGGACAGAGACTGGCCATGTCTACTAGGTAGCAGTCCAGAAAACAACAATACCTTGTTGTCATTGTCTCCCGTATGTGGTGCCATAGAGAGTTGGCCAGAGCTGCTAACAACATCTGTTGGTGCAGTTGAATTGAGTTGCAACTAAAGTGATTACATTATTATGTAATCAAATAACTACACAGTGTTCCCACCCTGTACCTCTCTGGTCCTCTAGTCTATATTTGGGAAAGCTGTGGCTTGTATGAGCTGAAGTAAATGCAAATGCAGCGAATCCTTTCCTTTCAGGCACAGTTTGTTCCGTCGTTTTCCTTTGAATATTCTCAAGAGCCAGGCGGCACGTCAAGGGATAATGACCTATTTGGTGAGGCTAATCACAACTGGGGCTCCTCAAGGACATCGGATGATGACTCATTCACCAAATCTTTACGAGTACATTGCATATTTCCTCATGAAAACGCTGTGTGTGTACTGTCCTTGTCCAAGCAGAATCCTTCAAATAAGCTTAAGTTGAACACTAGCAAGACAATGGCTATTCTTGTAAGTGATACCTCCACACCACCAACAGAAGCTAGGGTCATCTGTCATTGTAACAGGAGCCTCTTTAGGAATGTTGTACACATGGCGATTCAGTCTGCACATACGTCGCCTACAGAGCTGTCCTAGTTAGTAAAGCAGCCACCTAAGCTTTTATAGGGGTGGAACAGCTTACACAACATGCGTAGAACTGAACAGGCAAACATAAGCGTGGCAGTGAACTGGCTACCATACCGTTTTCTCCAGTTTCAGCACCGATGATTTTCCTGGCTCGTACTCAAAGATGCTCTTGGGCTCGGCACGGTACTTCCTGGTGTCTACCTTCTTATCCGGGGGCTCCCACTCATTCCTACAAGGGGGGAGGGGAGAGAGAGACAATCCTTATCACGCAGTTTCCATGGCAACCGGCTATGGCTAGTTTTTGGCAGAAGTCCTTATCCACAGCAGTCTTTTATAACCCCCTCTTTGCCTCTTTTCCCCACTCTGTCTCTTTCCTTCTGGGCTATATAACACAAAATCCAATTTACAGTCATGTGTTGAGTCACTAATCAAATCACGTAAACAAGATGACAAAAACCAGAGCTCTGCATTTCCTGAGAGAAAACTGAATGTATGTTCAGTGCCATCCGTTTCATCCACTGACTTCAAAACGAAGTCCGGTACAAATGCTTTCCTATGATTAACTGTTAGCTGTCAAACATAATGTCCCAGTGGTGCATAGCATATTTGTCATAAAATTCTACCTCCACAAAACAAAGGTTACGGTCAAAGAAAAGTGTGTGAACAATGAAGAGACGAAATGCATGGATACCTGGTCAAACTGTTTGGAAGATAGAACAAGCACTAATGATGTGGCGAGGCAGCCAGGAACGCAATCTACAACACCAGCGAGCAACAGTTTATCCTCTATCACCTGTCCTCCTTCATCACGCCATCACTCATTCTTACACGCCTTACAGAGAGGATTTTCTTTGTCAGCACCACCATAAGGAGGGTGTCTACCCTCATCTTATATGACCAGGGGACCTGACTGGGTGACTAGGTAACCCCGGCTTTCAGTCAAAGTCACTCACAGACAACTGAGAGTCAGATGCGTGAAGGCCATGGTAAATAACACAACTGTACTAAGCGAGAAAACGACCAACCTTTTGGCAGGTTTGAGTGAAGAGGACCGCGTTGGCACTGGCATTGACTGACCTCTGGACTCTTCTACTTCAGCAGCACTTTTTGAACGTGGCACCCCTTTTACTGAAAATAGACAAAGGAGGGATCTGGTCGATAAAATGTCTGTTAATTCAAACAAGACCATGTTTATTTTCGGGCTACTGAACACTTTGATGACTGTCGAGACAGTCAAAACTCACCATCTTCCAGATAACCAAAGGGAGAGGGACTGTCATCTGAAAACAACAATTTTAACACTTACATTTGCTTTCATGAATCAAGAATCTGATCCCATAGTGAGATATTCAACATATCCACCAGAGGTTGCTGTGTAGTAATGCTACACAGATGATTAAATAGTGTACCTAATCTTGCCAAGATTTTATGAGCACAGCTAAGAGTGTCAAGTTTACATATGTTATGTCAATTGTGTGGCATATGTGCTTCATATAATTGCATGCATGATTAATTACAACTACATATTACTAGAACCAAATTACAAGCGTTTGAGTTGCATGCATTGCATGAAAAGCCATGCAAAAGGTAGGCTTTAGATACAGTATTATACTATAAGCCAATTGTACATTTTATGAGTCTATATAGTCATACATGACATGGCGGCTTTAATAAAAAACACATTTTCAACACGTATAAGTCCCCTGCATGCCTTAGCTTCCATTAGTTTAGTACTGATAGTTATCCTAAATGTGTGAGTGCTTTTCAGAGGCCATGGAGTGCTTCAAAGCACTTAGGAAAAAGCCTCATCTACAGTATCTAAAAAGAGAGGCTATCGATCAGCCTTCATGATATGAATAAGTAATGCCCAGCAAGGTAAATTGGGAGTTGTTCCCTTAGGGTAAACATTCTGGCTGAACAACTAGATTGACAAAGGGATTTATTGACAGAAAGATGGGTGAACAGAAACATCAGGTTGTCTTAAAGCAGGGACAATGCAGGAGTAAAGCATGAGTGAGCTCCCAGTAAAGTTCCAAGTTCACTTGGTAAAAGATATGGCATTATAGATAATTTTATAAACACAAACATACAAATATCTACTGTACACACATTCCTAATACACATAACTGTTACACATCAGGTTATGAGCACACTTTAATATGCAGAGACATTCATGTGCATTCATGAACTTCCTGTGAGTCTTGGGTATGTCTGCTAGCTCATGATACTGGTCTACCATCTAGTGGCTAAAAAGAGTCACTAGGTTTAGGACCCGTTTATGATCTTTCTTCAAACAAGATGCTGTCTCTTAGTCATACCACTTTTGTAATCAAGTCCAGAAAAGTTTGATTATCCCTTTACTTCCGTTCTACTACACACAAAAAATGAATTATTGTAACAGATTTTTATGATATACATGACGTTTCACATCAATTATTTAACTTCAACTTTAGAAGTTGGAAATTATTTATGTGAAAATGTATCACATAATCACATTACATATTTTTGAAATGTATGGTAATGCTTAGCAACTAAAAGAGCTTGGACATGTGGTGCCATATTTTAGATGAGTGAGGATATTACAGATTAGTAAAGCCAATGGGAGACATGGAGCTGTTACTGCCATTGGATACCTGTAGTTTTCATCTGCCTGTCATAGGATTCTGGGAAAATGTAGGTGGGGCGATATGGGTTTTCCTCAACAGGCTCTGAGTGTGATTACGAAGAGACAAAACACACAAGTGACAAAAACGGACTCACAAAAACAAGCGCACAAACAAAAACACACACACAAAGACAAGCACACAAACAAACACACTTACAGGACCCATCATATATGAAACTTCAGAACAGCTGAAAGACGTCCCTTACCTGGAATTCGGTGAATCTGTTTAAACATATTCTTGTACCAGTCCTTCGACTTCTCCGTGTTCTGAAAGATAAAGATTCAAAGATCATTCTTAGAAAACGTAATAAACTCCAGAATGAACAAAAAGCCTATCAAACTAGAGCAGTTGTCTTAGTTCCTGTCTTACCCGTACAGGCACAATGGGCTGGGTGAGTGGGCACAGGGCAGGAGAGTGCTGGGACATCCTCATCCTCTTGCCGTCCATATCTGGGACTGGGATCTGAGAGGCCCTATGGGGGTCTCTCTCGGTCCCGCCTACAGGCCTTGGATCAGGGGATTTGTCCCTCTCTGGTGTTGGGTCTAAGTAAAGGCAGAGAACAACATCTAAGCAAATAGAAGCTTCGAAACAGAAAACTGAGTTTACTGCCAATATGATGCTCTGCTCATCCTCATAAATTTCCAAAGAAGTGTAATGCTATGAAAAATATAATTTAGGTGGTGGGCATTAGCATTCACTATTGGTCATATGAGATTAAAAAAATATTGAAAGGCAAAATACACATTTCAATGAAACAATACAAACAACATATGAGACTGGTACTGTATGGGCTGTTCAAGCTAAAATGAAATATTCCATTAGCACAGCTCATAATCCACACACTGGGCAACATGACTCATTCACTTGATGCTATTTGCATGTATTGCCAGGAGTAAATACATTGAGCGTGCTGAGTCAACTATTCAGGCAGTAGGGGGTGGGAGGAGCAGATGGCTCAAACTAAACAGGAAAAACAAATATTGTCTGTCATGAACATGTTCTCTGGTGGCTAGATGCAGACATGAGCAGATGATCCACATGCTGTATGACATCCGAAGAACACGAAGGAGATGGTATTACGGAAGTTTTAGCGCATACCTTCTAAATGAAAAATATGCTTCTGTTGCTCTGGGAAAGATAGAAGTGAACAAGGCAAAGACAGTGAACTGAAGCTAAAGTCAAGTCTCAGTATACAGTACCTCCTACTGGTTTCTCCTTTGCAGAGCTTATAACAATCAAAGTTTACATATTATGAAGCAATGTTGCCCTTAAACAGAACTATGCTAGCCCTTACCTCTGTGGTGTTGAAGCAAAACTATGGTTGGGTTGACTGTTGTGGTGGAGGGGTAAATAGAGTGGGCCTTTGCTGGTGATATAAGATGATTCTGAAGGTCAGAGGAGGAGGGACACTGAAGCTCCTCTGTGCTCACAGGTGAACTTGCCTGATGACGAAGCAAACGTCAACAACATGTTGATGTACATATTCCATCTGTATGCTTTTTCATCAATCCACATATTATACAACCAAACTGTTTCCTCTTTTTTCCTCCATGACTCTCTCACAAAATGCAAAATGTTTGGATGTAAACAAACCTGGGATAATGTGTTGTTTACTGTAGGTAGATCAGCTGTGATGTTGTTTACGCCTCCCTCTGCCAATCCTGCTTGAGCACTTTCTCCATTGATTTGGCTGGCCCAGCCACCTGAAACGATTTGGCAGTTCTTTTAGTTTTGCCAAAAGCAGCACTGTAGTGTCAGTATCCCCATTCTGAGAAAGCTACTCAATATTTAGTAGTATCTAAAATACTGTATCCTTTGTCACTTTGCAATACCCTTGTGACAAAAAAGAAAACTGTTAATTAATCCCCAATGAAACGAATCTCTGGCTGTTCCCGCTGGAACCAAACACTTACCACAGTGGTTTTCCATCTACAGAGATGCTAATATCCCCATGGAGGAAAAAAAGATTCTCCCACAATCTGTGAACTTTGTCATCACAACAAGGCGCCTATTCAGTGCCCTGTAAAGGCCATTTGTTCCACTGGCCTTTATATTCAGGCTCAACAACAATTAAACCATCACCCCCAAAGCCTTGGCTAGCCTCCAGGCCAGTTCTAACATGCTGAATACAACAAACAAGTCCACAGTCAAGGCCCTGGTTCCAAAGTGCAGTGTGGGCAGGACACAACAAAAAGCTGCTCTGACAGGCACATTAAAATATGAGAAGGGAGTGTAAACGATTAGGACATAAAAACACCCAAATATAAACGCACTTCTAAACAGAAATCATAACTCACATATCAAAACCTACAGAAGTTAAATATGAACATACATTTAACCTCTTATAAGCACTTTTTCGATTGTGTAAAATACAATTAATTCACCTCATTCTCACATTCCCAGCGTCTATGCAGACTTGGCCTCTCTTACCTCCTCATGGTATCTTATATCACTGTAGAGAGTGATACCTCTACATTATCCAGAGAATGCTAGCCAACCGCTGAAGTAGCTGAGACTTACTTGGAGCTGTGTCAACGTTGGATTCCTCGCTGATGGAATCCTCATCATCTATGTGGATCAGAGTGGCCCGTAAAGTCACTACTCCCTTGCCTTTGCACACCCTCGAGGGATCCAACTCTAGGAAAAGGATAGACAGGTCAACTCATGCAAGCTTCATACAGTCTGTGAAGCTCGTCATCCCACAAAGTCAAGCAGCAATCATACTGGATCTCAAACATGGCTATTTTCAGTAAGTTTTTCAGTTATCGCCATGGGACAAGATTTTATTGCTTCAGGCCTAGTGGGAATATATCATACTTCATGCCCTCAATGACTGTAATAGAACTTCAACATCAAATCCAGGCCACCAAGTGATTGTGTTCCACATCATCAGGTAAAACATCACCAGAATGCCATTAGCTTTAAATGAGCACTCATTATTTGTGTGAAGTATTAGTGCACTAATTAGTATTCAAATAGTCCGCCTAACCCTCTACAGTGTGTTGGAGGTGTCATTCAGTTCAGCCGATAAATAATGAATGAGCGGGAGAAGAGGGGGCAGTGAAGGAGTTAATCAGCTCCTCACCTGAGGCAGGAATCAGGTCAGGAGAGCCTTTCATGCTTCTCAGAGGGGTGATCCTGACTGCAGCAACAGAACGAGGGCCGGAGGGCACAAAAGGAGCTGACACACACACACACACAAACGCACAAATACACATGTACACACACATGCGTATAAGTCGTGGGAGGGGACAATAAAGTGTAATAGTATTTTTTACATATTGATCATTTTGTATTGATCACTATGATTCTGAACACAGTAGCCATGTATTGTATAGTATAGCCCTCATGGAATTGAGATAAAGGCACCATTTAGGGGAGACAACAGACAGACCATGTGATGTCAAAGGGGATAGCAGAGTCAAGAAAGACAGATTATAGGAAGGAAGGAAGGCTACTGACAGAAAGAACATCTCTGTTGTACCAGTAAGCTTTATAAAGTGGAAGACAGTGAAGCACTGTCTTTCGTGCATAGTGATTCAATAGAGATACTTTATTCACTTACATTATTTATTTAAGTTACTGTATATTGTTATGCTGATTTGTGAGGTCAATTAAAAATGAAGCACTGATTAATGACTGTGTAAGTATCAATAAGTGTGATTATGTGCTATGTATCAATGCTGCATGTGCACACCCTCCACAACCCAGCCCCCACTGGCATGCATGTCAATCATAAGTAAACACAATTATTCACCAATAGTGATTAAAACCAGTTTACTGCAGGACTTACTGGGGGATATATTGTATCTCACACTGCCCTCTGCTGGAGAGGCCTGGAAAAATGAGAAAAGATTGAGTATTATGTTGACAAAGATTTCAGCACAATATGGCATAGCTGTCAGCAGGATATTTTTTACGTGATGGCAGCAGTTTGGCTCAGACCATTACTGTGCAGGGTAGACTGGAACACACTGTGATAATTAGATGTCTGAAAACACACTGTCCCACAGCCAGCATGTATCATTTTCATCAATCACTTTAACACTGATCTATGCTAGCGGTGATGCATATAATGGCTACATTTGGGACCCGCATCTAGCTAATGAGAAGGTGGCACGCCAATGGTAGCATTACACGCTGAAACAGGATCCACTATGGCAAGACTTGAGAGGAAACTCATCAGCTCTCACCCTACATCCTCACCATACACACAGTTTGCCTACAACACAGTAACCTATTCACAGTATTCTTAGAAAAGTTTTCACCTCATTAGTTGAATGATAAAGCACAATGTTGTTGGCGAGAAAAACATTCATCTCCAAACTCTCACAAAGGCTGAGGGAATTCACACATCAGAGTGTCTAACAGCTAATGACTCCTCCAGTAGACAAAAAAAGACATGGGGGGTGAGGACATATGTTAATCTGAACTGCGTCAGTAGAGCGTGCAGGAAAACACCAGGACACCTGAAAAGAAGCAGTGAAACATTCTCTCTGCAGTTGCCAGGAGCCTCACTGTAACAATGCAAGACGACTGATTTAGGAGACACTCTAGGAACACATCCATTTCTATAGTTGGAAAAGGGTGGCTGAGTTAAGGCACAAAGGTAAAGAAACACGTGAAATTGTAAGAACCCCCACATGCAAATACATGCAAACACACACCCCACATGCAAATACACGCAAACACACACACACACACGCACACACACACCACATGCACATCAAATATGCTTACCAAAACAGTTCTAAATAAAACAGGATATTTTTGGACAAGACCCATGGGTAAAAGTAGACCTAAATAATCAACCCATCTTTGAGCTAAAGTTCAAACAAATGCTCCATAGTAAGAGATAATATTTGTATATTATCTATCTATAACCTTAGTGTATTGAAAGACTGATCCCCTTCAAGATCTCTAGTGTCACAAAAAGCCCACACATCAATGATCTCAGACACCATTTATGGAGGTGACATCTGTTAATTTCCAAACAACAGAAGAAAGCTTATACTGCAGCAAACAAATAATTTGTTTCTCAGAGCTTAACTTGCTTCTCAAAAATATTGAATGTAAGAAAAAGACGGTGTTATAAAAATAAGAAACTGTCTCTCAGTACAGCTACAGTTATTGAAGAATGTGAGAAATCATGTCATACACAATATAAACGTATCAGAGCACTCCATTCCATATTAGGAAGGGATGCCTCGGAAAAGGCCAACTGAAAGAGAGAAAAGAGAGAGAGAGAGAAAAGAGAGAGAGAGAGAGAGAGAGAGAGAGAGAGAGAGAGAGAGAGAGAGAGAGAGAGAGAGAGAGAGAGAGAGAGAGAGAGAGAGAGAGAGAGAGAGAGAGAGGCCGGCACTAGCCCACCAGTGTGGGGACAGCCAGCCATGTCCAAGCCAAGATAAACATGAGACTGATAAGCACACTTCTTTCACTTAAGTCTTTACCTACAGTAAGAACATTCCTCTCTCATCTTCCACAAAAGATTTGACTGAAGAACAAAAAGATACTGTGCTAGATAAAGAAACCCAAATGTATTAGAAGGTCATTTTGGTTTTAGATAGGGTTCTGAGATTTTTGATGTGAGGGCTTCTGTGGGTCATTAGCTTACTACTGAAGGACAGGCCGTTGGACAACAGCTTTCCGCAACAAACTTCTATAACACATGGTCCTTGGTCAGTCAGTCAGTAAATCAGTCAATCCAAAGCAAGAGGGGGTTGAAAGTAAAGCCACAACAACAGACAACGGACAGCAAGACTCACACTGAGATCATGAGGAGTCGACTGCTCAGTCAAACTTAATGAGACAAGTGAAAACACACAGGCCTGATTTTCCACAGAGTGTGATTCCTTCCTAACCGAGAGTGTTTCAGTACTCAATGTTGATATTATCAGCCAACATTCCTGGCACTAGCACAAACCGCAAATGCCCTTCAGCTCAGCCAGCAGCAAAATCAAAAATCACCTGAGCTTTGAGTCAGACATAGCACCAATGACACACTATGGTACACCATGTACACCGTACACCATGTGAACATTCAGAATTGCATTTGCAGAAAGTAGTCTATACCGTTTAATGGACTACAGTACAATGCAGGACATACAGTATTGTCTACATTGTTTTAGCCAGTTAAACACAACATGCTACCTATCACCCATTCCGTCTTACAACATATTAACTGTTGATGGCAAGAATAAACTATACAATCTCTTTCTGAAAAACAGTCAATGACGTTGATGTTATTAGTGACATTACCTAACTGAGGGCCATTCCATACCTACTGTGCCAGATTACTTTCACAGCTCAGTTCAGATCTCAGTCTTGAGTACAGTAGGAAGCTCATCCAGTCAGACAGCCCATGTGACACTCTAGACAGACTCTTTCTGTCTGACACTCAAGCCAGACTCTCTCTCTCTCTCTCTCTCTCTCTCTCTCTCTCTCTCTCTCTCTCTCTCTCTCTCTCTCTCTCTCTCTCTCTCTCTCTCTCTCTCTCTCTCTCTCTCTCTCTCTCTCTCTCTCTCTCTCTCTCTCTCTCTCTCTCTATCTGTCTCTGTGTAAAAAACCCTGAGACAGTCTTGAGGAGGTGAGACTGGCTGTTCTCTGATTTAGGTGCCCACATCTGACCTTGGGCTGCTCTGGGGGAGTGGGGGAGGGGGGGGTGAGTAGACTGCGGATAAGGAGCCGGGGGGGTCTGGCCACTCTCAACAGAAGGCGTGTTCCGATTGGCCTGTCACCACATGCCACCTGGGAATGTGGCACCTACTCAACAACTGAAGACCATCAGTACATAAACACATTCTGCCCCCAGATCCCTCCTGGCACAAATTGGACATCTGAGGAGATCTGGAATTAGCTAGTGGACCCTCTGGACAACGGCTAGGGAAGCAGAGTTCAAGAGCCAATCTGTTTTACTCAAACTAACTAGTACTAACTTAAGTACCATACACTGTAATAACACATTTGAAATGCATTAAATTACACATTGATTGAAATACTGATCTACTGAATGTCATTTTAAACCCGATGGCAGTGAGCATGAACAGCTGTTCTGAGCTGTTACAGTCTTTTAAGCGTCACATGTTTAAACAACTCTATGTTTACTTTTCGAAAAATTAAACAAAAGATAATGCTACCGAGAACTCAAACAATGATACCTATGACCAGGGATTCCTGCAATATTCCTCAGAAGAGAGTAATGTTAACACAAAAGAACTCATCACGAGGTCTGGTGTTCTACAAAAGTAGAGAAAGAGCTCTTACGTAATGCCATTTGACTTTTGCTTTGTCAACTAATAGCAGAGAGAAGAGAAGCTGTCCAGGGCTCAGTGTAGATCCCATAAAACAGCTCCAAACAAGGCTCGAAAGGGCCGCTCCAGAGCAGCAGCTTATCCCTCTAATTGAGAGGACCCCCTCTCTTCCATAAACAGCTTCCACACTGGCTACAAGCCGAGGGTTCTACGCATTCCTCAACAGACACGTTTGATGAGCAGAGGCCATGGTTTTAAACAAAGGCGTACATAAAAGGAAATGCATGCACCTGATCATTTTCAAGTGCCTTTCGCGTAAGAATTGAAACTGAATCCTAAGATATGTCTTTTCAAATGTATATCGTCTACTATTAATGAGTATGATGAGTGCTGAGTAAGCGTTTCTGTTTTGGTCAGTGCTGTGCTTCAGGATTCAAAGCATAGTTGTTGCAACTACTGTAGTATGTCCATGAAAAGCTCTGACAGTTATTGGGCGTGACGATGACCAGATCCCCAGGGCAGAGTGGGCAGGGCACGTGTGAAGGTCCTGGAGAAGGCGCTGGCTTTTCACATGGACACACTGTCTCACATGGACATTTTTAGAGGGCCAAGCTGGGCATAGTCTGACTGCCAGGGGTTTTAGAGCCAGTGTAATAAGAAGTTCAGTGAGCTGACAGTTTACCAAGGACAATACATCTCCATGGCAAGTGAGCACTCCAGGCCATGCTCCAAGAGAAAACTAGTTTTTCTAGAGAGGACTAGCACTGAATTTTGTTTTACTTGTTGTTAAAATGTTGTCAGAGGTGCAAGCTTGTTTTAAAATAGGGCAAAGTGAGGTGAATGTAGTATACTTCATATGATGGGTATGTTCCTGACTGTTTGAATTGAGATGATTGACAATCCTCCCGCAAATTTGAAGTATGCAGATTCCTATTGGCTTAGACAATGGGGACCACCCGTTTGTTTTGGGAGCTTTGATGACAATTCATGTTATTGTTTGAGAGAGTGTTGAAAGTGTCCCCGTATTTCGAGGGGGATGTTTTGACTCAGATGTGGAATGGCAGCTTTGAGTGTTCTCTGTTACTTATAATAACTCTGTGAGTGCTTATGTGACAGAACTGCTTGATTAAACTGTCATGAGATACAGCACCTAAACATGTCTATAAACAGCAATGTGATAATCCACTCATTTTAAGTGCTTTGCTAAATGTGGCCTTGTGAAAATACCACATAAGACTGCCTCCATCATGAGAAATGTCTCCATCTTTGTCTGTGCCAAGAGTGTCACACACTGTCGACTTAGTCCTAACAGATAACCCTGATACAATCACCAGAGTCGGGGGATACCAACAGACCCGACACCTTAAAGAATGACAGCATGACTGTGTTTAGCACCAATGTAAAAAGACAGTAACGGCTGCCTTATGGAAACTGTATGCTAATACTATAATGACAACAACTGCCAAAAAGTGTTTGTGCCTCTTTGTGTCTCTTATTTCCTTCATTATTTTCCTACGCAATACAAGCGTGAAGAGCGACAAATCTATCGTCAAACCATAAATTGCCTATTCAATTTCTTGTTTACTTGCTTTCATTGGGGGGGGGTTCTTTGTGCACACAGACCCTGAAAAGCCAAAGCATAACACTCAAGCAGCACTATCCACTTTGTCCAATAGAAGCAGATGGGGAAAAGGGGGGAGGGAGAAGGTTGCTAAGCAACGAGTTGTAACATTAACACAGAATGAAAACAGAAACCTGGTGTTGAACATCCGTCTTCCTGAAAACCCATCAGTTATTTACTGCAGAATAAAGACATTGGTGTTTTCACACTACACTTTCCATCTAGTGAACTATGTGTAAATATATAATGTATATTTAAATATCTATGCTATGGAGGTATACAATTAAGATAAATTAACAAAGAAATCAAATAATCTACAATACTAAAGAACCCAGATATTTCATGTTCATGGTATCCATTCATAAGAACATGGAACTTTGAATGAACCATTCACAGAAGCTCTGCAAAGCTGACTGCTGGGACATACTCATCAATGTTTGTCAGCCAATCATTTCATTAAGATGATCTTATTTTGAGAAATAATAAACCTTTATGACCTTTTACTTCCATCACTTCAGTAGTTGTGTGACAGGACCTTAACATGCCATTATCTTACATAGATGCCAGAAGCTAGTTCCAGGGAAATGAAAATGAATTGTTACCAGAGCAGTACTTCAAATAATGGGCAAGGATAGCCCCTGTGTAAATCATTATTAAAATTAAAGTTTTAAGATTTGTGATATATGGTTGTTGCTACCCAGTCCAATGGATATTCAAGTAACATGATTCTAAACAGGGTTTATAAAATATTGACAACTCAATATAAATAATTAATTATATGGCTTGGAAGAGTCTAAGCAGCCAAACATAAACAATGTACTCCAAATATTACAATAGTCTATACTTATTAAGTAATATGCCGCCCTATGTGGTGTTGGAGAAGTGTTTGAACTATGGCAGTAGGAGCTACGAGTATGAGCTATTATCTACGGCATTGGACAATGGAGGCCTACAGTTAAATGTGCATTTATCTGCCTGGAGAATACTACAGAGTACAAACTAGTGCGACAGTAGAGTCACTGATTGCAGAGTTACAACTACATCCATTCAGGATATTGATCCCAGGGCCAGGTTCATGTTGAGTGTCATGTCAATGAGATATAGTAGACAATGACACCGCTGTTGGAAGGCTAGACCTGATTCACCATGGCTTGTCAAGCTGACAGGTGGGCTTGGCCATTCTTCTGCACGGTAGTAGTGTGGTATAGAATCACAGCACTAGGCACAGCAATGCTTCTGAACAACCGGATTTACAGGTTCACATGGTATTCAGTGGTCCACCGAGTTAACAAAGAGAACTTTGATGTAAAATAATGACATAGGAACACGGGTGTGTTTACACATGTAAATGAACATTGTGTTAGCCTTGCACTCCATCCTGAGAGTCTTCCCACAGGATGGTTGTTCACTGTGTACAGCATCACAGGCTGATCAATGCTCTGATGTTAGCCAGGAGTTAATGTCACATGCACTCAATGTGGAAGCCCCGGGCCTATTTGTCAAACAATTGATACACATTCACTGTTTAAATACAGTAACTACAGGGCCAATGAGAGTTCACTAGACTTTGTTCCTTTTGTATAGTTAGACCACATATTAAAGCTTTAAGATTCCTATATGTTTAATGTATGCACCTTCCTGCCAAAGTAAATTCCTTGTTTGTGCAAACTTTCATGGCGATTAAAACCCTTTCTGATTCTGATTCTGGACTACTGTAGTACTTATGTAACAGAATATGGTTCGGTGTGTCTTGATTGTGTAACCATGGAGTAGCCTGGCATGAGACCTAATGGTCATTTTGGCCCGATATGTCCATGAAAAAAACTTGGATTGGCTTGAAAAGCTAAACAAACTGTGAATTATCTAAATGTGTCTGCCAATGTAAAGTATGTACCATGTACCATGTACAGATATGGTTAGAGCTTGCCTAATAGTGACATGTGAGGGATATTGACCTTTTTGCCTTAAAAAATGTGTGGCACAGTGTGTACGGGGTCCAATAGATAGCCTTGCCATTGATCAGTTATCCTGCAGTCCACTGCAATATGGGTCATTTTCATTCATACTGCTGTCTATACGTGTGTGGATATTGCATATTCGATACTAGTGGTGCCCTGTTTTGTATAGTCACGTCGGTCGTTCACATTCACAATTAGAGAATATTTGTATTGTCTAAGGTTTATGCAGTAGGCAGTAATGATACCCAATGCCCACTGGGTTACTGCAGACAAGCAAGAGATACCCCTGGAAATCAAAAATAGTCGGGTTCCCTGTTAGCAAACGTACAGTATGCCGCATAATGTGCATGCCATTAAGTCGGTATAGGTAAGCAAATCTACAGTAAACAATGTGCAGCCCTCAACTTGTCAGAAGAGAATATTATTGCAATTATTTGATGGTGAATGGCCTTCATTTCGGGACATTTAAAATGCTTATGTTGAACAAACAAAAACCCAACAACCCATAACAACATTTTGATTATTTCATTTTTCTATTTTGGATATAATGATCAGTGCACATGCGAGGATGTAACGGTCGACTAGCGGTTCTTCTCTGGACTGCAGTACTGCTGTCAAAGAACAAGGCTGTATTTTTTTTGTCCCGGACCAAATTTAGTGGCGTTTGTGTCCCATCCGAAATACAAGATCACAGTGAGGTGTACAGTGGGACAGAGTTCTTCACTGCAGTACATCAATGGGACAGAATAATCCCACAACATTATGGTACAGAATTAAACAACATCATACAAAGTCAGCAATTTTGTTGCCAACGTACACTGGATACAGAATTTACTGAAGCCCTCTGTATTAGGGATTCTACAGTATCAAACGGACTAAACACTACAACAAACCAAAAGGACAAACATGTAGCTTACCTCTAAAGAATGGCAATCCAGTGTGCCAAGTCGATATTTCCAAACACGCGGCACTGAGGTCTGTCCTACAATGTTTCAGTCAATTACTAACCCGGCTCGCTCACACCTACTGGTCTCATCAGCACGTTGTACCACATTAGACTGCGTTTCCTTGCATGTGGGGACAGCAAAGGGGAGGGATGATCTCAGAGTCCTTAGATGCTTCCATCAGTAAAAAAAAAATAGCCTTACATCCAACATAGCCAATATGAAATTTAGCCTACTTGAAGATGATTGTGGTTTAATCAAATAATAATACTATAAACTTGGCAGCCAGCCTCTTTGGGTTTGTTCGTTTACTTTTTAAAAGACTATTAAAACTAATTTAAGGCTTACCTGTAAAAAAACGTCGACAAGTATGTCTCTCAAATAAAAACTAAATAATGGTTGACAGCTTTCAAAAAGTCATGAATATAACACCAATATGCAGCATTATTATTGGTTAGAAAAACACAAACATTAAATATGAGCACATCGAAAGCATTTCAGTTTTCAGATTGGATTTTGGGCCCATGTCTAAACCAGCGTTAGAAACCTGAACCCATGAAATGCACCTAGTGTAGACATGCAGAGCGCCATCCAGTGGCCAGAGTTGGCAACGAACTATTTGCCTGCTTTTATCATGTTTGAGATAAATCAAGTTTCATTATGTGATACATGTCTATACAGCACAGATGCTATGTTGTTACATGAAACATAATGTTCTCTTTTACTGTTTTACTCCAAACCTTATGACTCCAATCTGTTTAAGTCTTTAATGGAAATGGTAAATGAAGATTTAAATCCAACTTAATTGATCCCCACCTGTCAGATCAGAAATGTATAGAAAATATGTACTTGTACTTTATTTGTCACTTTATAAGTTCACTGAAATTACATAGCTTTGCACTATTAACTTTATCCCCTTTGAAAATGCAACAGGACATCATCTTTTCAACACATCCTTTAAAAATATGATAACACATCAACAATATCAAAATTGTGATAGGTTCCTTATTTTATACAGTAAGACAGTAAAATTATCTGTACATGCGTAAATTATATAAAACAAACAAAAGAATACCAAAGAGACACTGTAATCTCGACTCTTCACAACACAAATGTATGCAGTTACAATGTGCTCATGAACAGTGCAGGTGTGTGATGCAGCTTACATATCTAGAAATGTTGACCATTCACTCCACATCTAGTTGTATTTTCTCACATCATTAATTGTAAAACTATCCTAAAAATAAATTTGAAGATGTCAGCAAGTAGATCATCGTGTTCTATGTGGTATGGAGGGTGGAGAGGTGTCTCTATGTGATGGTCTTTGAGGAAGTGTTCGCAATGGGCTTGATACGTATCGCTCATGCAGGATATTTTCTGGAACCCTTGCAAACACAAGAAATTAAATTTTTTAAAAGCTAGCTTTGATATGTATTCTTATTTAGCCTCTATTTAACCAGGACAGGCTCAATAAGATACACAAATTATTTTTGTGAACATGTATATCATTTGAGCTGGAAAGAACATTTGAGAGTAAAACCATAAGGACATAGATGTGGTTATTAAAGGTACAATAGGTACGAGTTTTTCAGTTAAAAACCTTTGTCCCCTATAAACATGTTGCGTAAACACATATGTCAGAGTCTAAATTTACAATAAAAAACGGCAGGAAAATAATTTTGTTTGTTTTAAAGTTCATGTAAAATATCACATGGCCAAAAGTGCTTTGGTGTCTTTACACTTGAAACACTTTTTACTGTAACAGCATAGTCAAAGTGTTAGTTTCCTTTTCATTATTTCCTGTTATCTACCTTTAAGCACAGCTTATAGCGTGCTCACCAAGGATAGTTATCACAGAATTTGTTTTCTCCGAATTCCATTTGTTTGTTTAAGGTGGTTTATGATGTAAGATCACAGTTGCTGATGTATGCTGATAGAACTACATTGCTTGAAATCATCCCGTGTGGATGTCTTACCTTTCTGGTACTCGTGGAGGGATCCTAGGTGGGGGAAGGTTCGGGGAGGCCTCAGTGGGTCGTGGGGGTCGAGGTGGAGGAGGGAGATAGTCTATTGCTTCCTATTGAATGGAGCAAAAAGTATACACTGTGTATCATCAATACAACAGGCAAAACATTCTCTATGTGCCTAGTAGGAATTATTATTCATTAATCTATTATGTATGTTAATTGTAAAATGGAACCATGGGATTTTGAAGCTTTGAAATATACATTAAAACTTCACCACTGGATCTTTTAAATACTTTTCCCCTTAGGAGTCACGTGTTCATTTGTATGTGACACTTTGCTCATCCAAACAATTCATTAGAAAAGTGACCAAAAAAAGGGTTCTCTGGACTGAGACAGAGGGGCTTTTGAGGAGTCAGTTGCTTACCTCAAAATCTGGCTCTGTTCCACTGCTCAAGCTGATGGTGCTATGTGTGCTGAGTCTGTTACTTCCACTACCTGAATACAGCAGAAGGTTGGATCTGAAGTAATCAAAAACCGTAACCAAACTAGTACTACAACTTCTAAACTTTTTTTTGCATAGAGACTAAGCCCCCACACCCACTCATTCCGTGTGCAAACCACAAGCAGGTGTCAGTTCTAGTTCTCAGATCTAAGATACTGTAGAGGCGTAGAGCGCAACAAAGCGTGGAAACCAAACAGACAAGAGGAAATAATGGATACATTCAGATCTGCCCAGCCATTTATCAAACATTGTATTGATTTTCTGATTGCCCTCCTGATGAATACTGGGGTCAACATGGCTGCAGGGGGCTAGGAACTCACTGGAGGTACTGGATGTGCTCCCTTTTTGCCAGGTGCCTCTCTGGATTGGGTGGGGCACAGGAGGGGGTGGGGCCATGACCCGGGGGCTGGACTCATACACAGAGCACTCCAAGGCCATGTCAGTACCCCAGGAATAATTATTTGGGAGTGGAGAGGTGATGTCTAGTTCTCAGAGGGAAGAAACCAAACCAGATCAACTACCGTAGAAGCAAAACTCAGAAGCAACATGACATGAACATGAAAGTAAAGAATCTGAACCCTCTTACCCAGCTCCTTTCCCATCTTCTCCATGTCTTTGTGGCGTCTGCAAATACTGTCTCGTAATTTTTTCAAATTTTCCTGCAACATAACTTCAACACTTCATCATTCATTCTAAACATCCTGTTGCTCCTTGACAGACACGTTTACCAACTACCAACCCATAGTTTTCAATGACATGTACCTGTCTCACTGTAATTCAATATCCTTAGAAATCTATTACTATTCTGTCTATTAGTTATTACTATTGACCTGCTGAAAGCGGATAGAGTTGGATCTCCTTTCCTGGTCAAACTGCCAGGCCTTGAACTCTTGGACAGCCTCATCCACACTCATGGCCCCTACTTTCACCCTCTCTTGCAGGGCTATGAGCTGCCTTTGCCCTGGGGTCTTCATCCCAGCATAGGGATCGTGGGTGGAGGGCGGAATGGAACCGGAAGCAACAGCCTGTCCTCTCACTGGCCTCGCTAGAAGTTTGAGACATAAATGTTTAATGCCACTTTACTTGCCATGAAGAAGAAATCTTGAAATTTGTCAACGTGACCATACACCCTTCATATACAATAAAAGGAACAAGGGTTCTGTTTGCACTTTAAAATAATTAACTACCTGGTACAGCAGCTGCTTCTCTGTAAATATTATGTGGATTCGATTCCTCTTTTGAAGAAAACACTGTAAATGGGAACAATTTCTTGATTGTTAGATTCTTCAGTTTTTGATGAACGGTGTGTTGTCTCAGTTGTGGAGAGAGCATTGTAAAAATAGAACCGCTTCCTACCCCTTGAGATGTAGGTTTGTGGACTTTCGGGCTCTGCAACTGTCACTGGTCTGGGAATTGGGGCTGGTGGACGATTTAAGACTTCAAGGACACAGCTTGCATTTTCATCCACTGTGTCATAGATTTGGTCTGGAATACACGGATCATATGGGTCCTCCTCCTCCTCATATTGGGCTATCATTTTATCATACTCCTCCTGGGTAAAACTTGGGTGCTTTTCTCCTTCCCTCCCTTGAGAAGAGAAAGGCATACGATTGTCATGACAATTCAAATGTTCAGGTTACTTCATTGAGAAACTCAGTTTCTCTATTGTCAAATTGAGTGATTTCATAAAGAATCTCATAGTATGCATGATATACAGTACTGTGCAAAGGTCTTAGACACCCAATTTTTGACATGAATATTGTCAAAAATGTTTACTAAATGTATTTATTTGTCTTCTTTATTTGTGCGGCAATATTGAAGTGCAGTGTTGAGGATATTTTTGTTTAGTCTTTTCAATTAATGATTTCTCAAAGAATTTTGGCTTGACTTAAAAAAAAATTGTGCATAAGACTTTAGAATAATTTAATACCTGTGAAAAACTTTCTTAGCATAGCTTCCTCTGAGTTAAGAGGCTCTCCTGTTGCTGCCTCCATGGACTCATCTGAAAGCAAAAAATTTAAATGATTACCATTACCATCACTATCAAACATAAACCAAAGAGGACGGATACTTATGTTTCGTCACTGTAAAGTCATACATAGGTCTTCCATGTCTGGATTCAAGTCTATCATTGACTCGTAAATATCCTCTCTGCAACCCTGGTTCAAGGAATACTTCAAGATGTTGTCAGACATGGACTCATACACATCCCCATTCTCCTCCTCTGCCATGGAGTCTCTAATGTGGGACTTAAGCATGTCAGCTGTTTCCTGAAAGGGTGGTTCAAGATAGAGAAAGAAATTAACTCAGCTTTCACCATACTGGGTACAGAATACTGCTGTTTGATACTAATCTTGCGCATTGTCAAGAACAACGTGTCTGCGTAAAAGTGTTTTTTAACGAAACTGATAACCAAAGTGACAGCTAAACAGCAAACATTAGTGTTGCTGACAGGTATAAATGATTGTTGATAATGGACTTACTACATAATCATCCATGAACTGCCTTAGGTCAGAAAAGCCACTCCTCTCTGCCAGTGTGTTTGGGTAGTATCCATGTTTGTTCATCACACTGTAAGCCTGCAAGGCTCCGGGACACTGCAATAGAACTGTGGTCAGCTTTTTCAGACCGTACTTTGCAGCAAAGTGGAGAACAGTGGGAAGCTCTTCGTTCCGCTGATCTGAAAGACAAAACAGAGTTTAACATGGCATGCTTTGAATATAAATGGCTATTGTTAGCTTGGTGGGAAGAAAAAAACACAGTTGTAAAAGGCAATGCTTACATGTAGCCATGTTACTTTCTTCAATCTGTCTTATTCCAAACAGCTGAAGTCCATTTGCAGGCATCCTGCATTTCACTGAGTCTGTAAGCAAGGTGTCAAGTGTTTCTGTTGCTTTAGAAGAGATGTTGAATGCCTGTCGAAGAAAGAGAAAACCCATGATTGTGTTTGTGAGACAGCAGCCCCAAAACATAGTTTGCCAAATGTTATGCCAATTAAATAATTTGCACTTTGTCTCAATTCTTACTTGGCACATGAAATCCATAGGAGCAGAGGCATTTTCCAGAAAACGACTTATTTCTCCCATTCTTGTATAGTATGTAACAGGGCTCAAACTGATTGAGGACTCGTCACTGTACAGAGTTAGTGACACCTCTCCAGCTGGCATATCTAGAAATAAGATCAAGCTTGTCTTATTTAATGCAAATTTACAGTAGTACACAGGCTGATGTGTCTGTAGTACTATACCGTGATAGTGAAATGGTAGGTTATTATTGCAAAACATCTTTTAGTACAGTATGTGGTTCACAGTTTCATGCTTACCAGGCGAAGCAACACTGACTGTGTACTCATTTTCTTGAATTCCTGTGATCCTTAAAATAACTGTGTCATTAGATGAAAACTCAACTTCTATTTTTGACTGAGGGCCCAATTTATTTGTCAAGATGATGTAAAGAGTAACCTCGTCCTTTAAGAAGACATAAAACACAATCAGACATGCAGTAAATAGTAGTTTCAGAATCAACTGAATTATTAACCAAAGCCCTTCTTACCCCACAAAGTACTCTGTTTGGCTGGACAGTGAGACAGGCACGGTGTACTATACTCTTAGTCTGAATTTGTAGAGTCTCTGAGATAATGTTGTCTTTGTTCTCCTGGGCAGAGATCTCAACCACACTCACTGGTGTTGTTTCATTCGCAGTTTTGGCAAGGGCTTCAATTTCATTGTCAGCTTCCTGTCTTTTGCCTTTGAAAGTTAAGGAAAATTGAGAATGTGCAGTAATATTTATTGTGCTGTAATATTAATATCAATATTAATTGGGATAAGTGATTATTACTTATACCAAATTAGAAAATTACTCTACAAATAGTGAATCTGAATCCCCGCAGTAACAAACATACTGTCACTGATGGCCTCTAAAATAGTGGATATGTAGAGAGCTGGTTCATCCTCAGTATAGAGTTTCCTCCAGCTCCGCCAGTGTTCAAAGTTACAGATGGAAACATCTTCCTCTAACACACCACACAACAGAGCTACCACCCTGTGAGGTGGGTGAAGAAGTCTCTGGAATGGCCCCAGGACCTCAGGGTCACATAAAAGGTCCAGAAATGGTGATGTCAACAATGGTACAATGCATTTACTGCCATGGAAATGTTCAAAGTTATATCCATGTAGATGATCAGCTGGGCCCACAGTGTATAGGATAATGGACTTCCTGAGAAACTTCCGCGAGGATTTTAGAATCCTCTGTAAATATATTGCCCATTCCTCAGCTTCAGCAGTGTGGACAATCAATATCTCACAGTTGGGGGGGGATTCAGGATTTTCTAAAACACACAAAATGTTAACACTGAGATTAGCTGATTACAGAGGCATCATTGATGCACTTTTTTGATGACTTTATTGTCCTTTATCTATATTAAATACATTAGGAAATTAACATTTAGGAGCCTTGCTGTGTGAAAAATGTTAGATTCTAGATGCACAGCACCATCTGTCTCACAGTACATTAGGTCAAGTTAACAATGCAGTACAGTCAACAGGCTAAACCACCACAGTACTACAGAATCAATATGAATATTTACAGTTCCAGTCAAAAGTTTGTACCTTTTGAGTGGTACTGTACGTACTCATGTCAAGGTAACCCCTGCACAGCTAGTGAATGGCACACACCACTATCGGTCCCCCATCAGTATTCAGAGCTCTGTTCTTTCTTCTCAAGTTTACAAAAACATTTAATTTGCACAAAAGTAAACTGAATTGACAAAATAATTGTTGTGAAAGTTATTAATTAACGACATTGACGACAGAAAAAGCTTTCTGGGGTTTCGGGGTAAAACAAGTACATTGACCGATAGCAAATAGCGGAAGAGTTCAAACACACTTCCTTGTTTTAGAGACTATCCTCTTACATTGTAGAAGTAATCACATTTCAAAAAGGTTAAGTTCTTAATTCAAAACAGTCAATTAAAATACACTCTACCCCACCCCTGATTATTGAACAATCTGTGATTCATCCGCACAGTATGTTAAGAGAGTGATAATAGTACTGTTTAAGATTCATTCCACTTTTACACTTTTGTTTCACAATGAAGCAAATAGGTTAATGACCTTCTTACCAAATGAGGATGAGACAACTCCTTCCATATTCTGAAGTTAAAAAAGCTTTGCATTAAGTCTTTCACGTCAGTCAAACATCTGAACTGGTGTTCCCTCAGCTCTAGACGTGCACTGAAGTACTTGCTTCCTGTTCAGCTTCACTACTTACTCTGTAATATAAATAGTCTTTGTTGGTTTCCTGATATTAGGTGGCTCGGCGTCACTTCCTGAAATGCTTGTAACTGAAAAATGGGCCAAACAGAAGTGGAAGTGAACAAGTGCATCAATGTGTCAGTGGCTGTTTCACTTTTACACTATAAAATATACAATACATTCAAGCATTATTTTCCACTTTTAATTTAATTGCATGAATTACAGGAAAGAGGTTCAGTTGTAACAGTTCACTGTAAAACAGATTAGTACTCTTTTGAAGATTTTCCCCTAGTAAACTATGACATGTCGGTGTGTCACATGGACACACCAACATGCAAAATTTATCCTCCCACGCCTTCACCACCACACAAACACACACTACACACACACACACACACACACACACACACACACACACACACACACACACACACACACACACACACGCACACACACACACCTGTCAATTGTGTTTTTTCGTATTTTCACTACCGTAGCAAAGTTACTCAAGTTTAGCCATGCAGTGTGCATGCTTTTCAAAGTTAAAACGACAAACAAACAGAGACAGATGACAGATACTGCAGCACAATTAACTTTTGTCTCGTGCAGTACAATTTACTGTGGATTTTTACTGAACCAATGTCTGCTGGTTGTTTTGGACTATTACCCTCACAGTGATTCCAGTGCTCCATTTCTCTGAACACATCTATAATGCGTCGTCCAGGAGCCCACGTAACCAGCAGAGGGCAGCATCCCATCACAGACACAATCATTCCAACCGTTTCATGTAACCATGATAAATTAAATTCCATGTTGATATGTTTGCTCTGCAAGCTAATGTCATTACTCATCTTTAATTACAGTTATAAACTATGAGGCTGATGCATTCAGTAGTTTGTTGATCTACATATTTATGATTGAAGTCATGTTGTACACATTTTATAGCATATTACAGTATTTTATAGTATGGTTAATTATAATTAAAAATTGTTTTATCTACTTATTATACTTATTGTTATGCATCAACCAACCAAAGCAAATTCCATGTATGTGAAATTAGTTATCAATAAAACAGATTCTGATTCTAATAATGATGATGTTGCTTTGTGCCAAGAAATCATTCTGCACTTTTTTATTGCCTTAAATAACTGATGGTATTTATTTATATTCTGACAATCCACCCCTGCAAAATAGGTTGACTTTTTAAAAGTTCTTACAAATGCTTACCCCCTGACTTCTAAAACACCCTATTGAAGAGTCGGGTGATCCTTGACCTGTCTCTAAGCACAATTTCCTGTGGAAAAAATCCCTTAATTTCTATTAACTCAGCTATTAGCTACCATAAGCATGACCGTACCTTTACCTTTTGTTTGGGCTCTCTCAAAACCACTGTCTATTAAGTGGCTCAAACCAAATCCCTGTAGTCTGAGTTTAATAAGAGAATATTTTGCTCCTATATTTTAACCTTGTTATCCAATATCCTGTCTTTTATTCCTCAGAGTATTTTCAGCACATGGCTCTGACCCCACCAGTGCCAGACTTAGTTCAGAGGGGAGAGACCAGGCCTCCAGACATTTCAGAGCACAGTTAAAGCACTTGCTTCTGATTCAATGTTTCTTGTCCAAAAAGAACTATGCTAGTATGACCCCTTGAGTAGTTAGAGCTGTCAGGTCATGAAGTAAAGTAAACGTGCATGTGACTTGGCCATTTGAAAATGTTTTCTGCTCTGTTATGTATTTGGTTGGTGTTGTTAGGTGTTGTTAGGTTCTGGCCTCATGTTTGAGAAATTGGACATAAGTGACTACAAATGTATTTTCTGAAAAACATTTGGTAGGTAGCCATTGACATGGTAAGGCCAGTCGATCTGTACTGTACTTCTCATATTACAGCCATATGGTCATCTACCCAGCTCACTCGCTGCACTTCCTCATCACCGTACTGATCTTCCACATATTTGCAATAATAATAAGGTGGTTTGGGGAGTGTTTAAAGTGAAGGAAACTAGAAACAAGTTGCAACCTTAGGATGTGTAGGACAATGTTGAAATGGAAAACTTAAATAGGAAGGAGTAGCTGAAATGTTATTTGGACGATGGCCTGCATAAGAAAGAGACTGTGTTTGGTTTCTCATTGAGAGTCACCAGCAGGCTCATTGTGATAAGAAAATAAGTCTAATGTTACCTGATCTTGTATAATGTGGACCAATTACCAGTCCATTGCACTTCATTACAGGACTATAATAGGGTCGGGGTCAGTGCTCCACTTGGAGTGGCTGAAGAAAATTGAGTCGTCATTGATAATATGATAAAAAGTGACAGTGAGAGGCCCTTCCAACAAATTATTGAAATTTACAGTTGATAGGGAAACACTATAACCTCATTTGGTAAGCAGTTGGCGAGCACTTCGGCAAAGCATGTCCTCCAACACAATGGGACGCCTATGGAGAGAAATCTAAAACGATCAGAGAATGGTTCTATCTAGGGCTCATTGGAGTGTAGTGGCTTTTTAATTTCCATTCGAACCAGGCCACACAGAGGAATCTCATCATTTATACTATACTGTATATTGTAGATATTGTTTTTATTTTCTTATAACATGTTGTAACTTATTTATGACCCCAATTGGTACAGTAACAACATTTTCTTAGCACTGTCATTCTTTCATTATGTGTCAGAATGTGGTGAGGGTTAGCACAATGTCAGAAGGGCTTTAAACTATTCTAATATTCCTACATGCAGTTGGAATACTGAGGGAACCTTTTGTTTGCCTCCATAAAGCAGCTCCATTTGTAGGCCTTGAATAAATAAATCAAATAAACCCAGACATACATTTTCAATCCATCAAGGTAATCAGATTCTGTTTACCTGAATTGGAACTATTCTAAAATGTTATTAAAAACTTAAATGGAGTTTAGGTTCTGAATAACTACGCACAGGAAATGATGAGCAAACAGCAGGATAAGATTCCAATTACTATTAAACAAGCATTGCATTGACTAGTAAAGAGAAAAATAGCACTGTCATTCTCTTCAACAGACACTCCCAATTGACAAGTGTCCTCATAAGGGACCACAAAAAAATGCAGTTTGCGGGCTTTTAAACATGAGGTTGAGGTGGTCATTGGCAAAGCCATATAAAGATAAGTGTGTCTCTGAAGGGTCTTATTTCAATTGCCCAATTTTCTCAAGAGATTTGACCTGCTTTCACTGAATTGTTATTTTATGTTTTCACTAGGTAGAAAGGTAGTAGTAGCTTGCAATCATTACAATATCATGTACATTACTGTATATACTCTAGCTCCATAAAAATGTGAAATTCTGTGGATATAACTACTGTACTGTAATAGTCAAGTGGCCTGTTTGTCTTGGGTTATATTATTAATTACATTTACTTTACATTCAGTCATTTAGCAGACACTCTTACCCAAAGCGACTTACAGTAAGTACAGGGACATTCCCCCCGAGGCAAGTAGGGTGAAGTGCCTTGCAAAGGACACAACGTCATTTGCACGGCCAGGAATCGAACCAGCAACCTTCAGATTACGAGCCCAATTCCCTAACCGCTCAGCCACCTGAGTCCTATATTGATACATATGCATGATGTTCATAACAAACATTCTCCATTCTACTGTAGTAGAAGGGCAAAAATAATGAGACAACCTTCTATCAAACTCGACCTTTGCTTGGAGTTCTTTTATACATCATAAGTTAAATCAAGCAGCACCACTATTATAAATAATACAATTATGTTGAAAGATTGCCAGAAAATAATTTATGAATAACTTTGACAACCAAATCTTGTGTATCTAAATAGGCAATATAGTGAATACATGCTTCATTGATCAAATATGTTGAGGCACATGACTTATCAAACCAGTATCTTAAACTACTATTTAAAGATCATTTTGCTCTCATCTATTGTCTCTGCTTGGCTGAAATCACTTGGACACGATAAGACACTCAATTGGTATGTCGGCTTGGGCTACATTAATCATGCTGTCCAGCAGATAATTCCTGTTTTATTTATTTATTTTTAGCCCTGTGCGTGTCTGCTTGGAGATAATTGTTTCATTAGGATAGATTCTTAAATGGGTGTCCCTTTTGTAGAGAAAGATGATTATTGGTAATGTCTATGGGTAGTTAACATTCAATTATTTAAGTTCCGCAATAATAAATATTAGTATTTCCTTTTTGTTTGAGAATACAAATATGAGTCAAATGCCATGCCTGATATTGTCCCATTACCAGCATTAGCAGTATTACCAAAATAGAGCACAAGAGGTCAGAGTTCCACCACCAATGCAGTTCTGCAGGAGAAATGTGTGCCAGACATAAAAACTGTAAAGCTTTTGCTTATCACACAGGGCGATGTTTGGGAATATGTGTAGTGAAATAGGTTTTCTTAAACATTGTTACAAATTCAATTAACAGTGTGATGGTAAGAGTGACAACAGTGTAATTTAAATTATTCTCCAATGTCAGGAGGAGTGAGTCATTTTAGCGAGTAGTTATATGTCACTGATGACTAAATGGAGACATTCCACTGATAACAATAAATATTTTACCGCTGACCAGAAGGACATAATTTGCACTAATGTCCAGATACCAAATAAGAAAATCATTAAATAGAAAAATCTAGAAATCACATGCAGTAAGTGCTGTACTTTGTGCCTTATGTCAAATATACTGTGCAGCAAAATATACGATAGTATAGTCTGTCAAGTAGAAGTGTTCCTATAAGTCAGCTAATGTTGCATATTGTTTATCTGTTTTCAAATACCGATAGCAAGCCTAACACATCATAACAAATAGTATAGATGAACCTCTCATCAGTGTCTAATCATGTTGACATAAAATAAGCCTCTTTAACAGAGGTCATCCATTTCAGGCAACCTAAAAGGTAAATGTGCTCTTCAAACCCTTTAGAGATATATAAGCTAATATGATGTCTCCAGTTGCTGTCAATAGACTGCCTGACAAGTTGTCCCTTTTCTCCTCCATCATTGACAACATAGACACACAGAGGATTACCAGGTAAATCAATAAACAAGGTCTGAGAGCGCAGGGCTTTGACAGCTGATACCACCACTCAGTGCTATCTCTGATGCCTGCACACAGCGGGATCGCTAAAGCCTTGTAGTAATTGCTGCTCAGTACTCTTGGAGACAATGGTTGTCTAGAGACCTATGCTAAGTCTAGCTTTAACCCTACCGATCCTAGTATATGGATCTACACCACATCAACTGTCAGATTGCCCCTCTCTTGTACCACGCTGTACAGTAGGTTAATTCCCTTTATTCAGTTTGACCATATTGTTGTACTGCTTGGTTGAATTTGCCAATAAGTCTGTCAAACCCGGTGAAAAAATGTATTACATTTTGTTCTATATGGTTAGTCATAGTACTGTTTACTGTAAGTGGTGATGAATCTTAATAATATATTGTAATACATTGTGACCTAGACTAGATTTGCTTGCATTTCCCTTGACTTTGGCTACTTATTTACATTTCATTTTTAGTTGGAAAGTAGATCTCTAACTAGCAAAGGACATGGAACAAGAAGAGGCAACTGTCGACCAGACAGGACAGCATTTCCCTCTCCAGTTCTTAACAAGCATAGTAATACATCAGTCAAAAGCAATAATTTTACAATTAATGAAATTCCAATTTGCCTTCAGTGCATTTCACATTGACATTTTCCACATTGCAACAGTGCTTTGATAAAGTTTTTAAAATGCAAAAACGCATCTAACAGGCTAAAGACCAGCCCCGGTGTCAGCGTGCCTTGCAGAGGACTATGGTACTTAATTTTATCACCATGTGCCAGGGGCAATAGAAGCCTGAATGTTAACATTGGCTCCATTTTCATTATCACCATATGATTATGGATTTTACTGCATTTAGCTGATAATACAACTAGGAGCTCACCTTAAAAGAAGTTGCTGCAAGGTTTCATTTCTGCCCAAATGAAATTTTCATTTGACAAACAAGTATAATTAGGCTGCACTTCTTGTTCAGTGTCAGTCTGTTTTCTGATTGAACTTAGACCAATTTGCTGCCACTAAATGAGTTTGAATAATTTCCATTCTGAATGTCTCGAGGACATTAGCTTTGGGAGTGTTAAGTGGCAGCATGCTTTTTGAAGTTGCTGATTATTTGATGCCATCCCCTCTCTACCTATACGTTTTTGAGCTTACTTCAAAGTTAACAAGGAAAAAAACTCCCATACCTTAGAGTACAATAAGAACTTAAAAGTGGTTTTTGCCAGGTCTGGAAGGCAAAGTGAAAATGACTTTAATATGTGTGTAATACACTTCGTTAGCTTCAATGCTCTTTGCACCTTCACTTTATTTCTTTCATGCAACCACTTTCATTGTACTGAACAAGTGGATTTGTTTCTGTTGAAACTGTACACTTAATAACTCATAAAACAGTATCAGTTTCATTAAAAAGTAATACTTAGTAATTACAAATTAATAAATTGTGAACCTTCATGTGCACTCAAGAACAACTCCAGTGGTAGTATCATGTTAATTGATAGTGTTTCAGTCTTTTAGCACTATTATTGACATAATGCAACCTTGAAAAAACTATTTTCAAATAACATGACAGATGCGTGTTGTGGTAATTCAGAAAATCAATCGTAAAAAAACGGATAGATGTCTTTCAAATACATATTTCTAAAACTAATGGCATATATGAAATAATTCCATCACACGCAGAAATGAAGAGACAATACTTGTTGACTTACATAAAGAAATGCTTGCCTTTTAAATGTTCAGATAATCTTATTCTCAATATGGTTTGTTGTCAGTCCTGTTGACATTTACTTCAGAAGACACAAGCTTTCACTTTCATGGAGTGATTATTTTAGGCTAATAAAATAAGTGTAAATATATTAGTGAATAAATAATGTTACAGATTACCTCCTTTCAATGGGCCACTAAGCCCTTGGCTTAGCACCACAAGATGAGAAACTGTTGAAAAGCGGGTCACTACGGATGGCAGGGAAGAGTGAGGTTAGTTGTGTTTTTTCTCTCCAAATGGATTTCCAGTTGACCTCAAATCTGAGTAACAGCTATTTTAGTAAGACTAATCTATTCATTCCCAAGAATATGAGCACCAATGCAATGGAATTGAAAGAGAGTAACAGAGGGAAAGAGTGAGTGAACGGGTAGAGGGATCACAAATAAAGCAGGGTGTAGGATGGATGAAAGGCACTGCGGATTTTGACAATATGATTACTTAGTAATGGGTAAAAAATGTAACTAAAACTTACGAAGGAAAAGAAGTAATCCAATAAAGAATATTATGTCTGTGACATTTATCAAACAAAAAATGGTAACTTGGTAGCAAAGGTAAAC
This sequence comes from Osmerus mordax, assembly GCF_038355195.1. Taxonomy (NCBI): domain Eukaryota; kingdom Metazoa; phylum Chordata; class Actinopteri; order Osmeriformes; family Osmeridae; genus Osmerus; species Osmerus mordax. The sequence continues at coordinate 16,619,322 of NC_090054.1, read as the reverse complement.
CCAACACAGATATTTCTAAAGTGAAAACCACATTCATTACCTTATGATGAATTAGAACAGGAGAGTGACATACGTAAAGAGTACGAGTGCAGCTCTTCAGAGGCAAAGAACTCAAAGCTTTCTTTATTGAGTGGGGACAATTTAGGTTTACAAAGTAACCTAACAAGTCAGTGCAGAACCTGTGGCCAAGATAGCTGTCAATTTGTCTGAGAAATGCTGAAAGAGAATGTAAGTTTGAATCTGAGCAAAGTGAGTTAAAATGAGAAGTCTACCATTCTCTGTACATTGAATGGTTTTGGAAGGAATTTCCACGCAGTGAAAGTTTCTGTCATAGCTAATGGCACATTGTTTTCAGAGAAGAAAATAAACTGCAGGAACGTTATTTTGGAATGAGTGCTCTCAAAGACACCTTGATGAAATGTGCCTAGAGTGTCTACCAGTAAGGCCTAAACACCAATTGGTTTACAAAGATGCCTTTTGTTTTTGAATAAGAGAGTGGGAAGTACTCTAAATGTCAAAACCGAGTGATGATGCTCTTCTCCCATGCCCTGGGACTAGGGGACCACAAGCACACATGGATGCTTGTAATGAAAATGAACAGCTTATAGGGATGGATGAAATAAACAGCTTTGTAGGTCAAAGCAAAAGAAAGTGCATTCACCAACAAACTGCAACTTTTGCTTAATTACAACTGTAAAGATTATACAGCACAGTATATATCAAGTAGGTTACCCACTTTTAAACCACTTGCACAGTCTGTACACATATTTGAAGGCTTTTAAATGGTTAAATATATAAAGACTATTAATATCTGAAATGACAACATATGCATTCTACTGTGTATAGCAGTTTGGGAATTTTGAAAAAACAGTGCAGAGCAAATTTAGAAAGTTCACAAACTAATTAGAATAAGTTGGAAATGCTTTGTAGGCTTTCTTGGCAAGAATCTAAAAAAATCAAATCTGTTAAACCACTCAACTCACAAAAGCTAAGTAATAAATCCAAAATCTGATTTCGTATCTACAGTTCACAGTATGCATGCATCCCTATCCAAAACAGAGCTGCTTTGTGTTGGCAGCTGACACAGTTTCTGCATTGCTCTACTGTCATTCGAAATCTCTGCTCCAGACCACTAGGGGTTTGTGCATAAAGGAGGACAAAGCAGCGGCCATTGTATTGTCTTATAATAGTTCTAAACAAGCTGTCTTTAAGGATATGTACTGTTAAGAAGGCCATCATAGTTGTGAAAGTTATGAGAAGCAGTCAGTTTGTTTCTTACAATCTTGTACATTGGATGGATGTGTCCAAAGATAATGGGACCAGCTGAACCACTGATCCATTGTCCTCACTTAAGACAGTAGAAATAATTTTGAAGCCTTACATTCGGACATCCTATTCCATAATTTTTTTTATTTACCATTGATTAAGAGAGGTAATACTGTGGGTCACCAATTTGCTTTATCAACCTACCACCATTCATGCAAATCCCCTTGGATATACTGTGTTACCTACGGTTGGACCCCGCTTACAAATGACAACACAGTGGTTGATTGACATGTGGCAGCTGAGTGTTTGTTGATATCAGTATGTTTTCCTTCTTTGAACAACTGATCTGTAAAGGTACACATAAAGGCCCTCCTTCAGCAATGTACACAGAGCACTTCTATTGGAGTACATAAAAATGTCCCCCTGCAACATTAAACAGCGTGGAGGAGGAGGAGGAGGAGAGCTGGGAGGAGAGGGGGGCACCGGGGGACTCAAACAAACGTTGGAGAGTGGTAAGTTTGCATTGCCCATACCAACAAGCTCCTATCTCATTAACAAACCACTGAAATAAAAGAGTGCTTTTTTGGCTCACAGCTATAAAAAAAAATTATCATAGTGATGATGTTCCTCAGCCGTCAACATAGCTGCGATAACGTTGTTTGATGATGACTTTCCCATGAATGTTAAGCAGCCGCCGCGGCGAAGGAAAGGAGCTTATCAGTGCCTAATGCCCATCTCTAATTCCTGCCCTTCTTGAACCAGCCATTTTCTAACAGCGTTAACTGTCAAATTTACATCCCGTCTTAATGCCACTAAAGAGTACCGGGATGAAGAGTAAATGACAGCAGTGTAATGAGGAAGGAAAGGCATTCCTCTCCCTCTCTTTCTCTAAAGGCAGGAGATTTTCACAATCTGAGAGTTTTTTTCTCTCCCTGTGCTACGAAGGAGAGCTTACCTGAAAACTTTGCTGCAATAGAGCAAAATTAGAAAGATGGATAGTAGGTGCTGAATTAAAAAAAAAAAAAGATTTTACAGCTACATAGCATACAGGTGAATGGAAAGCATATCATTGTACATGAAGTGGTATCTGCACCCATAGTGTGGAAGATAATAATAAACTGATAATCTTATATCAACATAAAACATTGATTATGGGATATGTCAGGCATACATGTCCTCATACATTACCATTGTTCCCAGGGTTGTTTTTATTGTTAAATTGTTTTACAAAATATGATGCAGGTAAGGTTATATATTTATTAAGATCATTTGCGTATTGGGAGATTATGCCAAGAGATGCCAGGTGGAAGGGAACTTTCAGCTGAAGAATCTGAGAGCAACATTATGTACTGCAGCTTGATGATGGGGAAAATCCTTGTGAGCATGGTAGTATTACCATGGTTACCATGGTGAAACAGTGAAATCCTACTGTGATGTGGGTCATCAATATGCTGCAGATGTTGCCCTCTCAAGATAGTCCTCACAGACAAATCTCCTTGTCCTCTGAACTTTCACAGCCCCCTTCAAACTGAATGAAGAGGGCCCCAGGACTTGACATTATTTGTCTAGGCTGCTCATTACCTGGAATGCAACAATTTAATGAATGACATTTTCACATACTAAAATGAAAGAGATGAAATCAGTTGACTGACCATTTTAATTTCCACTCTCCAAATTGCTATTGCGTCTATTAAGTAAATTAAAAATGTAGAATAATTGTCAAACAGAATATCAACTCTACCATCCTAAAGAAAATGGAAATAGAGCAAGTTGCTGAATGTTAATACCTTTTTTGGAGATATAAATTAGGTTTGAATTAATAGGTTGTAACCTTTGACCATTATAAAGCAATTTATTAAATATATTCTAATTTCTGACATCAGAGAGAATGGTTTTAACTCTATACTCCCCGCATGACCCGTGATTTACAATACTCTGGGTCAATAGATGAGTATAATGGAGTAGTAGTGGTCATTCTGCTGGTATTATACTACAACATTAGGTACGGCATGATATGTATGAAATATGTGAGTCTTGGACACTGAGTACAAACCAGAATACAAGCATGACCACAGGATACAATCTGAAAAAGGGAGATCTGGGATCATGTTTTACTCTTGCTAATTATGTGATTTATAGTTTCTTACAATCATTTCATCAATTAGCCTTCTCAGCGAGTGTGCTGGCCTCTCTGAGAATGAAGGCTCCACACTCATTGCTCCTCTTATGCAAATGAGACTAGTTGAAAGTTTTTCTATGCCTGCATGTAATTTAAGATGGCATTTAAGCTTCTTACCCTAGATGCTATCACCTAAATTAATTCATCAGGTAGTATTTCCCATTATTTAAAGGCATTATTTTATGTCAAGCAAGGTAATGGAATGATTACAAGGCCAGGCACACAAATTAGCAGCAAAATGCAACATTCTCTGCAGTGTAAATGGTACATTAAGCAGCTGGAAATTAATGAAAGGTACTGTTTTACGCATTAACACATCAGAGAGAGAATAATATGAATCTTCTTTTGTGGAGTAAACAGACTGTAGGTCCAAATCCTTTGTTCATGCTGTAATTTCATTGCAAGTGAGTGGAGTTATTTTCCTTTTTGTTCTTAATTCCAGACTCAATCAGTGAGAAGGAAATATCCATTTTGTTCTTCTTTTAAGGAAATTGAAAAAAAGGGTGGAAGAAAAGGTTCCACATCCTATCTTGGCTGTTATAATCAACCATGTAAGTGAACTTATGAATTCATAGTCCATTTCATCTAAGGAAACTCTGTCCAGTAGGGCAGACTAACCATGATTAAATCTCAGCCCATCTGATTGGAGTCTGTAAAGATTCAAACTGAGCTTAATTTCATGCTGATCTGGTTGCCTCCAGTGAACTCATCCAAAAGGCAGAGCTATAATGATTTGGAGAGAAATGTCAAATACAAAAAATGGTCAAATAAGTTGGAATGAGTAAGGAATCCTTACCTCTGATTAAAAGTATTTTCTTAAAAGGTATTATTTTATCACCCACAGATCAAACGAATCAACATCACAAATTAACAATGTGTGTCTTACATAGTTCATGGTTTTGCACATTAAAATTAGATACAAATTGATGTCTAGTCCTATGGTTTATACTGCTAATTTGATGGTGGCTTGCACATATGTGGAATAAACTTGTATCTACAGCAGTTTGCCTTGGTTGAGATTTGCCTTTGGGCATTGTGGATTTGACACTAGAGTGCTGATGAATCTCATCTATTTAATGTGTTTATGCTGGCTAAGCCCTGAAAGCTTATTGCTGTTCAATGGACTGCTGCAAAGTTACCTAATTTCCCCTCTGATCCTCTGTTTCCCCTTGCCTTGTTTGGCCTCTTGGCATGCATGGGTCTCCACTGAACAAGACATTTCCTGCAACCAGTAAAACAGTGCAGATAGTGTCTCAAAGACTTTTACTACCTGAAACAGAACAAACGTTGATGGACACACATAAAGACAGGCGAAAAGACAAACAGACAGATATTGGTGCTTTTGCTTCCAGGACTGTCTTACCCATCAACGTTTATCCCCTTTTACAAGCTTTTCACAGTAAGGGCTTTATACTTATCTCCACTGCTCGCTCCCGTCATCTACCTCATCCACTAACCAATAGTACTGTCTATGACAGCTGACACCCAGTATTAATTAAAATGTCATGCCTCCAAATCAATATTGTGAAACAGTTCAAACTCAACATAACTGCTGTGATACGTGCTTTTGGGTGACAGGTGAGTCAAAAGAAAGAAATATAGGAGAATAGCAAGATGGAATTATCCAGGGTGAACACGTTACATTCAAATGTATGACCCCCTATGTGTAACTTCATCTCTCACAATTACAAATTATACACACTGTCATGTGAGCCTACTCTGCTGTGCTAAACTGACACGTCCATAAGTCAGCACTAACAGACCAAGGAGTTATAGGTGCAAAAACGTTTAGCTTAAGTTCTCTAACTGCTGTGTGTTAACACTGACTAGACACTCATTTAGGAATTTGGCTGTCAGAAGGGAATAGATCTGAGCTTTTAAAATAGGATTTACCCATTTAGTCATGTTAACTTATGTTTGATTATTAATTTATTTAAATTATTGTCAGTATTAGATCATGGCTTTTTAGAAGGATAATTTGGTATACTTTACACAACATTTTGACCAGAACATTCTGAGGTAAGCCAAGGGCACCAATAATTCCATAGAAAAAGTATATTAAGTTATTTAAATATCAAGAAACAAGGACACATATTTTACAGGTACAAAGATTGTCTATTCACTTTATCTTTTCGATTCGTGCCATTAGCATTTTGCATGGATGCACATTAAAAGATGGTGGGGACCAACACTCAGAAAATATGCTAAAACTAGATATTATATATATTTTTTTACTCCTTACTATGAAGATAACTCACCATTAAGTGCACCCACATTTGAATGTGTTTTCATCTGTGAACTCTACAAAATCATCCTGCTTCAACATTACATATGAAACCAAATAAGCTCTGTTTAAAACTTTCTCTTGACTCGTTGAAACACCATTGTTCAAAGGCTATGCTCAGGATATGGATAGAATGTGACAAATTCTGTCAGAGTAAATATGGTTTAATAAATGAATTAGCTTCATAAATAATGGCTGTAATGACATTTTAGGGGACAATAAGCCTAAGCGTTGTCAGGAAATAGTTGATGTATGAGTTTCATGCCTCAGCGGTTCCTCAAAATGACTAGGCTTGGGAAGATAGCTAGGGCCTGCAACCAGCCTATTTCCTAGAATTATCTACTTGTTGTCAATTTGCACAGTGGAATTACACATGCAAATTGAACTGCCTGCACAAACACCACTTGGAGATGATAAAAACAAATTAACAAAGGCTATAGAAGGAGGATTTATTTCACTGGCTAACCCAGGTCAAGCAATACATGTATTTGACGATTGTGTGTACCCAATTTTGGTGTAATTATATCAGCAAATTATTCTTTGTAATCTTATTTTTTTCCCAACCTTCTCCTTACACACATGATTAGCTTTCTTCGTATCGTCGCAAAAACAATTCTGCTTGGTACCCTGTCAGGGTAACACTGCATAATCTGATATGGAGTTCCTTTTACTGCCTTTTGCAGTATGAAATATAACTTTCAAAGTAGCTTCATACAGAAGAGGGTGAAAGGTCGAAGCTTTAGTGATAAAGTACTGGCTAACGCTGCACACAGATACACATAGTGCAAGTTAGAATGTAAAAATGTATCACCTCTTAACATCATCCATCATATTCGGCAGGAAATTAAGAATCCCTGGACCTCCACGTTTGCTATTAGATATCTCATTTACTTTGTACACACAGTGCTAATCTGCACTAATGAATTCTGCCACCCCAAGCCAGATCGAGATGACTTAAAATTATTACCACTTTCACAGATATGCCTTTCCTCATTTGAGGCTCAATTTGGCTAGCTCGCAAAAACAGTCTGTCACACTAAGATACTAATAATTAGGGGTTTAAGATGATTAGTTTATCTCCCTGCTCTTACAGTCCTGCCTCTTATCCACCATGGCCAAAACTTAATAAGAGGCTCCAAGTTTTAAACAGCCAACTCCAAATTACTAAGAAATGATGGAAATAATGAACTGGAGCACATGCCAAAGAAATGGAGGGAGAGGGAGATGGCCCAGACTATGATTCAACTCTGCAATAGAACACAAAGTCCAGTAATCAATAAAACACTGTCCATTTTATCAAATACCACAACTTTGTAGTTCATTCATTTGGCCTACCTTTAGAATTCATCCTGGTGCAGACTAAGCTTTATACCCATCAACTTGTCATACATGTAATTAAACTCTGTTATAATTCTGAGTGAGTGATACCAGTTAATAGTTGCATATTTCAGTGGATGAGATTGAGATTTCAAATGTTCAAAATGTCTTTTAAATATACTGTACCAGGATGGCATAAGCCCTATCAGCCATGTTTAATATGCATTAAACTGGTCTTAAAAGTGAAAAGTTGTAAATTTCCCTAACAGGGCACATGGAGGTCAAGGAGAGAGCAAGGCCATTTATGGATGTTTTGGATTGGGTTATAAAACATTTGCCACTTTCATTCCAGAGGGGTAACACTTTATATTGATATCAGGTACTTGCTTTAATGATATTATAACCTATATATTGTATGACTGAGAAATGCAAGCACCAGATAGGCTATATTCTACCGGAGGACTCAATTGTCAATCACATGAGCTGAAAAGGACGGAAGCATGAATGAAAACATAACACAATAAAATCCAATGTTGTACACAACATTGCTTCATACAACTAATGTATTCAGAGGGAACTACAAAATGCAACCTTCTCTGCAGTTCGAACTGCAAGAAAATGCAACCAAAAAAGACTAATGTGAGTTTGGGTTAATGTGCAATTTAGGAGTAGATGTTTCTTTGCCAATGCCTAGGGCTATACAGGATTTGCATGCTAATCATTCTAATGATAATGTAATGCCTAAAGCATTTTGAATAATGTGTGAGCCAATGGTCACCAAATAGAATGTTTATCTTTCTGAGAACATGTATGAGTAACACCGACAGATGTATATTATTTCACCATTGACATGCAAGTTGTAATAAACTAGAATTACCTATCAAATAGCTGACAGGAACATCTCATTTGGTTGACTACAGATTTTGGCTAAATAACTTTGTTTTACAATACGTTTGTATAGTGCAGATATTTATATCTTTAAAGTTCGCAAGTCTTTAATTTGGAAATTAGATAGTTGATAACGGCGTTCTCACCGTGTTTATCTAAGTTTCTTTCACATTTCAGTCCATAAAAAAAGAGCTGAGCTACGAAGCGAAGGGAGGGTTCAAGCAATCCCAGCCTATCAGCGATTATCATCAGGCACAATCATACAAGCATAGTTTTCATTGGTGGAAGGAAAAACCCTACCCAATCGTAGCTTTTGTTTTTCAAGCGTCACGTTGTGTATCCGGAAATGAACTGCGTTCGAATGCAGCCGTAGTTTAAACTTAATTGTACTTTAAGGTCTTAATATAATGCGTAGATACTGTACAAATACTCGGTAACAATGTATCGTGGACTTCTGCCTAAGGGTTTGACGGATGTAGAACTTAGTTCAGATGATGAGATCGATGCTGTAAGTCAAGAACCACAGTCAAAATCCAAAGGTCTTGTTGGATCTCTGCATAATAGCGAAGGAGAACATGGTGGGGCAGCTGTAGAAAAAGAGCCTTGCACTGCCAATGTAATAGAAAATGATCCTTCTCCTGACTGCAGCTTACCAGGAATTTCACAAGAAATGTGGCAAGTATGTGCAAATGACAATGTACATTGGTACTGGGTAAATATGCTGTTATGCGACGCATGATAGATTCAGCTAACCATCGGTTCTGAAGTGGTGAATAATGCATACCATGCATGTAGCTTTATAGAAACATACACGTAACTGATAGTTATGTGTCATATCAGTCGAGTAATTATTATGTTTTTCAGAAATTCAAAGAGCTACAGAAGAAAAAGGATGAGCTCAAGACAACAAAGCTGTACAGAAAAGGAAAACGGCAGAGAAAAAAGAAGAAAGGTCCGCTGCTGTCACATATAAATTAGCAACCATATTTAATCATATTTGATGTATCAGTGGACCAGTTCATGGGTAACCCCCCATACAGAAATATTACCAAGAAATCGTTGGGTGAAATCTGTTGAAACGTACCTAGAATATAGTAGAAATAAACCCTTACTTGTGTGTTGGTGTAATGATTGTTTCAACATTTTGGCCCATCCACTAACAAGAAAGATTCTCATGTTAAGAATGATACATTTGTTTTTACTCTACTTCACAGTTAATAAACCTGGAACTGAGAGTATGGAATCTAACCAAAAAAGGTATAAAAAAAAACTAATGACAATGGTAACATTTTATCCACAAAAAGTATTGTCAAATGTACTGCCACATTGTAATTTCCTCTAACCAACTGCAACTACATCCAATTACAGACAATTCACTGACAACTGACATGTGTTGCGCTAACCTTTCAGAATTATCATTAATTTTCTAAACTTAAGAGCAGAGTTAGCCTACCAGATCCCTGTACTCTGGCTATGCTTTGCCTAACCATATAGGCTTATATTAACCATGTGTCTCTGTTACAATGTCTTGAACATTAACAATATTCCCCTCTCACTAGAGAACATCAGGTGGAGCACGAAAAGCATTGGGGTGGCCTCAAGCAGTACTTTGGCATCAATGATAGATTTAAGCCCCCTGCTAGTGGCGACCTCACTCCCCAGGTAACAAGATATCTGTCAGTTTATTCAAACTGAAATTATATGCCAGATGGATAGGTTTCTTGACTCAAACCTGACACAATAACATTGTGTTACATTTAGTGATGAGAGTAGTTTAATCTTGACATGTGGATGTTTTTTTACTTTGATTTATGTAGTTAACATTGGAGTAAGATGTAGATTTAATGTAAGGAAAATATTTACATGATGTCTTTACAAAAGAACTAGCTTTACAAAGTCCAGTGCTTTACAGGGCAGTAAAGAAAAGGAGAAATTTGTTGAACAACTTTCTTAAACTCCAGACATACTAGTAGGTTAGTAGTTGTATGGATGGAGAGGAAGCCAGAGAACACTTCAGCAGTTTTTAAATGTCATATGTTTTGATATATATATAAATTACCATGTAAGCAGAATAGTTGGGAATATGAAGTACAGTACTGCATATATAATGTGAAATTAGCCAAATTCAATTGGCATTTCTACCAATGCTGATTTGGAATGTTATTTTTAGCCCACTTTGTCTTTCAGCACCAAAAAAGAAGTCTTACTATCAATTCTTAAAGATAGAATTAGCAGTATTTTTTAAAGGCCTCACTCCTTTACATTATAAAAAAAAATTGATTTCATCATTAGTCTTTCACACTTGACATTGATATAACTTTCAAATGCTTTTCAAAATATCCTACAATTAATAATTCTGTCCACATTATTTCGACCAACTGTCTTACTGTCTTTCTTCTGCTTTCTTGTGATCTTATGTGATGGCTGAGATCTATGTGAGTTCATGAACAATAGGACTTGAGTCACACTGCATCCTATTACAGCCTTTTGGTTGAGTGTATAAGTAGAAATGCTGCCCTGTACAGCCTTGGATAGTCTCATCTTTGGAGAACCGTCATGCTGTCGTTCACCAGGGGCATCTTTGAACCATCACTGTTGAGGCCTGTAATGGAAATGCGTAATTAAAGAGTCACATTTATGTTTGGTAATCTTCTGTAGCATTTTTTAAGATTTCCTCGCTAATATCCAATCAAAAAGGTTTTCATTTGTGAAGGGAAATCTACATATTTGTGGTAATGGCAATCATATTAAAAATAAGGCCCTGGGGACTTTTGAAGTTACTCTTTGATTTTTTTTTTTCTATTTCGAAATCTCTCAATTTTCCCCCTCTGCAGTCCGGCCTAGAAAAGAGCATAGAGAGTGCCATAGCTGGAGGGGACTTTGCCAAGGCGGAGGAGATGAGCGACAGACTCGCCACACGAGAGGTAACGTTGTGCTGATAAGAGATCTTTGGGGTGCTCCTGCTGTGACAAATCAAACTAATGGATCCATGGCCATTTTTCCTGCAAAGACATGGAGGAACAAAAACACACACAGGCACATACCATTGAGAAGTCCTGGAGCCCTTTTCCATTGAGTTAATGGAAAGCCCTCCCCTTAGTTTTGAAGTGCTGCAATGTCTAAAGGACTTTTGGCTCTGCTTTTTAATGAAGCGTACATTGCTTTCAAGCCAACTGTTAAAACATTCTCAAGGTGCGAGTTTCTTACCTTTGAAGTGCATACGTCCCTAAATGCAGTGCCTGCAGTTTTGTTACTACTTGGTTTGGCAGCCATCAGGGATCAAGCAGGTTGAAGCTAATTTAGCAGAAAATGGAGCCCACACACACCAATAATTGTGATTAAGAAGACATAGCTGCTACGTTTTTGGTTAGGAATCACATCATGTCCCTTTGAGAAACGTCTGATGTGCTGTTCTTTGAGTGGTATGATGCTCTTTGTAATGTCAGGTTTTCATTTGCAACATTGATCAAGATGTATTGTATATGCAAAACTAGAATACTCCTCCAGTTGTCACCATAACATCACACTTTGAAAATACATGGATGCAGGCTAGGTTTCTGATTTTCTTTGTACTGCAACAGAAAACAGACAATCAAGACGTTATGGTCTCCTCCGTTTATTGTAAGCTACTGATGGCTATACAAGTGGTCAGAAACTGAAAGATAAATTAAAGTACCTGTAGTCTTAGAAAGCCTCTTAGAGCACTAGTGGATTTAGGAAGATTTAGCTGAGGTTCTTGCTTCTCTGTCACTTGCCTTGTGGCTTGCCAGGAACATGAAGGATGGATTTGACAGCAGTCTGGCATACATAACTCACTGTGTTCACATGTTGAGGAGCATAGTGCATAGACTATTATAAACTCCAAAAGTCTAGTCATCCCATGGTCTCTCCACTTTTTCAAACAAAGGCAAAAAACAACAACATTTATTATATTTTTTAGTGGAGAACTTCCAGACTCGAAGCATTATAAAGGTCCCTCTACAGTAGGCATTGTTTGTAAAACTAAATTGGCACATTGTTTTTCACTGTTCTGTATGTTCATCCTAAACATCTACCAGTTCAGCACGTATCTCCTCAAGCCAATGTGTAATAGAGGAAGATAGAAAGCCCACCCAGAATTTTACCTAATATAGTTGTTTGTTTCTGCATTTTTCAGCTATCAATTAATGATTTTGCAGCTTTGCTTTCTTCTCCTAATCTCAGTAATGAAACAATGTGTTAAAACCCTTTTTGAAACCTTACAAATTCTGTGATACATGCACTTTCATCTGTCTCAGTTCTGAGACACTGCCAGGATATTACAGGTTGCTTTGAGATTGCCTTCTCATGTATATATTTAAATATTTCTCGACTGCTTTTCTTTGTTTTAGATATGTTTTAAACCTCTATTTGGTTTAAAAGTTAAATTAAAAGTACTAAAACGACAAAAGTTGATTCAAAGTAGGTACACATTGGCATACTAACCAAAACCATGAGACAATTATGTCTTTGTTTGCATCCATTCTTTATCCCTAATACCTTGCATTGTAGAACAAAAGTGACATAGATACACTAGGATTGCAAGTGTTTGATCGTCTTTGCTACAGTATGAATGCTAGTTTGTTGATCTTCAGAACAGTATTTATTTAAAAAAAATTCAAAGGCCTAACAAGTCCCAAAATACAAGGAAAAGCTTCTGGCCTCTGAAGTAGTTCTTAATATTAGTTCAGAAGATTAAGTGGTGCAAGTCCTTCAATTAAGAGACTTGCGACTCCATCCTTTGATTATTGCATATTATTTGACACAGCTGTAAGTTGCATATGGTGTAATTAATTTCCGTAATTAGCATAGCATTAAGTGACTGCTATATATAACCAGCTCAACCTATGTCAGGAGAGTTGATAGGATCCGGCAGCTAATAGTTGAAAGATGGATTAATTGAGCATTTGAGAAACTGAAACAGTGAGAGCTCTATTTCCATCCAAACAGAAACTCTTCCGTTGCCAGGAGTAGAGCGATTCTTCATATTGTAGTTGTATTACAGTATACAGATGATGGGATTATGAAGTTTCCTGTGGTGATGGTAACATACATATGTATATGTATATATAATATATTTATATATAAATGTCTCTGTCAGACCACCAGGATGACGTCTTGGTCTAGTGTAAAATGACTGCAGTACTACCCATGAACCCATGTTCTCTCCCTTGATGTTACCAGGTGAATGTTTTTTGGATGTTTCTTTTCTGTTAACACAATAGATGGCCCTATACTAAAACTAATAATTCAGTGGTTTATAAAACCAAGCCATAAGCCTTTGTTATACTCAGAGGCTGCAGTTTAAAAAGTGAGTACAATACAAAACAAAGGACTGTCACACTGTGTTACTGCTTACAGTTTCCCCTTAGCACTGATCACAGCTATTAGCGTAGCATTACCACTTCAAACCGAAACCCTTAGTCTGACACAATAGGGGGTGTCATGTCCGTTAATGTTCCAGAAGCTAAAGGATGTGAACACTGTGAGAAACACCAGTGTGGTTCCTAAAGCACAGGTTTCTTAAAACACACTGGGTCCTGGTGTAGATATGTGTAATATGACCAGGTACTTATAAAGATAAGGTATGCAAGCCTTGAGACGCAGTTCTTCAAACAATAGGTAGTTTCTTGAAGGGCTGTTATTCTTTGTCCGTAAGGCAAACTTGCATTATAAGACTTCCATAACATTCATTGTTATTATACTGCAACCCTCTTTACAGAGGAACTATTCAAATCGTGTAAGCCATGGGCAAAAAGCTATACTGTGCATTAAATACAAGCCTCTGGAAAGCCTTGCTTAAGTACTGTGAAACAAAGGTGGCATGGTTGGCTTTGTTCGGAGAGACATGGCTAGTTAGTTAAAACAAAGAGCTGAACTAAGAATGTTTCATGTTATTGATGTTATTTGGGCCTTCTTCCTTTTCACTACCTTTGCCTGCCATGCATGTGTTTGTAATCAAAAATTAATGAGAATTGCTTTTATGGAAAACACTCCTTATCAGATTTCCCATGTCCCCGCCCCACATCAAAGAATGAGGCTCACACTGTCTTCCTTGCAAGGACCCCCAGGCAACTGGGAAACAGTTAAGGAAAACTCTCATCTTTGTTCCTATTTCCTTCAGCATAAGCAATTTATCACTGAATGAACTTTTATTGTATCTGTGGATGACTCACATAACATTTTTGCCCATTAATTTTGAAATGGATTTTGAAATGGGTACTAAGCTTTTATCAAATGCTAGGGAATCTCATTTGGATTATTGTATTTCATTAATTACTTGATAGACAAAGCATACTTTTCAATGTAGATTTTTGTGCTGTTTAATTAATTAGCATGTTTTCTCTTTTAATTAGAGCCATTTTAAAAATTAAAGCCCACAGCAAAACACATATATAATTTGTTTGTAATTAGGCCTTAATTGGTGGTAGTGGAAGCTTAGCACCCTTGGTTTATTTTTTCATGATTGCCATTTTATTGCCAGTCAGTCATTAATTAAACTGTTTTTCTAATTAGCTTATAAAACTGTTGATGGCACATCATTGTAAGTGTGAGTTCAAAGCTTGCTAATAAGCCTACCCTACTCAGAAGAGGCAAGATAATGGAGTGTGCACAAAGCAAGCGAACTTTCAGACTTTTTCAGCCCCTAAAGATGACAGTTGTGTATCTAGAATCAGATTATTATAACAGAATATGGAGACATGGCATTATACCAAAGGCTGTTCAGTAGTGTCTTCCCAGGAGTGGATCTCTTTTTACTTGCCATGTAATGCTGTTTGTCAAATTGGAGGTAAGATTACATAAACCTCTTATGCGACTGCCCTATGAAAGACTGATTATCTTCTTTTTTTTTGAGGATATGGAAATATGGCTGGAAAAGAAACTCTCAGTATACTGCTCATTGCTTTGATTAGATAAGCAGAGTTCTGCCAGGCAGTGGCATGTTGTACTTTTTTTACATTATTGCTACTACTTGCCTATTACAAATACATTTTTACATACAAAAAGTAGTTGACTTGATCTGGTGAGGCAGGAAGGTGTAACAGCAGTCCAATATAAGAAAATATACATTATTTACACACATACATTATTTATCTGTTTATATATGGATGATGGAGCATATACGCCTAATACAATAAATAGTAACAACCCAAAAACGTACAAGGCATGCAGATACTAGGAAGATGGTTTTGGAACACGGTCAAATGAAGCATGAGTCTAGGTTGGTTTGCATGTCTTCATGCCAATAATGTACAGCTTGGTGTGCAGACCTAGATTTAATACTCTGACAGTGTTGTCCAGGGTTAGCTGAGACGTTCCTTTGAGAAACAGGTCAGAGGAGAAAAAGTGTAACAGAGATGGTTTTCTACCACGCTCCTGTGGTGTATAACCTCAGATGCATTACACATAGAAAACCCTTTGGGATTAAATCCAGGTTGCGCATCTCCTTTGTGCAGAACATACAGATCTGAAGCCTGCTTTTCTCACACAGGCAGTGGAAAGTGAGCCCCACAAGGTGACAATCATTAGAATACCTATACAGTAGTCAGTGTATACCGATTGTATATCGATATATTGTCATTTAAAATGAACATGGGAAATACCATTAGATTAATGGGCACATGTATGACATAATGCCACATTTACTGGATTTGCATTCCATAAACAAGCTAATTTCTATGGCAGTGATCTGACTTTTTACGCAGAAAACCATTTTCTTTTTCCTCCACACCTCCATTCTTGGAAATTAGACTGAAATTACATGTGAGCTGCCTAATCTGATATTCATTCCATTCTTATACAGCCCTGCTTTCCAAAGTTGACTAAGGCCACATTATTTAGGCATTAAGGTAGTGTGATAAGGGAATTAGGCTGGTCATTAATCGTTTACACGTCAAATGCAGCCGAGCAGCTCGGGGAGGTGATTTAGTGAGGCAAAGCCACATAGCCCCTGTTAATCCACCTCTCACACGTTTTAATTGGAAGAGGCTTCCCTGGATAGAAATTTATGAATGAGTTTAAGGCCATTGCTTCCTTAAAGCCATCATTTATTTCATATTGTTAATACCAGATTGAACACTTTTTTAGAGTATTGACATTGCTGAGTTCTATTTAGTCATATGCTCAACTATGTTTTTCTGAAGCCACATAAATGGCGTGATAAGCAGTAGCTACTGTAATAGATACTTTCTCATGTCTTTGTAGTGGGATCTGTGCATACTCATGGTTATGTTTTTTCATTGTTCATTCTGTCAGTAAACTGGATATATTTGACATGGCCTTCATAACCTATATTGCATATAGGTCTATATAACTACTGGGTCCCATGTTTGTGAGCCCACTTGAATTTCCATGACAACCCAAACATGAGTGACAACAGAAAGTGGTGCTGTTGACTTAACCCTCCTAGTGGCCCTAAGCTGCCGCTGCTGCAGTGACTATATTATGCAGTGTGGATCTGTCGCTTGCAAACCCTTCCAAAGGTCACAGCATTAATCCTTTGAATAAACCTTTGGTTAAACACAGACTGTGCTTAGGACAGACTGAAGAGAAAACAATGGTAAGAAGAAACCATTGATTGAATCAGACACTCGCAGTCTACGATTTTTATAGTCGTTTTGGAAACATAAAATAGCCTTGAATGACTGATTTGAACAAAGAATGTGCGATATTTTGTGTCTGGTATCAGCTTCTTTTTGCATTGTATTTTTATTCCTGTCTCACTCTTTTTGCCAGCTTCTGATGTGAAAGGATTTGGCACTAAGACGAACACAAGGGGAGGGTGAAAAATCCTGAAAAGTGGATCAAAAAAGTAAATAAAAAATAATGTCATATTACAGAAAATATGAGAGGCTAATTTGTGCCGACTTTTTGCTAATTTTGTTCAAGCCACAGAAAGAGGAGCCGTCACCTGCTCGGCGCCACAGCCTGACAGTGCCAGTGATCCATGAAATAAGCTGCCGCTGGCTTTGTTCAGATAAGAATGAACAAATCTGCACAATGTACTGCTCTCGGAATCTCATTTTCATACTTGCATGCAGGCTAAAAGAAATAAGCTGTTTGCAGGCTTGATTAATCAGACATTTGAGGGCTTTTTTGTCTCTTTGATCTGTTCTGTCTCCTAGGTAACTTGGTTGACATTAATGTTTGAGCTCCAGTAAAGACAATCAGGGACTGTAGACTAAACTGATAAAAAAGAATTAAGACCTTTAACGCTTCAAAAATAGTAACTGCTCAGTTCTGAATTAGAAAGAGAAAAGGGTGGTGGTGGTGGGGGGGGGGGTACAGCAATAGGTTTTTAATTTTGCATTTGCAATGTTTTGGAAGGCGTGTTTTATATACCTTTGCATTTCAAATGCTCCCCACAGGAGAGCAGGTTAATGTGGGTAATCCGTGTGTAGAAAAAAAGATAAATCTCTGGGTGTAAACCTCAGAAGAAGCCATTTAGCATCCACCACTTTATTTTCCCCTCAGAATAAGCTTGGGCTTTTTACGCAATTACTTTATTTTTGGTAAATGTTTCAAACAAGAGCTGTTCTGAGATTTGTCAACAATTTTATGAACCTCAGATTTATGATCTCAGCATGCGCTCTAGCCAAGCAAAAGCATTTAGCACCTACTTCACTTAAACATGGTGCTCAAAACACCCTGGTGAGTATTATCTTCAGGCAAATCTACCCCAAACATGAGAATGATCATCCATTGTAACTTTTCCTTTTAAAACGTTTGACTAGAAAACATGATTTATTAGCCTTAAAACCTATAAAAATGGCAAGGAATTAGAAAACTGTCATAGGATGTTAGCTTCAGGTTATGCAAACGCTTTTACAAATCTTCCAAGTGACTGTATAGATGAATGCCTCGAGGGCCCAGTCGGAGCCCAGCACTTGCAGCCAGCTGAAGCCCTTATCTTAAATCCAAGCAAAGTACCATTAATCTTTTTGAAAGACCTTTATGGCTTTTAATGTATCCCAAATTAGAACATTTTACACCCTTGGTTCCTGAAATATGGTGATAAAAAGCCTTTAGAGTTTAATTTTTCCTAGCTGCTCGCTCTGACCTGCTTAATCCCAGCATGCATTAGGAGATATTTTAGTTTCAGTCTTTCTAATAAAGTTTATCCCACTTAATTATAATTGAAACATTTTTTTCACCAGGTTTTTTTCTCTTGAGTAGCGCAGTGGTGGCACATTTCTTTATTACCTTAAGACTTTCTTCTCCCTGATTGTACTCCTCTGAATATTACAAAGAATTACCAAAAGGTTTGGTGAAATTGTTCCAAATTGTTTATCAAAGTTTGCCTCTGGTTGAATAATAAACCTATCTCTGGAGTGACAGAGAAGGCAGGATTTATCCTTTTGTTTCCAGTGCTTCTCTGTGACTTGGGTTATTGGGATTATTCTGCACCACAATACACCCAATACTTCTTTCTTGGGAATTTGCCTTGCATAGCCATTCTTATTTCAAGGACTACAAATACTCACAATTAAATGTAGACCACATGTTAGAATGTCAGGACCATTTTGCAGATTCATGGGAAATTGTTGACTATATTATCCAGTGTGAATGAAATGATCTTGTGTGTGTGTTCATGTGTGTAGACAGTAAGTATTCTATGTTCCAACCCACAGTCTAGGAGCCATCACGGTTTGGGTGAGACAAAACAGGGACCTGCGGCATTGATGGGAAGCCACCCTGACACACGAGTTGGAATAGCTTTGCTTGCCAGAGAGACTGATTTACATTCTCTAATGGGCCTTGTCTCTGTCTCTCTCTCAATAGCTGGCCGTGAAAATTGCAAAAGCGGCCGATTGCCGTGACTTTGTGCAAAGCAAACAGGAAGCAGAGGCTTCGCGGGCAGCTCAGAAAAGGAAGAAGCAAATTGCTTGGGGGTTTGTTGTTGTTTTGCTCTTCTAACATAGTCATCATCTTTTACATCACTGTGTGTTAAATACAGTACACTATTTTAATTTAGCTAATTAAATTGTTTTAGGTCCTTTGTTGTGTCTTAAATGTTTGGGTACGACAGGGTTGTATGTGCAGATGCACTGTTTAAATGTGGCACCATGTTGAACTGTCACAATTTGAAGCCGATGCCAGCTGTGGATCTTTGCGTCAAAAAAATGGGCACATTAGCACACTATTCTACTTTTTTGTTGAAGCAGTATGAAACTGTATTGTAGTAAGAGGTTGTTGTTATTTAAACAGATACTTTTCTTGTATTTCAGGTTTGAAGCCAAGCAAAGATGGGAGACCAAAAGCAATATGGGATACATGTGACAGACATGGAGACGTTGAATCATTGAAGACATTTGAATTCATGTTATGTTTTCAAATGAGTTAGCAGTCTAGCTCCTTCACATGTCTTTATATATCACAACAATAACAGATCAAATTAAACAGAGCAGCACACGCAGTATCTAAGATGTACAGCAGACTTGAGATCTATCTCTCTCTCTGTGTGTGTGTGGTGTACTTAACCTGTAGGTTCACAACATCTTGAGTGTGAGTCTTGGTACTTTATGTCTTGGTATATTCAATTAGATTTGTGATGTTGCCTTGTATGTCATTTGTATTTCAACAAACATGGAAGTTTGTACACATTCACAGACGGTTTTGAGAAAAAGGATGGAAAAAAGAGAATGCAAAGCCCATCCAGTATAAGGCAAGAATTACAAAATGTTCAAATTAATTCTCCCCAGGCACTCCATGGTGGCTGTATTGTGTTATTTTTCATTCCATTTCTGTGATTTGAGCTTTTCTGGTCCCTTTCCTAAAAATTAAATCTGGTGTACATTACTGGATGATGCGTTTATTTATTGCTGTAAAGTGGGTTAATCATGAAGGCACTCCTTTCTTCTGAGGAGGAAGAGAAAGGAAAGATTAGGGTCCTAATGCAATGTACAGGATAATGTGCGATAGGATTTGCGAGTGCAAAATGAAATTTGGACGCTGTAAACTGTTCTGAGCAGCCATAAACTGTAAGTTGAGTGAACAGAGAGCGTGTGAGACACACAAACACAGGCTTTGCTGTTGGCCTTCACCCATGCTGAGGGAGTGCCATTGTTCCTCAGCTTAAACTAGAGGCGCACAAGAGAAGCCTACACTAGCGGTGGAGGATGCCATGTTAATGTATTTGCCGTACTTTTCCTTTTTCTGTTAGTTTGCACTTTGATGTTTTTGGATATGCTGAAATCCCTGTATTCATCTGAACCCACTCCTTACATTTATGCTCCATATTCCAATTGCAATACTTGTTCTGATCATTATTGTCAAGTGCAAGTGTAAGTCTAATTGCTGTTATTCATAAGGCTTCATTATTTTTTTACACAATGTAAAATGATTGCTCTTCTACAAGGCAAACTGGATGAATCCACCCTACAATAGTTGTTTACTCATTGTCTTCTCAATTGCTCACATTTTCTTAGCCTTGCTGTGTGTACTGCAGTAGAACCTCAAGAAGCATAAAAAGATTATTTTATTATTAATTTTGCAGAAACCCTTTAACTTTAAAATGGTATCCGGTTACTGTTCAATTAAGCAATGCTATATTATTTATAAGTGATTTGAAGCACAATATGTGTGTAACAAAACACCAGACAGTGATTGAAGACAATAATAGTGATCCAAGTCTATCTACAGTACAGGGCTGTATGAAAGGTTGTCAGTTTATGAATTTGTGCTAATTAAATTATTATCTCTTTAATGAGAGAGGAGTTTAACAATGTTGAGCACATCAAAGTAAAACATCTGCTTTCTTCAATTTAAGTACTGCTATCTGAAAATATGTCTTGACTGAAGAAGAAACACAACATTATATGTTAGATTGTTTTGCCCATAACCCTATGGAGCTAACTTTGTATCATTAGATCTTATTTTCCATAAATCTGTGTTTATTAACAGCTATGCTGTTAAGATAATGGTATGTGTGATGGTGTTCATTGCTGCTTACTGAATCAGAGCAGTGAATATTTGATTCACTTTGTAAACATTGCATTACCTCAAATCTCAGAGATAGTGAAGGCTTTTCATAGAGATGATAATTAATTTGACCTCCTCTTAGATAATGTTTACCTTCTCTAGGAAAAACCCTTTTGTATATCTTCTCATCATGAGTCCCTGGAAATGCTGTCTAACCAGTGGAGTCAAAACAATGGCCAGAAGCAAAAATAATCTGTGAGTATGAGTTTGTCATATGTTAGAGCCATTCAGTACGTTTAATGTTAGCATTGCTAGGGTTGTCATTGAACATGACCAGATCTGCATCCAAGGGCTGTGCACCACCATATCAATAGCATCTCAGTTTATTAATCTCTTTGAACACAGGATAATGCCCAGAGCAGGGATGATGCTGTTTTTAAGCAGGAAAATCCACTTTCCATTTCTCCATGTAAAGAAGCTATTTTTGTTTGGTTTTTACTGCAGGCCAGGTTTGGCCCCTGACCTAAGTTGATTTGTTGTGAAATGCATAGACAAACTCCCACGGCACATACTGAAACACTTATTGGGAAAAACGGTTGTTGTAAGGAGTAGAATAAAAGAAGAACAACAATCCTATTAAATGGTTGAATGTTGTGAAGTGTATCCTAGGCTCTGCCGTGAAAATGGACACATGTACTTGGTATCAAGTACACAAGATATCAACAGTATCACTATCTGTCATCACTGGATTAAAGGCAAACAAACATGCATGAGCAACCCAGGTTTAACTTCAAAACCCAAAGGAAAAGGTATTTGTTTCAACTGACATACAATAGATTGTTATTATATGATATGAAGTATTATATAGATATGACAATATTGAGATGTTTCTAAAGTTTATCACATACAAACATCTAGTGAATAGTATGGCCTCTGCTGGTTTTATATTCTACATCGACTATAAGGTACAGTAAATTAAGTGTAGAGTAAAGTGGTCTTAGGATCAAAGCAGCATGTCCAATTTCCACAAAACAGTCATATTATAAGCATACATTTATATTAACAACAACAACAAAATGAACTAAAGACATTAGGAGAGGGGACAGGCATAAATAGCATTTTCTATTTTAACATTTCTGTTTCAGTGCTCAACCATTTTGCAAAGTGCAAGAGTCTCAGAGCGACAGCCGATGTGGATGTTGACATTTTCCTCTGCTGATTTAATGACCTGTTTAATTCAGGCACGTCCACCGCCCGCACAGATGTTTTGCAGTTTTAATTAGCGTAATCATCACTCTTGAATAAGGCCACAGGGTTGTTTAATAGGTCTTGTTTGTCAAGATGTGCAGAATTCTTACACAAAAGACATGCCATTTATTATAATGCAACAATTATTAATAGATTATGGGTGTCACGATTGATAATTAGACAAAAGTAGATTAATCTCAAAGCCAAATTAACCTCTGTGTGGTGACGAGATTAGTTTGACAGTGTTTGGGGTATCCTAGTCAAGCGGAGGGATCTGGAGCATTCAGCAACTTAAAATGTCTGTCACTGCATGGACACACTACTGTAAATAAGAGCTATAATGAGCACAGTGTCTGAACACTCAGTGGCTTGCTTAAAAAATGTCATTTCAGGTTGCATCAGACAGAGGGAGGGAGACAGGAGTGTAATGTAGAAATGAATGAGGAGAATTAACGCATAAAAGTCAAGTCAACCAATGCACATGATGTACAATAATATGAAATGCAGGACATTAACAAAGCATATCTAGGGTGCCAAAGCTTTGCATTAAATTACGAATATATGTTTCGTATTGATATAAAATGTGTTTTATTGATTGAAAAAAGTTTGAAACTCACTCAATTTCAATACCAAGACAAAGTATGAAGTGATATTCTCACCATATCCGGCTTTGATAACAGTAGCTTTTCAACTCATACACTGCTTCTGCTACAGCAACTTCTTTAAAGTTCCTGGAATGAGGGCAAACAGACAGAGATCTCATAATTTGATTTAAAAAAAAAATATATATACTATTCCCCAATAATAATTAAAAATCATAGTAATTTGTAGGGTAGTTATACTGCATTGTAAGACCCTACAAATTGTGCTTTAGTTGGAAACTTTGAAAGCATGTATTCTCATTTTATGTAACATAAGAACACAAAATGAAAATTAACTTTCAATTAATTTTCTGTTATCATGAAATAGGATAAAATGTTCCCAAGAACAAATATGCTGAACATGCAGTCATTATGTATTCATCTTCACTAAGCAAACTGCATATTGCATTTAATCTGTATGAATTATTAACCGACTTAATGAATATTTCATTTTTCTTTATAGAATCGTTTTACTATCCCCACAAAGGTAATAACATCTTAAGCAATGCCATAGCCATACCTACACCTACATAGCTTAAGCAAAAAATAAATCAAATGTATTACTATTATCCTTGCTCACTGTACCTTAACTAAACAGCTATCTTCTGAATCCACTGTATGTCTTGATTTGTCATTTTGTCTCAAATATTATCCTCTGGACTAACTGCTTTGATCTGTTGTTAGCACATGTACTGGGGTTTCAATTGTGACATTAAGCAATTACAATTGGGGGAAGAAAGTGACTACTGGTATAAAAAGAATGAATCTTGGTGCAGAGCTACTGAGTAGAAGTAATGGTTTTGAAGCAAGTAATAGTTTTCTGTGTTAACACACCTGCATCAAATGATTCACTAAAACCTTGGGTCAATGTAGCACTGACAGGACCCAAATAATTCTTTTGTCTTACAAATGGTCACAAAGTGATCAAAATAGCCTTAGGGGCTTTTCACGAATGAACATAAATGATGTCATTAGCATTACCTTGATTTGTATCCAGACAGTCCATAGTGAGTCTGGTTTGTCTGTTCATTTATTCTCTACATCCTAAGGAGGTCTACAAGAAAGAACAACCACCTACAGCAAGTAATTACAGAGCTTTACTTGATTGAAAACAACCAACGACAGACTAAGTAATGATGAAATGAGTCTACATTTTCTGTCTGTCACTCCTAAAAACATCTGAATAAACACAGAAGAAAGCTGTTAGTGGCTCATTTCTTTCCCATAAATGTATGGCTATAATGTAGATTAGCATCATTTGAAAGCCATGAATTGATGTAATGAATACAGCAACACTTATAATGAAACGTCTAGGACCAAATAAAAGTATATTTGTGCTTATTTTTGTCACTAGACCCCTATCAGCTTTGTTTGGCTCAGCCTTCACAGTTGCAGCAGAGGCAGTAGTTTGTTCTGTCGAAAGCTCATCTGACTCATAGGGTAGGCCTGATGAGCATGGAACCAATTTGTCTTCAAACCCCAAGGAAGTTCTTGAAACTCTCCAAAGCAATTCCCTCAATTCTGACTTCCTAAAACCTTGTCTTGACACAAACAATAGCAATGCTTTGTAAAAGCCATTCTTAAACCTCTGCCAAGCATAATTTATCATTTGAATGACAATAGACCACTTAACACTGCTTAAATTATTTCTGTGCACTATCTGCTACTTGACTGTCTTTCTGTTGTAACATCGGACTATCATTAACTGCATTGGTTATGTGGCAGTCCCTTATCAAATGCTGAGTACTATGAGTTTGTTTGGCCACAAACTACTATAATGTACGGTGCCATGGCAACAACTTTATGCTGGAGAAGCTAATTAAGTCAGATAATTTATAACTTTGCTTTGTGTAATGTTGTGTGATACATTATTTGATAAAAGGCATACCAGCCCTCAATGTATTTATTTTAGTAAACCAACAGGTTGGTTACATACTGTACTGTAAAAGTACAGTAAGTACATTGTTTAACAGAAGATGACTATAGCGGATTTGAACTTTCGGCATATACTAATCTATCAATTCACAGTCATGTTACTGGGTGTAATTATGTAAGTACCATATATTACAATTAAATATATTTGTTGTTGTATCTAAAAAAGTTTGACAGGGATTTTTTCTCTCTAAATGTATTGGTTTAATTACATTATTCACATCAGAATTATTTAATTGTATATTATACAGACTTACGCCCATTTTCTTTTCCTTTTGTTCAGTTTCAGGGTTTGTTGCTTGAAGATATAGCTCTGAGACGTGAGCAGATGAATCATCTTCAAAAGGAGGAGATAATGCTGTTCTGGGTGGTCTTTCATTCTCCAACCTTGTTTGATGCCCTTGTCACACCAATCTATTATTACGTGAGATGATATGAATAATAGACCCATGAGAATAATTGTAACGGTGAGTTATTAGTAAGGTCACACAGTATTTTTAAAACATATAATTTATGGATATTTTGGTTTAAGTTATCAATATGATTGAGTCATCATAATCTGGCATCTCATTGTAGTGAGAGTTAACCGTCAGGTACCTTAGGACATTCTCAGGTTTTGTGATGTTGCATAATCTTTTTTTCCACTCAGTAGTATACTTTAAAAACTCTCCAAATAAGATTTCTATTAAGAATGAAAGAATGAAAGTGATAGCTGACCGTTGACTAGTCCATTATGGGACTGGACTGAATTCTCTTGTACTAGTGCATTAGACTCCCTTTGTTGGACCAAACTATCCAGAAGAAGTGCCCTCATCCTATATTCTTTACAAAAAGCCTAGATTTAATTAGTTTTCCTATATTGAAAAATTCATGAATTTGTCCTCTACTCCATCTCTGTTTGTTGGAAGTGACTTAAGCTTTGGTGTGAAGCTCTCAGGCAGTTTGGGCAAAATAGGCCCTGACAAAAAAGAAACAACTGTTTATGTAAATAGAGACTGCATGTTTACTCGGCAGGAGAAAGAGATGGCCCTGAACAGGGCGCTAAGCTTACCCAGGCCCCGCCAAAGGGGACCTCTCACCATCAACTTCAGACTTATTAAACTGATTACCAACTCCAGCTAATTAATCAGAGACAGTGCCCTTTCTTGTCATGCAGGGAGGGAGCTGTGTGTATCTCCGAGTCTCTCTATCACCAACACCCCCTCCCATCTGCTTTCCTCAGTTCCCCTTTCTCCCCTTTCTTTTCTCAGCTTTGATTGAAGTAGGGGAACGGTAATTTTCATGCATCATCTGGGCTGGCAGGATGGGAGGACAAGTAGTAATTACCTTAAACAAACAAGGCCAGGATTGCTTGAGAAGCCACCTCTTTATTTAAGCTGCTGGAATAGGAAAACAGAGCGAGAGCGTAATGATTTCAAAACACACTTAAGAGCTTGTTTTTTTCATTATGTTCCAGACCATTTTTTTGTTTGAAAAGGAGTAAACTGAAAGATTCTAGTAGCAAGTCACTAGACACCACAAAGACATCTACTGTAATGATTGTACTTCGGCCAGGTGGTCGGGTAGCACAGCTCTGTTTTCTGCTTGCCCACATTGGTTGATTACTCCTACAAGCTGGATGTCTAGGGAGTTTTGAGTTGAATGGATTAATGTCAGCACATTCTTTCTAGGATTTTGTATTGTCTTCATCTAGTGTATTTTTCCAAAATACTGAATACACATCAAAATATAATTCTGTTTATTAAATATGCTGAACCACAATGACGGGACAGACAGTTGATTGCGCAGAAGAAAGGAGGGGGGGGGGGATTATTGCAATGCAGATATTAGATGCTGTACTTTGTATCACAAGAGTACAGTAATGTAACATTAAGCAAAGCCAACTTGAATATTCAGTGTGGGTTTACTTTAGGACAGATATGCATTGTGTGAGACTTTCACAAGCCTAGATCCTCATTCCCCTAACTCTCTCTTCCTGCTGTTATGTCTGATTGTGTCGTCTTTGTCTTAGCGTGATGTGCTTGCCTTCCCCTCTGGAGAGGCTAATGCAGGCCTTTTTTCTCCACCAATCTTACAAAATGCCAAGTGTAACTGGTGCCCCTATTGCTCCTAATTAATGCGTGATTAAAGAGTGAAATAAGGGATTCTACCAGTGATTTGTTTTTCAAGGAGTGAGAAATTAATCCCCTTTGGATCTTGCAGAATCATTTAAGGATTGTCCTTGTTCTGTTTATCAAATAAACCAAGTAATTAGAGACTTTAGATAAGTAGGCTAAATTGATGCCCGCCCTGTGTCTTCCCTGGCTGTTCTCTGATAGAGACTGCAGCCTTGTGCTGGTAATGTGTGGCATTATACTTGTCCAATAACAATACCTTTGTATTTGATGTGTCAGTAATTACACTAGGGAACTTCCTTGACCTTGGTATGGGCTGTATATCTATTTTCTGAATCAATGTATTTCATTTTGTAACCCACAGAGATACACCACCAGGGAGTTTACTTTTCACTGTAATTCAGCAAAGAGGCAGGATTACTACCATAGAGCCCACACTTATTCTGCTTGGTTGATATGGTTCACCATTGGGTGTGTGCGTATGTTGCTATTGAACATACTGAAAATGCATGTTACCACTGTGATAACATTTATTTGAGTTGTAATGTTTTTCTGTGGATGTGCTTGGTTTCATACAGTCAGTTTTGTGTCTATAATGGTTTCTGATGTTGCATCAACCCAGACATTCCAATGCAACACCTCCAGCAAGAACAACTGATTCTGTCTCTTTTTCAAAGTAAAGCTTTAAATCCAAGCGAGGCTGGCCTGTGTAATCAACTTCACATTCCTTCGGTCTGATAAAAGGGGAAATGGTCACTTTCTGATGCAAAGTAATCAAAAGAACCAAAGTTGTTGAACATATGATTAAATCCTGGTTGGACTTATTTCTAACAACCAAAACTTCATATTGGACATTAATGTGAACAGACTAAACATGGAAGTATCAGGACATAGTTGTTGCAATGTAGAGAGGGTTGAGATTACAGTGCATTCAGTACAGCTATGAATTACAATCATGCTCATTCAGTAGTAGAGATGTGGACACTGCAGTTAGTTTGAATCCCCCCGCCCCTCATACCTCCCCACTCCAAGTCACCTACTCCTGTGTTTTGTCTTCTTTTGGCAGGCCTAGCGCAAAGCTTTCCCCTAATTAGATCAGGAATTACGGTGTGGATTAGGTGAATGAGGGAAATGGCAGTTCCTCTGACCATGGTACGGTAGCTATTTCAAGTCATCATTTCAAAGTTGTGCACAGATGCTTTTTTCTTCCTTCCTTGGTTTGCATTATAACACAGCTGTAGGACGAATGACAAACATTGTTAATCTCTTGCTAGCTGGCAATACATTACAAAGGGGTAAAGCAGGATTTTTCTCCAGTGCCGCAAACACTTAAAATTCTGTATTGTCCATTACCTCTTAAACATAGCTGATAACAAGCATCATTAATTAAACTGTGGGAGTAAGTGGGGTTACATAAATTGAAATTAATAATCGGCCGCAAACATAAATAGAATGCACATTCAAAATTGTTTTCTCAAACCCCCCAATTGTAGATTAGAAGGCTTGGCTTCTATTTGAATGTGATGTTTCACCCAATCCTTGGGATAGGTTTAGTCATGGAGGGTTCTTTTCATTTGTTTGCTACATTTACATATTTCCCCAGAAAAATGATCAAGTAGGCATTTAATTGCTAAATAAATCACTTCCCATAGCTATTGTATTGAAGCCAAGTCAATTGCACATAAGCAGCACAAAATGTCATATTTCGCAACTTGTTTTTGAAACACCTAATGTTTAGGGAACTATATGCACTGTCTATGCTTGGCAATACATTACAATTTATTGATTTGGCCTCATTTGAGAACTGAAAATGATATCTCCTAAATCTCTTTCTCCAATTTCCAACCCCTAATTGACAATTTCTTCTTAATCAATATGCTGTAGTAGCCTACATAAATGTTCTTACATAACTAGAACAGGACTTGTCTGACACATGATTTGGATTGTGTATAGCATGTTTTGGCTAGAATGTTGATATTATATGAGACATCTCTGAATTATCTAAGGACTTAATCCTGAGTGAGTACAACATCTGTTAGCTCTGTTGTTAGGGAGAATCAAGTTTAGACATGCCCACTGTCAGTTGGCAAGGGGGGAGACTGAGAATCTTCATGTATTGCTTTGTAATTGAATTAACAATTTCCTTGGAATGGTTGATGTATGAGGATGGTGCAGAAGTGACTGTATGGATGTAATTGTTATAACTGTGGTTTGCTGGTCAGTCTTAGGTTATGCTTGTCGAAAGCTAATGTTGTTTTAATGGGGAAATCCATGAGATTTTACACATTAGCTAAGGTCTCCCTGAAGGAAATCCCGTTCACTAATAAGACAACATGAACACCTTTGACCACAAATTTCACACTGGGGAAAAGACTACCGCAAACGTCACAAAAGATGACACCCTATGCACCTGAACATTCACTCATGGCTGCAATAAACATCTGTCAATAGTCACTGTTCAAATTCATGCAGGTGAAGTTAATTGGGTACACAGGTCCAGACATGACAAGAGCATAGATACATAACTACCTCTGAGTGGGCAAAGGTGGATAGCGGTTGGCCCTTTTAATGTCATTTCACATGGGTATACATGTGCTTCGGGGGATTTCTGAAGGAGAGGTTCTCTACTTTCTGCACCTAGCATATTAATCCTTTTAAAAGGAAACCTTAAAAGGATTTCGCAATTAATTTAGGAAGACAATGTACATGTCAAATTCATTTAAGAAAATATATATAGGTTACTTGTCTGTTTTTGAGAAATCATATCTGGCAGAATTGCTGAGACCTGAGTAATAAAGAATCACAATGTTTTTCCCAAGGTTCTCTACTCATTTGTGGTTCCTGATTCATTAGGACAGAGAGTCTCTGTGGAAACTCTCAGGGGTCCCCTCCAATAACAGCCTGTGAACAGGCCTGTAACACATTCATAGGAAAACCTCAGTAGGACACTGTACTGTACCATAAACACAAGACCAAAGCAGAAACTTCAATGACATTGTCTACTGTATGTTATTTTATTACACTCATTTGAATTATAAATGAGATTTTGGACAACAAATAGCATCATAACCACAGTGCTCATACACTGCCTGGGGAATTTCCATTAAAGGCGTTTGAGTTTGAATCAGCGAATAAATAAATGACATACTCCTGGGAAATCAGGGTAACAAGCAGATACATGTTAAAACTCTGGAGAGACTTCTCACCGGCACTGAAGTGGGCTTCCTAAAATGCAGATGTGATGGAACCACAGACGGTGCTCAATAGGGCTCAGGCCTTCAAGTAAGTAATGAAGCAATTAGGCAGACAATTATGAACACCTGTGACGCTGATTGGCACCATGCTGCTCCGTCTGTTTTCCTGAGTCTAAAGATGCCTTAATGTTGCTAAGTTAACCTCTAACAAGGCTTGTAATGATGAGGAGAGCCAAACACTATTCACACACACACACACACACGCACACAAGCAGGGACATATACAGGGACACACAGGAGGTTCACATTAGGAAAAAGAGTTCATCCCAAAGAGGGGGTTGCGTCATGTATTATTGAAACCAGCTCTTGTACAAACACAACTCCAATAAATTGAGGTCTCCATTTTTCCGATTCATTAAGGTTAATGTAGTTTTAATTAGTACTTGATTTGAAACCTATTAGATGCAATTTATAAGTCTTTTCTGAGACCTGCACACTACATTGCATGGGATTAATAAGATAAAAGGCACAACTTGGAATTAGTCACTGTTGGTTCATGCTTGGACCCAGGGACTCCTTTTGTATCCAATGTAGCTGGATGTTTATTTGCACAAGTGCTTTCAGTCACATTAAAACAACCTAATGAATGGAGGGGTTTGGCTTTAGGGATTGCATCACCAGTCTGACGAACAAATGACATAGTAGTTCCGGCCTGATTAAAAGGATCCTTACAAAAGATTTCAGTGCTGAGAACCCTATTTTAAGTCCATGACAAAGGGGTATCTTGTGACATCTTTTATTCTACCCTGAGAGAGGTTTACTCATTTTCTTTGTTTAATTATTTCAGCCAGTGTCGAGACCTGGCCATGGGTATTAGTTATCAGGGGGAAACTATTTGGACTGTCTGGAATGTACAGACTGCAACCAGGAGCTTATCTTGATAAAGCATTTATTTCCATTCCACTATAAATTTAAGGTTTGAAAACTGCGCACCAGCATACCAACACTTTATACCAACCACTCACAGTTTATAATAATTGATTAAGAACAACACACTTCTGAAAACAGATCACAACAGTGACAATGTTCGGAAGATTACAGAAAAAGAGCAGAGCCAACTCGCTGACAGCAGGAGTCACAACACATTAGGAGATGCATCAAGTGGGGATTCTTTCAACCTGACATGCTTAGTGTATAAGGATGAATTGTTAACATACCCTGTTTGACACTGTCACAGTGAGAAGGGTGCTCCAACAAGGTTATCGAACAGGTGGAACTTCTCTGGCTCACAGGTTCTCTGGAAGAGGACTCTGTTTTTCATGTGTAGAAATTGCCACCAGAGGTGAATAAAATGGTCCCATCTGTAACTTAAACTACACAGGCCACTTCAGAGACCTGAGATCCATTTTAAGCATTTATTCTCTGAGAGTCACACAATGGGAGTTCACCAAGGATCAGTTTTCAATTGTATAATAGGGTTGTGAAATGAGGGGATCTAGAGGGCATTGCTTTCACACATTCTTATGGCTTCATATCTTGGTAATGTGAACCACTTTCTACGCAAGTCTCTACAACCTTCTAACCTTTTTTCTATATCAAATTCAATTTACATTTACAGCATGCATTATTTCGCCGTAACTCAGTGTGCCAGAAAACTGCAATCTCCCACCTCAGCACTTACTAAGGATATTCATTTAAAAACTTTATTCTCTTTTTCCTGAACCACACCAACATAGTAGACACTATGTGCTATTCTTATTTCCACAATTTAGAGTAATAACAATCTCTTCAACTACTATGTCCATTTCAATGGCGTTGTGATTCAAAATATGAAACATCTGTAACTGAATACTTTATTGTGTCCTAATTCATAATTTTGCTGACAACGTAACGGTTCTTCTTGACTGTCTGTGATGTTTTTTTCAGGTACAACTAGTCTATTGGTTCTCTATACATGGTGAAGGAGAAGAGATGCACTGGCTCTTTAAGATAGAAAGGTGCTGGCCACCATGGCCTACTTTCGTCTCCTTTAACCCACTGTAGCCACTAGATGGTGTATGATAACCACAGAGAGACCAGGCCCGCTGGGATGACTCCAGTTTTCCTGTGGGACAGGAGGAGTGCTGCTCGCTCAGGCTATAGGTGACGGGATGAGAGACAGAAGTACAGAACAGTCTGGAAAGTTTACGATAGATTCCAATCTATCTTCTCACAAGTTTTCTAGATGATTTATTGTTTTTCCTTCTTTTTTTTCTTTGAATAAAAACTTTACACTAACAGCACACTGTTATCATTTTATGACTATCTTTAAAAATGGGAAATGTCATTGTTAGAGGCAGACCAATAAAAGTCAGTTGTAAATGACTTTAACAACATGATGGCTGGGACACATTTCTTTGCCTTATAGCAGATTGTTGGAGTGGCCTATCGATTTCATGTGACATAGATACTCCCAAAGTAGCATCACACTTTAAAGAGCTCTTAGCCTTGGCTCACAACTGTTGCTTTAATCTTTCAGTGACATATTTGATGCTTCGTCACTGATGGATGATTGTGTGACCCTTATAGAGACCACATTTTTATTACAACTCATGTTGCTCAAACATTTGTGTTATATTTGTTTCCTTAGAAACTTGGCTTCTTAAAATTAGAAAGATCAGCCTGATATTTGGGATTGTGTGTGTGCGTGTCTAGTGCATGTGTATTTGTGTGTTTGTGAGAGAGTACAGTATGCTTCATAAGCACATCGTTTTTCTATGAACTCTGTAAAAAGCTTTTATTCACCTTTTTAGAATATAATTGTATGTGATGAAGTAGAATTTATAGTGTTTGAAAAAATATAACAAGAATATTTTTCATGTATTGATGAACATAATTTTTTTGAAACTTTTTCTGGCCAAGATGCTACATTACATTAGGTAGGGAAATGAATGATCCATTACCTGCAGTAAAGCCTTAAATGGGTTCAGATTGGGCTCACACCAATAGCCAAAATAGATGTATTTTGCTGGGGGCGCCTATGTAAACAGTAGTTACAGGAATCACTCTAAAGGCAATCCCATTATAGGACTTCAAATATTTTGATGCCTTTGGTAAATGGCAGAACGGTATAGAGGATGACAACAAGATGACAATTCCATAATTTTGTGGCAGAAATCATTCTCCTCCCTTGTCCACCTTTAGAATTTCATGGCTAACCCCTGCCATCAATGTTATGCTGAACAATGAATTCTAAATCAGTCAAACATTTGCTTCATGCTCTTCCCTAGTTTAAACAAGATATTTTAGATGGAAACGTGTGGATTTATTGTAAGTAAGAGATATCAGAGAGAGAACTTAATCCCCTATTCGATTGTAAACCCCACCTCTCCTCCCTTTCCCCTTACCCCACCCCATCACTTACTTGACCTTTTGGCTCATTTTTCTCCAAATAATGAATGCTTTCTGACTATATCTGAGGGACGACCTTACACGCAGTCCAGAGTATTGGAATGTCATATCACAAAAGCACCCAATCAGCATGCTGGTCCTGAGAGCAAACAGAGAGCAAGGACCTGGCACATTGAGAACAGTGGTGAACAGGGTCTTCTGGATGTCAATGTAATAGACTGGCTTATGATGTGTAAATAACACACCACTTAATGGTGCTCTTAGTTCCGACAACTCCTCTCCGCTGGTATGTGACATAGCATTTGAATCACTTGGGGGAGATGGAGATGGAGGTTCATGAACATATGGAAGTTTTGTGGGGCAACGTATCTTTCCATGGTCCAGGTAATTGTGTGTGAACTGACCACCCTTATCTTGGGTTACAGTCTGTATCATTTAAATTATAAAAATAATAATAATTTGACTTTATTTATTATAAAATATAAATATAAAAGTATATGTATCTCTATGACACTATATCTGATGTATTTTGGATGGAAAAAGGCAAGTTTATCATATTTAGAATCTAAAAAATAATTTGTTATATTTTAATTGTTTACATATACTCTTATTTTACTGGGCCACAATGTAGAAATGCTGTAAAGAGCATTATAAAATATACAGTAAAAGTGTATCTGAAACTGAGAGCTTGTATTTTGAATGGATACCTATTACTAAATATTCACAAACCATATATTTGAAATGCAACTTCATAATTGTTTTTCTTTCATTGTATTGATATTTACTGAGTTACAAATACTGTATTATCTGTTACAATCTGTTAAGAACAATCCCACATGAATATTTTAACTACTTTAAACAAGTTATAAAAAAGTTATGGATGCATACATTCCATCTAAAGTTGACATTGTTTTACTGGGGTTAGTGTAAGATGTAATGTATTTTTACTCATGGCTGTAAATTGTTTAAGATTTGAAAGTGCAAGAAGAACACAGAAAACAATATTTGTTTACGTTTTAATAATTATTATGTAATAATTCAACAGATGAAAGGAAACTACTGTAAATTGTAAGCATTGGACGTAATTGTAGTTGGTCAGTTAGGTTCATTGTCCCATTGTCACTGCAATGTTTTCATTCAAAACTGGAGAAACATCACGGAGTAAAGGAAAATAATAATACAGAATTGGTGTAACTCTGCAAAGTGGCAAGATGACTATAACAGTTTTCTTCCAAAGTAATATTACATGAAGTGAATGGAACTGTATATTCCCTCCACAATTACTTTAAGAAAGTGATTGTCTGTTTTTTGTGTGTTTTTCTTTCAGTCAACAAAGTAAGGATTTTTATTTTGAAATCCAATTGTATGTAAAGTAGTGAAAACATGCACAAAATGTATTCTTATTTTAAAACAAATGCTTCAGTTCATGAATACTGTAGTATTGCATGCAGGAGTTGTCATGCACAGTTGCTACTCATACAAAGTACATATTGCAGTGCATATACTACAGTAATAAATATGTTTGACCTCCCTGGGAGTATCAGTCACAAAAATGCTTTTGATTTGGTTTCCTTTTCCTTCCTTCCATACTCAGGAAGTAACACCAGTTCCCACACAGACTAACCTTGAAAGCTCTTCAGAACTCTCTCCAAACCCAATTTGCCAGTGTTCAAGGTTGCATTGAAATTGTCTGTTGTTTTGTTACATTACCAAACCTCAACCCCCATCATTCCATAGGAGCCCTTATTGAAAAATAACACCTGAGTATAGGCATGAGGTGGCGTGGGAGTGCAGGTTGAGGTGGGTCAGATAGGGTGATCGAAAACAAAGTAGAAGGATAAAAAATATAATTTTACCTCCCCCATAATCCTAGGCTTCCAAGAATGACCTTTGATCTTGCAGCATGTGTGGTATGCTGAGCTGCCTGCTCTTGGCGCTCGCTGCTCTGATCCTGGGAAGCAATCACGGAGAGGACCGCTATCAGAAAGACTGCTGGGAAACACTCTAAGCCTGACTGGAGGTGAGTGCCAAAGCAAAAAGCAAATGTGTGGAAAAGGAAAAAATAGCCAAGTGCAGCCAACCACATACAGAGCCTGATGGGCCTCAGCATTGCATGATAAAAGTAGAGGATATCGACTGTACTGTACCACTCACTCTCTGTTGGGCCTGGTGGGATTCATGAAACACACACACACACAATTCTAGCTCAATCATTAGTGACGAAATATAAACAAATACTTATTTTACTCACCCTTTATTTCCCTTGGTTCGAACGATATGACAGCACTATGAACGAACATGCATATGTAGCATCAAGAGTTGTAACAAAACACAATTGTCAGAATACTGATGAATAATTATTCTTATAAAATAAATGTAATTGAGCAAAATAACTTAAATCTGACTAAAAACAACTAATATTATGGCCTTCCTACTCTACTCAAATAAACACAACTTTGACTGCCTACACACATTTTCTCAGGCCTTGGGCATAGCAAATTCCATGCATGTGCGTTTATTTGATTGTTTAAGAGCGATTTCCGGAAACCAAGTTTTGGAGGGCCAGGAGCTGCCTTGTAACAATTAGGGGGTTAAATGGCAGCTGGCCACACAGGAGGGCACTGCTGCATTGGCAGTCCCCTTCCTGCTGCTCAAAGGTCAGGGGTTGGGAGACTTTTTAGGAAAAGTCGATTTTTCAAGTGAAACAGGTGGAGGACTGGACAACACTATTTACCCAAGTGCAGAAAGTGGAAGTTCATACCACCATTGTTGGACCGTCTTCTACACCACACTAGTACTTTTGTAGTATTATTTATTTTAAGGCGGTGTTTCAGAGTGTGCATCCCACTTCGGAAAACATATATTATTATGTGAATCTGATCAACCATATTTACCTAGATGCATGCATGCCAGAGTCAGGTGCCAGCTCTTCCTCTATGAAGAGACCTTTGATGTTCATATTTGAATGTAGTTTTGCAAGTATGGCCAAAACAAAACAACTAATGTGTAATATGGTGCCATAGATTTGTTTACAGTATTTTGGCATATTCTATTTTCTGTCACTGACTACTGTGTTTTCTGGATTGTTGATGTATGTTAATACAGGTAGGTGATCTGAGGGTGAGTACTAACTTTTTTCTTAGTCTTGGGGGATACTGTAGTAACGGTTGCTTTGGATGTGCACAGCATAAATAATGATTGAAATACAAACACACTGTTGTTTCACGTTTGGGCAATCGTGTGAAATTTGCTATTGTTAGTTATTACAGAGAAAGACAAAAGAGGCTCAAAGGTATGGAGGTAGAGCTCACCCTCACCATTCGCCCAGTTTAGATTGGTTAAACCTCCAGGACCTGGAGCTGAACCCATCAGGAAAAGCTTAAGTGTTTAGGATTAGGGATCTAGAAGGTATTCGGAGGCCCTGAATCAAACTCAGGGGTTAGAGTGGAGCCAAGGTCCAAGTATTTGTCCTCCAAGGTAATCAAACAGGGGTAGGTAGGACCCCCTCACACCTGCAAGAAGGGCCCACAGCACTGAAAACATCCCAGCAAATAGAAAACACTGGTCCTCTTTCCCCCGTATCCAGTGCGACAACAGCTGGGGTGGTGGTTGGTGATGTGGCCCAAGGGCAAGGTCGTCCAGTGGACCAAGGGGAACAGCGGGTGGATTGTTTTCACTCCAGTAGTGAAAACACCAGCCATGGAGACTCCGTATGTGCCAGCTGTGGCCGAGGCTTTCTAGCCCACAGCCTGACCCCATATTAACACTATAAAGGGAAGCTGGATTGCTAATGACCGCTGACCTCTGGCCCCACCTGAGCCAAGCACTACTCTGATAGCATGCCCATACTTCTGAAGTATGGGAGTGGGAGTTAGTATGTGAGACGGTTTGGCACAAACTGCTGTAAATGGACTTTCAGCATTTAAAGCAACTTTGCATTAACATGAGAATAGGTGGCACATTTAATACTGTGAAAGTTGAAACACAAATGTAACATGTAACACGAAATGAGAAAGAGACTAAATTGAGAGGATTTGCCGTTTTCCAATGCAACATACTCAGCTCATTTGACTACCTGAAATCACCTTGAATTCACTGATGTCCTGAAGCCTAATTAGTCTGGACAGTTAACATCAAAAGAGATGGGCTTCACATATAATTTGTTCATTCCTCTGCACCATTCTGCTACGGACAGCTTTTTTATATTGAAACATGGTAATGAAGGTAATTGTTATCCACTTTGATGTAAATGCACACAAGTTTGCATTTTAAACAATTCCTTTATTATATTCACACACCTAGTGTACAATATCTATGTATAATACATTATCAGCCTTCTTATGGAATGGAATTCTAAAAGATTCCACTATGAATGGGAAAGATCACAAAAAATTAAGAAATGCAATAATATACAATAGAGTATGTGGATGACATGTGAAACTTCAAAGTGTGCCATAATTGCAAGAAGCACATTTATGGTAATCATAGGGTTGTTGTTGAAATCCTGTGTACAATGATGATACGACAATAATTTCAACATTTCTACCAAATAAGGTGTTCAGTAAAGCATTAGAGTGGCACTCGGCCAGACTAATGTAGCTACGAAAGTAAGACTGGATTCACTTGCTTCTGAATTTGAAACCTGTGTTCAACAAACTTCATACCTACACAATGTGGAAATTCCCACATAGCAGACTAATCATTGTCATTTTTGCACTGTAATCATGGAGGTGTGAGTGCAAACCTGTCTATTTCAACCTCAATCTGACTTTGGGATATGGATAAAGACTGATTTTAGGCTTTCTCAGTAGATGTAAGGTAACATTACATTGGTTCATGAAAGGTATACTTACACTAGGTTTTATATGTTTATCGGTTAAAGGTGACGGATGATGCATAGAAGTTGTCTGTAGATGACACGATATAGGGAATTTAGATTAGTAATAAAAGTCAAAGCATCCTACATGTCAATTAAAGAAAACGAAGGTTTGCTATGGAATTTGGATCAAACACTTATTGAGTTGATCATTGTCCTTACATCAACCACTGAAGTGTTTTAACGAGCCATGAGAAATAATACTGGAGGATGAGTTGCACTGGATGAGGCATCTTTATCCAGTTATTAAGGTAATGTAATGGAGTCTTCTAATCCAAACTAACCAAACCCATTCACCATAGGGGGCACAATAGTCAGACAACACGTTATTCCTACACAAAGCAGACTTTTCCACCAATAGTATGGGGTACTATGAGGCTTGGGGCCTGTTCAAACAAGTCCTTCACAGTATCTCCCCATAAAATGATTTTCTCCCTTCTTTCTGTCTCCCCCATCCTCTCAAACTCTCACTCCAACAAGCGCTCTGCTGGCAGGGCATATTCTACGCTCCTTAATACCAAATTAAACCCCAACTCTTTTATTTTAAATGAGAAAAGGCAAAGGAGAGTGCTGACAATCTCGATTGTGCCCAAGAGAAGGAGGGGGAAAAAGAGGAGAAAAATTAAACGGTATTAAAAAATATAGAACATTACATTAATACCATCCGCCACAATTGGTGCTAATTGGCAGATAATCCAGGGGCCCTCGGATGCCTAATGCGAGGCTGACTACAGTAGTGAGCTGGGCCCTTGTCCTCCTCCACCCACACAGTCCTCAGAGCAGCAGGGCCTCGGTCAGGCTGTGGTGGAGGGGGAGGGATTAGTCCTGGCATTGTTGGCACTTTCTGTTGGAACATGACCTTGAAGAGAGTTTTGTTCACCCCGCTTCCCAATGTTTCATCACCGTAAACTTTAATGGGAGCACAGTAACATGATTTAGAGAGCCAATCCACACACAGGAAATGTATCAACCCAAAATGCTAATTCCCAAATGGTCTCTCAGGGTTGACATGAAACACCATTCTATTATTTTAACATGTGAATAATGTTGTTTCACTGATATTTTAACAGTATTTCGAATTTTTGTATGCGTTTTCTTGCACTAACAATGGATGTGAAGAAGAGGTATTCTGCAAAAACATTCTTAATTCAAGAATAAATAGGACGTGGTAATACTGTAGCTTCCATACCGTGCATGTGAAAATGTTGAGGTTTATAATTTACTAGAAGTTTTTTCGCAATAATTTAATGATATAATACTGTGGGAAGACCATTAATGATGAGATGTTTAGAAAACATTCCGATAACATTTTTCCAAATCCCTTAATTGGGAGTCAATGTGGACTCCTGTGTGGACAAAGAAAATTGAGAGATCTTGGGACCTGAAAGAAGTTCTTAAAGGGAACGTCTACACCTGTATGCTCAGGCAGTTTTCCAGTGGTTTGAGTTCCCTCTCAGGCAAGTCCTTGGCTGTGAAACTTCCCATGTTAAGAGCACAACCTATTAAGCCACATAAGAAAGAGATGTTTTTCGGCACAGCGTTTGATGAAATCCCATTTGCATGAAAAAAGGTCTGAGCAAAACTGTAACTTGTGAACTGATCAAAAGGGTAAGGCTCTCTTCAAACCGCCAGGCTTTTCCCCCTTTGACACGAAAGAGACTCTCTTGAGGCGCCCTCGCGGCGGTGGCCTTGGAGGTTAGGAAAACGTAGCCCCTCACGCTGCACAGGACTGCTCTCTGGACAACACTTGAGCCGGTTCCCGCAGACCGACGCCGCTCTGTCAGGGCTATCAGTGTCTCAGCAGCCTTCGCAAGCATTCCATGAGAGTGTGTTCACACTGTACTTTGGGGCTTTATGTGTGTGTGTGTGTGTGTGTGTGTGTGTGTGTGTGTGTGTGTGTGTGTGTGTGTGTGTGCGTGTGTGTGCATGTGTTTCTGGTCCCAAATCAACTTTTCACTATGATTTTCTCGATTTAATTCAACACGATGGCCATCTTGAATTTTGAAGCTGTTTAAAATTCATCATTCTGGACTTGAAGTAGACTTCTTTACTTTTATTCTCCACCATCAAGTCTAACAAACATCTATTTTATTTCCTATCCCTCAACAGTGTTAAGAATGACATCAGAACATTGCATGACATTTTTTATGTTTTGAAACACAAGAATGTACTTGCATACAAAAGCAAATACCAAAATAAGGGTTTCCTTTAGGTCATCAATACACCCCTGTGTGCTGAGCCACAATCAACTCCTGGAAAGAGCTTCAAAGTAAAGAGAGAATGATTTGTTATTCTTTTTAAGTCCATCTAAAATGTTTTGACTAGACCTGTTTTGCTAGAGAGAAAATTGAGGAGCTGCTTAATTTTCATGAAACTGAAAATGTCCCCTCAATGTGCTCCCATGCCCACTGTGAAGCTAAAGCACGTAGCTCCCAATAGTTGAGTTTAGGATAGCCATGGAGATATCCACAAATTTTGGGGCAGAGACCCTCTCTCTCTCTCTCTCTCTCTGTCAGCTCGCTCAGCTGGTTTCACTTAGAGAACATGGAGAGAGGGGGGTCAGGGGGTCACACCATGACCTCATCAAATTAGCCTCAACCGAGGGAGGTGTTTAGCACGAGTTAAAACAAGTAATCTGAAGGGCATTAAATGCAAATGCAACGACCATATGCCCACTTCAAACGCGGACAGCTCCCAGCCACCGCACCCCCTCTTGCCTTCTCACATATTCACAGCGGTACCATTCACATGTCTCACAGAGTGGGGGGCTGTTAAAGATGACAATGGGTTTCTGTCATGCTGACCAGGTGCGAAACATTTTCAGCAAGTCTAAAGCTGTTTAATATCTGTTAAAAGAATGAAATTAAATATCTGAGCCTGATTCACTTGAGAGTACTGTAGATATCTCTTACACACGTATATGTATGTACATATTTATTTTCATGGTCACCATAAACTTGTAGGGAAGGGGAGTTATGGAAATAGAGGGGGATACAGAGAATTTTTATTCCACAATCCCCCAAAAAAGAAAGAAAATATTTGAGAAAGACTTTTGCCGTGCTACATAAATGCTAAGCTCCTGTTAGCGAGAGTGAGGCCTGGTCAGGTTGTGAAGATTATGGGCAGACTGATTGTGCCCCCTCAGGCTATGACCAGGCTAGGAACATATGGCAGCTCCTATGTGCTAATAAGCACCTGTGGAGAGGGAAAGAGGGAGCAGAGAAAGCCCCGCTGGGCTCTACAACCATGCCACCTGCACAGACCTCTGCAGTGCTTCTGACTCACTCAGCCTGGTCTCAGTCTGGTTCTGCAGCGCATGGCCAAAACAACTCTACACTCTTAAACTTATACATATGAATACAGCAGCTGAGTGCTAGGTAGACTGCAACTACACATAGATGTGTAAATGACTGTTCAAAACAAGAAAACATGTTTTGAACCTGTGGATGACTAGTATACCTCACAATACAAATATACTATATGCAAGGCATCCCGTGAACCATAGTGAAATGGATGAAAGTCCCACTTGTTTATAGTTAATAGTTAGTTCGTGCGCTGAGCAGGTTTTCAGAGGTCTTCGTCTCCATTCAAAACGTCTCCCAGCTGCTGATGAGGAATGCGAGAGCTAAAAGAAGACATTGTGGGAGACCTCTCTCCTGTCAATCAAAAAGTTGCAATAAATTTGTTTAAGCTGTGAAAGCATTTTGAAGAAAAGTAACAAAGTACTTCATGTGTGCCTTTTGCATACCTATGTTCCCTGACAGCTCTTTCAATCAGACAAATTTCTCTTGACATTAAGGCGAAACAGCAATTGGATTATGTTTTTGACAGGAAACAATGACATCATGAGTACATTTTCAAATATACCTGGATTGATACTTTAAACACTGATATACCTTTTTTAAGACCTAATAAAAGAACACCTTATTGCGTTGAACACCATAGAAATGTATTGTTTATACAAAGAGTACTCAATCAAACAAAATGGCTAGCACAAATGAGAACTCCCTCAAATGGTCTGTTTGTCAATGACAGCAGTGTAACTAGGGAACATATGTGAGCATGTGTGAGAGACGTGCAAATACCTAAATGTCTACTAAAAGAATGGGACATTGGTCTGCTCAGTTTATTAAGCTCGCTTGAAGGAGTTCGCTGTTCAGAGTGAATTGTAAACCACATTAGAACCTTGCCCCATTATATAAAAATTCTGCCCTGTAATCTTTGAGATCTGCTTAGAGCCATGAATGATGTCCTGGGATATTTTTCAATTGAGAAACCAAGAACAATAATCAACCTTTGATAATTTATGAGATTTCATTCATAGACATCTGGCTCCCATACATAAGAAAATATTTTGGATACCACTTCGACAGACAGTGCACTTATAGGACTATTGACTGTCGTGCTGTATTGTAGCAAGATGTGCCAAAATAAAAAACAGCCAGACATTAATTATGTACTTAAATATGTGGAATCATAGTTAACTAATAATACACAAGAAAGAAATAGACTTATGGATATTGAAAAGCTTTGTAATGTTGTATAGAGGCCAGTTAACTTAAAGCTGAATGTTGGCATGGCTTGTTATGGTTCTTCAGAATAGGTTGTATCAATAAATACCAGGTTCATATATGAGTATGCTTGCATCGTATAGCATTGCAATGTTTGATGTTAAAGTTGTATCATGTTCATTTTGTGGATATTTTAAACTGAATAGTGTTGTTAAAATGAAGATACTGATTTGGATTTCATTAAGAGGCTGAAACTACTGCATATGTTCAAATAAATGAAGTAAGTGCTTGTTAATTTTCAAAGTCAGGTCAAATTAATTGATTTGAATCCTAATTTAAATTGCTCTGTTAATGTAAAATAACACATCAAATACAGTCCATCCCTAACTATTTCAAAAATGGTTGCTTCTGTCAGCACAATAATGTGCTGTTCTATATATATATATGTTATATTAAAGGGATTCTCTAAACTTTGATAGTATATCAAAGTTTCCTCACACCAGAAATAAGATTCATTAGAATTCATTGCAATTATACTTACAAAATGAAAGTAATCTACATAATCAGTAAATCATATGTTCTACTTTTTCATTGCTGTATGGCCTTAGTTGTTCGCACAAGGCCTAACACAGAATGTAAGAAAAAAGGACTATACACT
Organism: Osmerus mordax; assembly: GCF_038355195.1. Classification (NCBI taxonomy): domain Eukaryota; kingdom Metazoa; phylum Chordata; class Actinopteri; order Osmeriformes; family Osmeridae; genus Osmerus; species Osmerus mordax. The sequence continues at coordinate 16,575,885 of NC_090054.1, read as the reverse complement.
TAGTAGTTTATCTCCCAATTTTCAGAATTAGTTTTTCACATTAATTTCTCTTTTTGCCTTTTTCCTTATAACTACAAGGCTTTGTAAGACTACTTTCAATTCAACTCCGCTGAACTCTGTTCAACACTATGAGTCAACACGTGTGTTAAGTAGTTTGCTTTGTGTGCTGACCAATTTTTGACAAAAATTGAATTCTACAACTTTTTTCTCCATTAGTATGCATTAATTGTCAACAACTGATCTTGTATTTATTTACATCTATACATGCCAGAATCACATATTCAAATGAGACTATAGTTGAAAACCTAGAGATGGCACACCCTACAGGGCCTGTACAAAAAATATTAATAAACTATTTGGTTGTAAACACATGTAACACAGATACAATGGAATTCTTTAGTACTAAGTCGATTAGAAGCTGTATATTATACTGCTTTGTTTAGCAAAGCAACATCATACTGACTTTGATTTCCTTCAAACTTTTTTCACACAGTTTAGGGTTAGATATAGTAGTGATAGTACTATGAATTTTTGTCTTACATTTGGACTCTGTCCCTGAACTTTGACAACTGAACTTGCGCAGAGAAATTATTAGAGAACTTAAGACCAAATGTTATCACTTAGAGGAAATACATTAATCAAGACCTGTAGATGGCATTGATTTAGCTAAAATAATGTCTACGTGTGTGTGAAAAGCAATCTAGTTAGCCTATACTGAGGGAAAATCTTCTCAGGTTAAGCTTCACAGATATATTTCTCAGAGAGCTCCTGAGTAGTTATTAGTGTGGCATGTCTGCCGAGGTTTTCAAATGAAACTTGCAGTTCCCCAATCCCCATCTAAGACCCTGTCCTCAACGTGGGGCTTTTGCCCCCTTCAAGGAGCTGGAGTCTTTGATATTGAGTACATGTTTTAGATGAGTGTTCCCCCTTCTCCATCCTCCAATCAATAGCTTCAAATATAAAGGATCCGGATCAGCTCTTTGAGCGGAGGAAGCATTGCAAGAGCATGAGATCAACCCATGGTTTAGTCTGCCTTGTACAGAAAAGTGTTCCTCTCCAACTCTTGCCCCGCATTCAATACAGATTGGCTGCAACAAGGAACACCATTCTGATTAAGTGGTGCCCCTTTCACGTGTGCAACAAGTGACAAAAGAGGAGATTGGGCAACTAACCTGCTGTTTAGATAAATAAAGCTACTCTATCAGCTCTCATAATTGCTAACCCCCTCTCTCCTTGCCCCATTGTCCACTGGCGAGTGCTGCTTGGCCTCCTCAGATCCTCCTAATTGCTGACAGATTTGATTTCTCAGTGACGGCAGGAGCTCTGTTCGTGGCCTTTACATCGAGTAATTGCTTTCTCCCCCTCACTCACCCCCACCCCTTTCCTCATCGTCGTCGTCTTCTCCAGAAACGGAATTTCCCTTTCCCGCTTTAACCTCTTTAATGGTTTCCTTCTATGTTAATAAATCCCAACCATTTAAATCATATTTAGAGATGTTTTGAATAACTGATTCCAATTACCCAGTGCCCAAACTCTGAGAGTGGCCAACCGAGCAGGCCAACCCTGGCCCAAACTTTTGGGGATTGAGTGTGGAGTGAAAGTAAGGAGTGAAACAAGAAAAAACTATACTTACTCCAGAAATGTCCTCTCCAGTCAGGTTTTTCTTCATACTAGATTAATATAGCCACAGTCCAGTACATTTGTGGCCAATAGTGGAGTAATCCCATGGTACTTAAATTCAGTCATGTTAACTGTATTCTTACACAATGACACTGAAGCTGTTAATTAAACTATAAATGATCAAATTAAACAACGGCTGATTATTAATGTTATGGGAATATATACTATATATACTATACAGCGTGGCAACATTTTTCTTTTTCACTGAGAAAAGTTGCTACTTGTGAAAACGTTATTTTCAGAAACAATTTATGATGTTCACAAAAATCTAAATGGCAATAATTACGTATTTTCCTTACAGCACCACTGTACTCTGGCCTAAGGAGGTAAGTTACCCCATAGGATAACTAGAGGGCTCACTCAAAATGTGCTGGAGCCCAAGTGAGCCCTCACAATCACTCTTGCAACATTAAAAAGCTAATTATCCCCAGGAACAAAAGTGCACTTTATTTTCACTTAACACAATTAGTCATAAACTGCATTTAAGTTCTAAATGTAAGCAGGCTCCTATTCTTTGCCAATTATTCATAGTTTCATATTCATATCACATTCAGAGTTTCAAAGCAAACATATTTTCAGTGCTGGTGTCTGTGTTAATCATCCCACCCACACATTTCATGGATTAGACATCCCATAGCATGCAATGTGAGCTGGTGCTGCTTTGCCAACTACACACAGTGATTTTTGTTAACTCTATTCCATAGCTTGTGAGCATGAGGATGTACTATATATTCAGAGGGCAAAATGTCTATGATGCCTAATCCACTCGACATGTGGGTGTGACAATTAAGTATTTCTTAAATGATTAGCAAAATACAGAAATATATAATCCCTCTTTGCATTGATTTTCTTTGAACTGCTGTTACCTCTTACCAGGGCACAAGATAAGCATCAAATTGGTCTTTCTGTTGGAACATTTGCATATTACAGGCATGACCCTTATTTTCTCGTGACTTCTTTCAAGTGTTTGGCTGCAGTATTAAACCAATTTATAATTGAATAATATGGGTTCCATTTACTTTAGTATAGAATAGTCCCATACAAGGTAAACAACTAAAAAACACGATCCTTATTTATTGATTTATTTTAATTTGCATTCCTGGTGCAAAGATTAAATCAAAATGTAGTCAAGAAGAAGAGAAGATGAGGAAGTCCTGTCTTCCACTCAGTGGGCTGGGCTTTTCTACTTGTTATTGTGATGAACACAGCACAGCACAGCACTGTACATAGGAACATAAGACAATTCTTGCCACACATACACAAACTTTCCACTGCAAGCATGACATTTTATCTGCATACATCTGCAATAAATTACTGAGGTAAGGCTATTGTCTTAAATCTGGGTTAGTTCATGCTTAGAGGATTAGGTCTTTCTTTGTCTGCATTTTGTTCATGTGTGCTACAATCAATGTCCAATTGGTTAGTCATAGTTTCATAGTTTGGTGTGGTGTATGTGATTGTGCATGCGTTTGTATGTATGTCTGCATGTGTTTTTGTGCATGAATACAGTGGTATATAGGAGTGGTACAAAGACCACATGTCACAAAAGGTCATGAGCCTCAAATTGTCCATCAAAGATGTCTGCGCTGCTTAATGTCATCTGGGTAACCTTTTGTGGTGGATACACTGATATATCAAACCCTATTCCTGCATTTCCTCAGCAAGACTACCATGATAGAATGTGCCCTTTGTGCTTGACATGATAATGGCATAAAGACCAAGTTTGGTGAGAAACTTTAGTTTAATCAGTGTTTCATCAACTTACATTAGCTCTTTACAGTGACACACTCTTGGTTGTTTTGGAGTTTTTTAATTGAAATAACGGTTCACTCATATAAATATTCTGTAAGTAACATAATGGAATAATCCACCTGCCATTGCTATAGGAGAACATTACCAGTGAAGTTAAAAAGTACAGAGTCAACATGGTGACCTGATCACAGCATCTGGAAAATAGATTCCGTTGCAATATGGCCATGTAAAGAAATACTTTGTGTAGTTTTCAGAGGGCCACTGATGTGTCCCAGAGAGAGAGCAAGAGTGATAGTGACAGAGCAGCAGAGCCTTGTCTCTCTGACCCTCTCAACCAACTGCTCCTGGGACTGATGACCATATCCCTAATGTACTGTACAGTGGACCAGAGACATTTATGATGACTGCAAACAGTTCATACAGAACCATCTCTCTCTTTTTCTCTACCTCTTTCACTCGTTCTCTCTACACCTTATTACAGGTCAAAAGATAATCAGATCAAATTCAAAAGCAAATCTTTAAATTAAGTAGGAAATCAATCAATACTATACTGTACATCAAATAGAAAATAATCCCAGTCTGAGTTGCAAGATATTCATAATCCACTGTGCAAATCATGGTGTAAGATGGGATACATATTAATTTATCCATGACATTATCTGCTAAGTAGAATGTAACCTTCCAGGTTGTGAAGACTTTCAGAATCCCATGGCCTTTAGCAGAGTGCACACAAAGGTCATCTATTTGGTAAAGCTGCACCAACAGATAGGATAATATTATCTTACAGTATCATATACAATAGCCAAAACTTTGACCTTACACACATAATATGGCTAGATAGTGCTTCATAGTCATATATCAACCCTTTTGCATCAATTGTTATGACAAATGTCATGATTAAAGTAACTGTCTCTGTCTGTCTTTCACACACTTTCCCTCTCTTTCCTGTTGCTTTTAACACACAAAAAACCACAGCTTGTATTTACACTATTTACAGCGTAAGAAGAATTCAATTGAACAAAAGCTATTTGTGACAAATGTTATGCAAATGCGATGATAGGCGCATTTCTAGCAACATGTGCAAACTGAGCTGCTGAGTGGGCCGTTGATCCTTGTAGTGACTGGTAAAACAGTAAGTTGATTCATTTCTGCTTACAGCTTTAAAGATGGAGAGACGTAATGATACATCCCACTCTTTATATGTTCATGCCAAGGTATTTGTCTTGTTTAAATTGTAAAACAAGTATTTCATTTGATAAAATTTGCATCTAACACAGCTTTACCGTAACATACACCTCCTATGTAAATGTAGTATTCCTCCATACAACACTTAATATGCAAATGTAAGGAATATTTTTTTGTCAGACCATGTAAGATACAACTGATGAAACTATGTTGATTTATTTTTCTTAATTTATTCTAATCAGATTTGTTTAGATTTGTTTGTGGTTTCACACGTCAAATTCAACTATTGTTGTGTATTTAGTAAAACGACAATTAAAAAGGAAAATTGTGGAATGAACTTTTTTAAATTATCCTAAACTTACAAGGTTGTTTTTATCACAAAGATGTAGTAGTGAACTGGCTGGGACAGGAAATCACAGACAGGAGACCATTTTTTCCAGCGCCCTTTACCTACAATATATTTCATAGTAACCAAAACTCTGTAATACCCTCTCCAATTTATTCAGAAATTGCAGTTTTTCAGTTTTCCTCCAACACATTCTTGTCATTAGCATTCCTCTGAACTCCACATCTCCCCTACCTCCTCAGCACTGTATTGATGGATAATTTCATCCAATGAAGAGCTATTAAAGACCGCAGGGCACACACATGTGGGCCAAGCTTCCTTTAGGCCTCTGCAGATTTGATTTAAACTTTAGCAGGAAGGACACCTGTTCTCTCGCCCCCAATAGACATGACCTCAGAGCACTGATGTCAATCTCCAAGCATTGTGGCTGCTTAACACATGGCCGACTAGACTTGAGACATTTTGAACCAGGTCAAGCAAGATGCATAATACATTATTACAGGTCACCATATATTGTATAAATAGACTGACATTATTCTGTAAACCCTCATAAGAACAATGTAACAAGATACAGTATACTGTGTAGCCATGCAGCAGGGATTTCCAATAGTTGTACTGTAGTCTGCATTCCTGTTAGACAATTGTACAGCGACTGCTGATATTACAAATCATGTAAATGTAACCACTGAAATTACTGCTGAATACAATTTTGAGTAGTAGGTGTATCTCATTCCCAGTAATTGCACACATTTTTCTCCATAATTGCATGCATTGGTCATGGCATTTGTAGAACCAGCTGTGTTAATTACTGTAATCTATCAAATGTGTTGGCCATTAATGCATATGATAGCTATATAAATGTATTGGATGGAACTTAACAAAATATATTGAATGCATTGTCATGCTGCATTTAAATATTATTATATTCACATTTTGAGATGTTTCAATGTAATCAATTTGAAGTTGTTTGAAAGTGTTGGTGACATTTTAAATGTGAAACACAAACAATAACAAACAGCAAGCTACACAAGCATCTTCTCTCATGGGTTGAAGAAATTTAATTGTATCCAAATTACCTTTGAATGTAATGCTCTTAAACCTTGGTACTTTGATTCACCTTTTACTGTATTTAATGCAATATAACTTTAAATAAACAGTAAATTAGAGCTGGAAAAAAATGCATAAACATGGGGTTAAAACAGGACCTTTGGGAGCCACCAGGTTGACACATAACCTTGGCTTAGCAACTTTTTTTAGCTCTCTTCGTCACGCGCCAGTCGCACATCTGCACCTCTATATATCAAACCTGTGCACAAAAACATTCCAGGGAGTAAAGCGGGGGTGATTTGTGTGTCTTTCTCCTTTTTTTTATTAAATTTCATCTGTGATCTAAATGTTCGCTCAGCTAAAAGCGGGGCCTTTTAAATCAATCATCCATCCCAAACATAGACCTGCACCACATTAAAAGCAGCACTGACATCACAACGATTTCCCCTCTCCCCACCATGCTTCATGCTCTGTTCATATATTTTCTGTTGCCCCCAACAGATGGACAATCTTGCAGCCAGAGATTTTTAAAAGTGTTTAATAAATGTAATACAACCTGTATAGTGTTGAAGAAAGGACCCTAAACCAAAACCATCTGCCTGACCGCGGAGAGAGACCCTGAGTGGATGGAGGCCGTTAAAGGGGATGTCTAATATGGCTCAACATGTGGACCTGGCTGCCATGCAATACAAGTTCTCTTTACATGTTGGACAGTTTATGTCCCTCAATGTTGTTCCCCTGGAAAGTGAACTGAGGCCATACGTTACAGCTACTAATTTATGACCTGATGTTTTATATACACTGGTGTGTACTCTATCAGAGTGAGATAATAAAAGGATACAGGTGATGTTGGAATGCAATGGCTTTAAAGATGTTATCCCCACAAGAGGGAGAGTATTGTAGTAGTTTCCAAAAGGATGGTAATAGATGAAAGTGTTTGCAAATTGTCAAATTAAAGATCCATGATCCTGCCAGTGGATACTCACGTATGGTACATGATGTTACTATAGCACTTTAAAATGATCACAACATCCAAAGAATAGGAGCTTACCAACTTTGCAAGATGACAAATGTTTTAGCAATGCAGGATAATTCACCATGTCCCTTTGACTTTAATTCTTTACATAGTGAGAATATTTATTACATACATATTTTTTCTGCTTATTGTTATCCCCTTCTGATTTTTTGTTGTTGTTGCATTATTCTTCAATGATTTCCAAGCTTTTCGTACAAGTCACAAAATGGCAGGCTGAAAATGCATCTCTTGAAGCCTGAAATGCGTTGTGCTATGTAGGCCTAACCTAATATTTCACCTAGCCATACCATTTCATTTAGAGATGGACTCTAGATAAGAGTAACAATCTTACTTTGATGGATGGCCCAGCCTTAACCCTAGGAGTTTGGTATGTACATACTGCACTGTTCATGGCAGGACAATAAAACCAACACTGGCAGGTGTGTTTGGTTAAGATGTACTTGTCAAGTAGGGTGACATGCGTGTCTGTATTCGTTCAAATGAACGCCTTATCTGCACCTCCATGCCCCACTCGAGACAAAGCAGTTCCCATGTTTGTATGATTTACCTCTTTCAAGTGCAGTCTACTCGACCCCCATTCCCTGTCCCAGGCATGTCAAAGGTGTCTGAGCCAGGTTGAGCTCTCCCTATTGCTATGGAAAATGTGTCCACTCCAGCATCATCTTGTTACAACTAATTTTGTGAGTGAATAATTTGGATAGACTTAAAATAGTTTTGCATCTGTGTCTTAATGCCGGTGTGTACAGTATGTCAATGGACTCATGCTGCAGGGCTTTGCACCCACAAACACCATTCTTTTTTTTTTTTACATAGAAAAAGTTATAATTTTCATTCATGTCAGTCACAAAAATATGTTTCCCTTCCAAAAACGAACCGACCTTAGTTTCCATGGTAACAGTACAGCGTGAACTTTGTGCAACCGGATGTTACGTACACGTGTGAAAGTAGGAAGTATTTGGACTACATAAGATTAAAGCACAGCCCAGCAGTTGACTGTGAAATAGGCTAGCGTTAATGAGATTTGATTCGACTTATAATGCTGAACATATTCTAATTCATTTAAGGAATGAATATGTACCTTAATGTTTGAAAATATGAAACGGAGGCAACGGTAGGTGTATGTATGATATCTCATGTTAGTTAGCTAACTTGTTAGCTACCTAGCAAGGCTAGGCTAGCTATGTTAGATACTAAAAGCTTACACCACAGTCCAGTGTGGTCGGTTAAATTACTACCATTTATCTAGCAAGCCAGCTAACGTTAGCAAAATGTAACGTTGTCAATATACGTGGCAGAAATCTTAAAGAGCAACTTCTTGTTGAATGATGTTCACAACAACCAGGTTTTGAAGAACATTCACAGTTAAACTGGTAGGCTACTTCTGGCTGGAATTGGAAATTGTATCCTAACCGATTAAGCTTGCAGTAGCTGTTTTAAAGTACAGTATTAGTAAAAACTAATATGTCACTAATGTATTCCTTTTTATTTGTGCTTTCAGATGTTTTACTCAACATCAGTGGTTTGGATTTATGTGAAATGATGGACAAGTGCTTGCAATGTATTAAGGGGACAGGCTAGGTCGTGATAGAGATAACAAACTGTTTGTACTTTATAACCTAACTAATGTCCTACACTTAGCTGTATGGCCTACCAACATAGATATCAGCCGCCAGTGACATGTTGCACAGCAATCACAACCTACTAACACTACATGTATTCAAACAAAAATTTGATTCATGAACAGTAGATAAAAGAAAAATCAAAATCATGTCACTAGCCGAACAGTCCCAAAAGTGGTTCCCAACTCATGTCCAAGCCACTGTGCTCCAAGCAACTGATCTTCAACCTAAGGGCAAGAATGGTACCAATGATGCCTACACAATCATTCAGCTGGGGAAAGAGAAGTACTCAACATCTGTGGCAGAGAAAACACTCAACCCTATTTGGAGAGAAGAAGCCTCCTTTGAGCTACCAGGTTTGCTCTTAGAGGGAAACCCAGAGATCTATGAACTTAGTTTTATAGTGATGCATCGCTCCTTGGTGGGGATGGATAAATTCTTGGGTCAGAAATCGATCAATCTTAATGAAATATTTGATAACAAGGAGCGAAGGAAAACTGAGTAAGTACCTATTCTATTGGGGGGGGGGGGGGGGAGGGGGGGTCATGTTGACTAAGAATCAGACTCATTTCAGATATGAGTTAATATGATATCCAGGATGTGTCACAGTACAACTTGTGAAACTTTGGTAGTGCTGCAACTGTTCTAGATCAAATCCTAACCACTAAGGTTGTTGCCAGCCGTTGCAATATTTGTTCTTAGTTTCTCTTACCTAACCTTCGTGTTAGCAATAACTTGTAGGCTACCAGTTCTAAGGACATGAGAGTGAGACATTATGAAAGGCCACAGCTAGTTAAATGTGGTGGAGCTGGATAAACATGAATTGTTAGTCATTCTTTGTCTGCCACACATTATTTCCAGTGTTGTGGAACAATGGGGAAAAGACTAGCACCAGCACCACCCTGTTTAGTGACACACTGTAGAGTTATTTTAGTCATTCTAGCTTCAACTGTTTGTAGTTTATAGTAGCCTAACCACAACTGGTGGTTACGCCACCTTGTGCTAAGAAGAGCAGAAACTTTGAAAATTGGATCTGGTGTCAATTAGCACTTGGCACATCATCATGCGAACACATTAGCACACTTCCTCTGTATCCACCAGAAGGGGGGAGTTGCGATATGTCATAATCAGTGTTAATAGTTGTATTTATTTAAGGTGCTGGAGTGGATGCACCTCCAGGGTTTGTAGTTATTAAATGCTGAGCTGTAGCGGATGTAGAGGGGCTAATAATCCCACACAGTTGACAAACTGACAATGAGGCCTAAACTCTCACCACCAAATCCACGTAGTGCAGCGGTTTAAAGTTGTGGTGTCCGTCTGCTATGTTTTTCAAACCAACACATTGGTAGGAGATTGCGACTTGACATCTGAGTAGGCTGCCCCTAATTATCGCACACCTGTGTTTGTTGATTGTGAGGAGTTTCCCAGCGGCCCAGGCAGAGTGGGAGTATTGTGGTTCCAACAGAGAGGTTTATCTTGGCCTTGACACCCATGTGAAGTACAGTGCTGGCCCCCTCTCAGTATACTGTGGCTCCTGATCGTGCTCAGAACAGCGCACTGTATGGGAATTGGACCCAGCAAGGCCTACTACCACAAATATGGCCACTCAGTCTCAGCACACTGTTGGGTCAAGAGTTTCATCACTGATCACTGGTGCTCCTTTATATGCTGGAATTTTTGAGTGACCAGTAGTAGTAGTAATGTTCAAAATGTGATTTTGTGTGAACTGTTTCTTTACTAGGGAACCCTATATAGGCATGTGTTCACATTAGCGTGTATGATTTGCAGGGTTGCAACATTTCCTTTGTAATTTCCCAATTGCTTGTCATAGCAGTTCTGAACAAAGGCTAGATTTGTGCAAATGTCACCCCTTTTTCTCACAGTGGAAAGCATCAATCCCATTACTTCCAGAAGAAATAGCAAAGAGGTTAAACACACAGGAGGTGGCCTGGGCAGACCACATTATACAAAATAAAAAAATCACCACATTGAGTTTGCAGGGAAGTAGGTTTATTCCTTGTAATGGTACACAGGTAGACAAAAAGCTCCAGATTATGTAGGCCCATCTAGTCGATTCATCTTTAAACGAATTTGGGGGTTTGCTTGCATGTTACTTGCCTACAGCCACAATATGTGATGAAACTGGCAAGGAAAGAGGTTGACAAATATTTGCTGAGTCAAGGTAGCCATGCGAGGCATTGTATAATTTGAAAATTAAAATATTGTGTATTCAAATATTCAATGTAATAGAATATTAAATGTAATATTTTATCCTTGTATGAATTTGATTTGTCCTCAACATACACCCTTTCCACCCTCATTCCAGCTGGTACTTCTTGGACTCCAGGCCGGGGAAGAAGAGGAAAGAGAGGGGCCGAATCCAGGTCAGCATTCAGTTCATGAGGAACAACATGACAGCCAGCATGTTTGACCTCTCCATGAAGGACAAGCCACGCTCACCCTTCTCAAAGCTCAAGGACAAGATGAAGGGTCGGAAGCATGACAGTGGTTTTTCAGATACCTCCTCAGCCATCCTGCCACGCTCTGCCTTATGCGACTCGGAGCCCCAACACCATCCCGTTGCTCCGGAACATCCCACCCAACCAGAGACCAAGGCCAAGAGACCCTTGCTTGCTGGCTCCCACAAGCTCTCTGCTGCCCACTCTATGTCAGACCTTATTGGTACCCATTTTCGTCCTAAGCTGGACTCCATGAACTCCATAGAGGAAACCGGTGAGTAGCATGTATTGGATCTTGGAAGAAAACATTCTATTGCCTTTTGATATTATAAATATTTAGACACTGCATGTTGTATACTGTATATTGCCATCAGTACTCTCAAAATAAAATGTTATACTGTGTATTATTTTGCTTTCAGGGAGTGTAGCTTCCCCTCACAGGCGGTCCCAAAGTGAGGTTCCGGGCTATGAGGATTGTGAGCAGCATAGTGATCCTTTCACTGACATAAGTGACACCTTGCCTCAGAAATACGCCACCCTCCCACGCAACCGCAACCCTTTCGAGGGAGAGCACGGACAGCTATGGGACCGCGCAGAGCGTAAGGAGAAGAAGGAGAAGGTCAGCCTGCTGGAACGTGTGACCGGAAAAAAGGAGGGCCGTAAGACCAGCGGAGGGCGTTCAGGGAGCTCTGGGGACCTGCGTTCGCCCAACCCGTTCAGCAGCGACACTCAAGGGGACACGAACCCCTTCAGCTCACACTTCAAAACAAGGTAGACCTCAAAAGCAACCATGCCACAATGATTGACATAGATGTCAATACCAGTTACACGTCATGTGACGTTTTAGTCAGAAGTCCCAGGGATGTGTTTGATGTGTTTTCACTTAACCAGTTAATCATCCATTACACATTACACACACAGAAGTGGTTGGTGGCCAATTTGGCCAAGTTATGTTTTATCAGAGTTGAAGGTGTCGTTAGTGGCTCTTTAGAGAGACTAAGCTTGATAACAGACCCCTTAGAACTATAGTAATGAGATATTCTGTAAAGATAGACCCCCCAATTAACCAGATATTTCTGTGGGCTCATCATCTTTCCTGCTGCCTCTGCCGTACAGTTGCTCAGTGGTCATTTAGAGGCAGATGGAACCACAAGGCTGTTGGCACAGTAAATGCCAAGATTATTGTACACTCAACCAAACCACCTTTAATCAAATGTGATAGTTTGTTTAGTAACTTGATGTTTTTGTACACATATTTTACAGTGACAAAAAGCCCACCAGACATGATGAAATCACCTGTGGCCGAAAGCCAAAAGAGAACTACAGCAAGAAAAAAGTAAGCCGTAAGCAGCTATTGTAAATGAATGAAAAATACATGGAAAAAAAGCCTGTATATTGCATACATATCCTGTAATTGCACCACACACTTTTAATTGAGTACTCTCAATCTCATTTGACATTACAACTGGTGATGTTGATCTTTGAAGATACTCTTCAGAATGAGTGTAATTTAACTAATTAACAGCTGAAAACACTGGTCATCATTTCTGAGCTGCTCATAATTGTGAGCTGTGTGAAGTCTAGGTCTCTAAGGTCAGTTTTAGTGTTGTATTGCACTGGTAGCATAATTGGAGTGTTTGGTTGAGAAGAGACATTGACTGTAATACCTCCAGTATTGGACATGGGAATTATTGGCCACCTTTGTGTCTTCACTTTTTATAACCATAATTCATGTATGACATATATTTCTATGACAAGATTACGCTGCAGAATTGCATACAATGAGTATGAGCAATGGCCAAAGTGATGTTTAAATTAGAAATAAGATGCTGATAATGGCTTTCCTCACCTCTCCATGTGGGTGTTGAGGGTTGTATAAAGCCACACATGTGCCCCTGCATATGCTTTTGCAGAAATGGCAGTTCCATTTCCTCTGCTTTCAAGCCCTAATTAGCCACAGAGGGGGAGGGAGGACAGTGAGAGATTTCAAAGGATTGAGCTTTTAGATTCTCAAAGCAGAGCTCATTAGAAACAGTAATGAGACAACTGGAGAATGCCAAGTGTGGTCCTTATCTCCTCACTACCAATCCCAGAAAAATGGTCATCTTCCCTTTCCTAGTTCATGGTCATTTTCATGGCTCTGACTCCCCCCCCCCCCCCCCCATGTCATGACCACCACTGCCATTCAGGGACTGGCATTAGGCTAAATTGGTAATCATATATGTTAAAATAATCTGTTATCTTACTTAATGTGTGCATAAGGCTCTCTAAGTGTGATATATTTCCAGTTTTGTCTACAACTCAAAACTTATTTCCCAACGAGAAGCTTATATCTTAGTATCTTAGTAATCTATAGAATTTGTAAGCAGTTAAGATCTTTAGCGGTATTTGGACCTCATATTGTAGACTCAAAATACCAATAGTATAGTTTGACTAAAATATATGGGAGGGGAAAGTGATAAGTGAGCTATTTTAAACAGGGTGATGGCTTTGCTGCTGTATCTTTGTGGGGGAGGATGTCTAGCACTGAAGAGATAACGTGGCACCTCATTAAAAACGATAACAGCTCTTCCTTGTCCCACAGTAATGAGATCGGGACATACTGTAATGCACAAGTCTATACAGTTTGTCCTCCAAAAAACAAACTTAGGGTTCAGTTGCATCTTTGTTTTTTCATCCATTAGGCTGACCTTTTATTCTGGAAATGTGCTCTCAGATGTTTCCCCAGGGAGCGAAATTCCAGTTTTTATCTTTATTACCATTATCAGGAGGTTTTAATCTTAATATGCAGCTCTTGTCTAGCAGATGGCCATGGTCTTTGCTTGGACCATTTTTGCAGGGGATGAGTTATGCATTCAAATGTTAAGAGATTAAAGTAAAATATTTAATTTTCTCCTTTAAACTTTGTCAACTATGTATTTGTATTAATATGAGAACACTATCAGATTAATGTTATGCAATCCTGTGCCATTGGCTGATGTAATCATTACTTTTATGATGTGATCTTGACACCATCTAGAAAAACTGATAAACATGCATTGATTGAAGAAAAAAAAGTTGATTGTAATTTCAATAGTTATCAAGGTTGCGTTCATTGGGCCCTTTTTGGTCTTGTAGGAAACAAACCAGGAAATGGTGGCGTCCTACAGCAGTCTTTCCTTTGAAGAGGTTGTGCAGGAGCTCGTCAAGCAGAAGGAAGTGGTAAAGAAGAAGGACGCCCATATTCGTGAGCTGGAAGACTACATCGATAACCTACTTGTGCGCGTCATGGAGGAGACTCCGAGCATCCTTCGAACACCCTATGAGCCAAAAAGGAAAGCTGGTAAAATCTCCAAAAAGTAGATTATGGAAGAGCAGGGTCAAAAGCGGTGTTTTGTTTCAGTGATATTCCTTCAAAGCAGTTTACGATTGCATTGTGGATATACTGTTGACCAAATGGAAGGAAATTGGATTAACTAATGCCAAATTTGTGCTATTATTTTAGTTCCTTATCTGTTACTAAATCTGCTTTAATGCAGTATACATTTGTAGATTTTGTATATTTTCATTTGAGTTTACACCAGTTTATCAAACTATTACTACTGGGTAATAATATCCAGATACAGTATAACATTTGACTCAAAGCGGTTGCAATTTTCCCTGTTCCCCAAGCCTTTTTGATATGGTACTTTTACATTTTTGGCATTCTGCTCTTTTGGTCATCAAATTCATCAATTGATCTCAGGTGAGACCAACAGGTTTCTGAGTCATTACCTTGTTTACTCTTCATTTTGTTATAAGATTAAGCTCTCGTGGTTTTGAATGTGCGAGTGTTGCTGTGCATTGCATTGCTCAAATTCCTTTCAGTATTGCACATACAGATTAATTTAATAATTTACCATTAAAATCTTGAAAGACAATGTCAACATTTATCAAGCATTGTGCAATGACAGTGGGACTAACATGCAAATAGCCCTACAGCCAAAGCAAATAAGGCCACTCTGTGGTTTTCAATCCAGATGCTCTTATAGTACTTGAATGTAGCCAAATGCATGTTTACCACATGCTCATGGTATTTGTTTGCTGGAAAGAAAGCGGTCAAGTGCTTGATTGCTGCTGAGCTGCAATGACTGTGTTTACACTTCAGCCCAAACTGCAAAATTAGTACTGAAAATCACCCAGCCACTCAGATGATCCCCACAATTCCATACGGCTTATGCTGTAGTCAGTACAGCGTTGATATGCAGAAGGTGTAGATGTGTTTTAGTGCTATCTCCTCCCTCAGTCATGATATCTAAACATGTTCAAATATAGTTGTAGAAGGGTAGCCACTAAGCACTTCTGAATACTTTTGTAATGCATTGCATTTTCAAGATCTTACAGAAAAAGACTTACGGTGAACATTATATCGAGACTGAATTATACCCAGCTCTATTGCCAATATAAAGGAGTGCATGAATTGTGAACAAACTGAAGGCACTGCAATTGAAGTCAAAAATTTTACACCAAAATATGTCTTTCAAAGAGCTGTTTTTGCCCAACATATTATACCACAGCTTTTTGTTGTTGTTTGTGAGAGTTATTATGAGGACCATGCTTTCTTTGACCAATTATTAATAAGTGCAATGATCGTAATTGAGCTATTTGCTTAATATTCTGCTGGAGTCAATCAATTGTTTACATATTTTTTTTATTATCATCATGCATCTTCTATTTTCATTACTGCACTTGGCCTGTTCCTTTGGTTGAACAGACACTGTAGTACTACGATTCACATGGTGCAGTTCTGTTGTTGTGGGTAGGCAGAGTATATGTTTCCATGGAAATGTTGTATAAGGCAGAAAGAATCATGGCATCCATTTCCATAGTTGTTGTTGAATATCTTGTTTCAGGAACCATGAAATTGCTGCCCAACCGTAGAATAACCTGTTACTGTGTTAAATTGACATTTGTAGATACTTGTGACCTATGTCCCAGTAATACAGGAATTAGGTATGTTAAAAGCAGACTAACTTCATATGAATGTTGTATACCACTTACCATGGCAACTTTTAGGACACTAATGTCAAAACAGCACTTTGTCATACATGTTATTGTTTTGACCGTGTCATTGTTAGAGATGACTGGTGCTGGATTTTGTCTTCTGTCCAAGTTACATAAATTGTTAAATTCCTTTTTTCAAGGTTCTCAAAAATCGAAAGTCACATTTCCTTTTCAGCATTTTCATATTATATACATGTTCTCCCTTTTAATTGAATGATGTGCCATCTACAGTGTTACTTAGGCCTACTTAATATTCTAAATCTGTTGGATTTATCTACACAAATTGTATTTGCAACCACTGGTACTGCAGCCCAACTTGGTAATTTTGGTAAAGAACTTGTGCAATGACAGTTTGCCTGTTGTAGTGCCCGTTTTCTACAAATGCAAGTGCAGTGCTCCTTGGCAGTCCATGGCTCCATGCTTAGTGCAGCGAACACGTTAATATATTTATTTCTCCCAAACTCAAACCGCTCAACAAAAAAACGTGACACGCGGCGCTTCATGTCCTTGGGTCCTGAGCAATACACCTGCCGTGTTTTTCAGTTTCATACAATGCCCGGTTCTCAAGATAATCCAGACACAGAGAGAGATTCCTGCTTTCACAGTTAGATGTTTGACCAAGTTGTTTGTCTATAGTCTTCCTTTTGTTTACTTTCTTGGTTTGGTTTACCCTCACATTGGGATTAAGCTTGTACGTGGTTGTACCTGACCTTTACTAACAAATGTTGTGGAATTCTACAAAATATAATGTTTTGTTTAAATTAAGTTTATGTGAAACTTGTCATGACATACATTGGTACTATATTTTACATCGTCCAGTGCTGCAAAATGAAAAATACGTTTTTCATATTAGTGTACCTGAATATTGCAATGTTGTACCTTTAATGCTGGAATCTCCCACAAATGAATGCATTTTATGTTTCTAAATTAACTACTTGCTCAGCAAACTACTGTACAGACATTAGGCTAACATTAATGTGCTGTAATATAATGTCTTAAATGTTGGTGTAACCAAAATAATAATAGTGTAAGAACTGCTTTCTTTGGAGAACTTGAGATGTACACCAAGGTCAGTTAGTCCTGAGTTTATGTAGGTGTTGGTTCTTTTTTTGTCATTGTCCTTTCTCAGATACCTTTCTTAGTACATGCATAATCTGCTATTTAGAAGCCTGTTTTGTTGATGGAATATCTCTAAGAACACTCAATATTTTCACAATGTTAGCCTAGCCAATTGATTTTGAGAGACCTTTAGTCTCAACAATTGTTTAGGATTAGAAAATATACTTCGATTATTGAGTATTAATCACATACCTTCAGAACATGATTGTAAACTGATTCCAGTATTAAAATATTATTTACATGTCATTCAAACTAGGGCTGTATACGTATCTCATATCTCACAAGTTTGGTTTTACAGTACATTTTTTCATATTTAACAATACTGATTGTTAAACTCTCAGCAGATTCGTACACAGCCTGGTCCATGTCATTCAAATTGACATACTGTAAGACTATTTGATAAGGGTAGCTGGTGGGGTGGGGGGGGCTTAACTTTACAAAGCTGGCACTATTCTTATAGTCCTCCACTGGAAGTCATTAGCTTTGACACAATTCATTGCATCTGTCAGTAGTTAAAACACTGGGAAAATAACTTGATGTGACTTGTAACATGGCACAACATTTCCTAGGAAACTGGTCATTTCTTATAGTGTATCACAGTTAAGAAATGTAGTCTCTTGGTAAGCTGCTTACACAATGACCTCTGTTACAAAACTTGCTTCCTGAGTCTGTGCTTTACTTAGCCTTTAAAATGTAATATGACTTGTTTAATACATTAATATGGCCTTGCACAACACGGGGTGTAATTAAACTTCATGAATCTGTTTGCAGACTAAGACTCTGCGGTTAGATTTCACATATGTCATGATCATTTTGCACTACAGTTGTATGCAAATTTGTCTTTGACTTTAACACTTTCTTTTCTAGTTTTGTTTCGTGAGTTAAAATCCCACTTCCTTGTTCTTTTACCAAGGTCTTTTGTAAAAATGTTTTGTTAAAAATCAGGATTGTAAAATACTATGAACAGGATTTTTTTCTTTTTCAAAGAAGTGTGCTGTTCCTTGAAATGCAACCTAAGCTTAAGACCAATGAAGTGCAGCATCGTAATTCATGAAGGTAAAAGCATTAAAAAAAGTTTGAAACACTGACACTTGTCACGCCATATGCAATAGTTCAAAAGTTGAAGAGATGGCTATCCTGAGTTGAAGGCAAATCCTTATTTTTATGTGAGTCTGTATGATGATCGTGATTATGGAATTGTCATTTCTATCCTGATATTTGATGGTGCACAAATGCAGGTTATATGAAGTCCAGGCATTGGCACTGCTTTGCATTACTACTTCAGAAACATTCAGTGTATGTATTTACTGATGTCCTTCCACCATCTCCAAATTTAATTGTTATTTTTTAGGCATGTGGCATGGAATAACATAGATGAAGGTATGGAGAAACTTTCTAAATGTATTTGGAATAGCCAATTATTCACTGGATAAAATTGCGAAAGGCACAAACAAGATGATTGTATTGTTCAATAAATACACTGTACTTCTTGAAAGCAAACCTGCCTTGTCTTTTCCATTAATAATCTTACTTTTTGTAATGTGCTTCCTATTAAGATGTCAGAGAGAGATTTTCTCTGCCTCATAAACTCAGTTATTAGTTATTAGATCTGTTGGCCTGCTTAATTTGCAGTGCCATATTATTATTATTAGAGCTTTTTTGTGTTGGTTTGTGTCTAGTTTCTATTTACTTACCCCTAAGAGAGGCTCTTAGTTTTGTTCTAGAGAATTTCCCATGCCTTTCCCGAAAAAGACTTGAGTGGTGTTAGACAATTGTGAGCGGCAGAGTTGCTTGTTAAAATGACCCTCTGATTTGCCTATGTGTACAGAAAGCGTGTGTGAAATGTTTTGGGACAAGCAACACTTGTGTTGTATTCTGGCTGAAGCTTTTGAGGGCGGGTGTGGTTCCACCTCCACATTGCAATTCAAAACACTACCTCCTCCCTGTCACTCAGTCCAGCACCCAGATGAGACGCTCAGCACACAAACGGCTCTCACATGTAACTAGACTACAGTCTTAAGGGACATCAGGAAGGCCTAATAAAATATCTTATATCATTAAAATGACTTACTAGGTTTCCATGATAAGACATCCAAGATTGTTGTTACACATACATTATATACCTTTAAGATTAATCATCACAACATTCTACTTTTTTACTCTGTTTAAGTTGCATAATCCCCCATCATTAGCACCAGTGTTTTGATGTTGTTTGTATAAACTTGACCTATGCAAAGAGGCTGTGAAATGTGAATGAACAGTATATTGTGCATATTTCACTTTGATTATATGAATCCTTAAGCAGTAGGCTTAAGTAATACATTACTGTTTACTATTACCTGCTGTTTTACTTTTGATTAGGTATGCCTTGAAATCTTCTGTGCCTGGAGTATACTTTTAAATATCATAAACAGGTTTGAATGGCAATTGGTGCCTTTTGTCTTCTTTTAGTAATGATGGATTTAATTGAATTTTCATCCTTACCAGGGAAAATGCACTGTATCTTAAAAAAAACAACAACATTAAAAATGAATACATGTGTAATCAGGCTTTACCTTGTAGGTGTCAGCTGTTGTGTTCCTGAACTAATTGAAATACTCATTGTCATCGTTACACATTCATCAACAGATAGAGTTTCACATATCGCTGTCATTGTTTGGCAGTGGCACACGTTCCCTGTACACCTACTAAATTTACAGCAATTAGTTCATTGTATTATATCATATTGCTGTAATTTGAGTGAAAACTCCAAAACATGTGTTAGGGAATAGGAAGTTGAGCAGCACGGATGGGTAACAGGACATGTACCCATCGGACAGCACGCATGTGCTGGTGTGGACACGCGTGCCAGAGGGGGCCACATACAGGTCACCTGTACTCCCCTTTAAAAATGGATGGGCGTCTCAGCCAGGGATCTATGTCATCGTGCACGCGTCCATGAATGGAGATGCCCGAGGCAATCATAGAGAACCTTATGTGAGTTGAAATTTACCAGATGGATGAGGTCCTTTTGAGGGGAAAAGCAGACCTGTATTTAAGCTGCTGTCTCAAGCAGGGTGAATGAGAGTGGGCCAGATGTCAAGGTTTACACCCCCCAGACCCTGCCCAACTCTTTTCTCCTCTATTAGATAGTAGTCTAATCTGAATAGGCGCTCCAGATAAATCAGGTGTCAAATGCACTGCACACTCCAGGGAAGACCGCATTGTGTCGGCATTGTGTCTCTATTGTCTACCCTTAATGGCTGCCACACGTCTGGGATGAAGTTAACAAAGCCAGATGACACCCTGAATACAGAGGGAAAACATGCCAAAGCCAGAGATCAATTGTCTTTATAGGGGAACACGCCTGACGTGACCAAATGGGTATATTTGGTTAGGGATCTGAACAAAGGGTATTCATAGTGTGTATGTTTAGATTGCATTTCCTCTAATGGTTTGTATTGCTACTGCTTACTATTAAACTGCATACAATTAGCCTCAACTGTTAAAATATGCACACAAAATGTATACTGATGTTATGGATCACTTTTTTCAGATGTAGGATTGAGATTTCTATAAAAATGTGTGTGTAGTTATAGAATATCTATATAATATCTATAGTTACTCTTATGGGTAAAGGTGATGGCAAGTTTATGTCAAACCAATTGGAGCTTGCAGCAGGCTCAGACTATCCAGTTAGAGTGGTCAGTGGTTCCGATTTCAGGGAGGCCTTTGACATGCTTTGTGCTGCTCCTGTCAGGGATATGCAGGACTGCCACACCCCCTGACAGAAACAGCAGGGTCCCAGATCCAGACTTCCTCGTTGTGACTGTTGTGGGGAACAGGTTGAACTCGTACAACCACTCGCTGTTGTTCTGGAAGCGGAAACAGGAGGAAAAACACTCCAGCAAGCTGGCAAGCGACCACTCTCATTATCGCTGTCTGACCAGCACGTGCCTGTGACTTATCACCCAAAAGCTATGAAACTTGAGCAGTCTCATTGAGCTGGCTACAGTGCACACAGTCTATATAATGCTGTCTTTTTAGCCTGTAATTGGCACCAACAAGAGTGGGGCAGGGGATTAGTGTAAACAGTAAGAAATCCAATTTGAAACTGAATTGTAAGATAATAATCTAATTTGTCATCTATAATGGCTCTTGCCAGGTATGTTCATGACATGCCAAACACCAGGACAAAACTACCAGGTTAAAACTATGCACTGATGGGGAAGTAAACTTGACTTTCTTATTATTACTATTCCATGTTGTTCCAAGTAGTCTTTAGGTATTGCTGTTCCAGCTATACAGACAGGTTGCTCACAGCTTAGATGTAATTCACATTAGATCATATTATAAGTTACTGTGAGCTCAGTAACATAGCCTAAACTGGGAGTAATACAATCAATCAATCAGTCATCTCCTGACTTCATAGGCTAGGAAAGCTCTGCTGGAATTCTGCTAAGCTGCAGATGTACCAGCCAAATTACTCCAGTGGGGAATTACCCAACCATAAATTCATATGTCACATGGATGGCTGTATTTTACAAATCCATTCAACTTTGTTTCCATTCCCATCCTGAAACACATGTCTCTCTGCGGGCGAAAACCTGCCATTGGCAAATCTAAACGTGTTTGCAACCAAACACAGCCAGGAATCACAGGGATCTCAGAGGAACTGTCTGGAGAATAACCCCCCCCCCCCCCCCCCCCCCCCCCCCATCATCACCATGTCCTAACAGGTCCACTGAATCAGACTATCTTGAGAGATGTCAAATGCCAGGAGCAACCAATAATCATCTAAGGCTAATTTATAATTTTGTGTAAATAAGAGGCATGTCACAACGTTTTCCCTGTCAGTTAGAACTGTTAAGATTTTGTTTACACACAGTACAGTACTGTATCTCCCAAGTCCATCAAGAATGTGGATATTTTCTTAAAGAACTTTAAGATGATCATTACCAATGTAATAGGTATTTAAACAAAAGTCCTTTCAAATAATGTGTATATGTACTGTACTTAAACAACAGTACTTTCATGTTCTTGTTTGAACAAATTTCACATTAGTGACAGGCAAACAACAGACAAACACTGTCAAAGCTTGGCTCCACTGGCATGAGATAGTTGGCAGGTACCAGGCCTCATTATTGCTCATTAAGATGTATAAATATGCTGTCTGGCACTTGACTTGTCAGCTACAGTGTGTCATTTTTTTTCCATCAAATGTGAAAAGTGCCAAGGTAGACAAGGTGAGGGCATGAGGAGGGCTGCTAGTGATGCCACAGTATGTACTCTGTGGGCACACTTCATTTCAGCTGGCATGGATCAGACTGATGACATTGAGTGCCAACAGCTAAACAAGCAGAGGTTTGAGGGGTTGTAGGAGTTGTATATTTGGGCTGAATTTGCCTCAGTGTCCTGCCAATGTCTTTGAGTGTCTAACCCTACAGTCTACTCTCATATAGAGCCATACTCTTAGGTTCCCACACCCCGATTTAAACAGAAGACAAGGCTAAGAATAAGTTGCTGTTAGCTGTACAAGACCCGTGGGCTTTAAAACTATTGTGAGGCTTTTGAACACTCAAGGTTTTGTAACTGTGCAGTCAAATATATAAGGATACATTTAGATATATAACCACATACTGTTTACTCAATTCCATCTGTCAAGATCAATATTGATGCAAACATGCAAACACTTGGATAATAGTCATAGTACCAAACTACATTGCCAAAATACCACAAAGCAGTACTGTAGTTATATCCAGTTTCCCAAGTTCAATACTTCTGAGACTCCCTTGTTCCTAACCAAATATAACTCCTAGCCAAATATAACCAGTACAATGCACATATCATTCCACGTTTTACCCCTCATGTTGTATTTAATCTCCGTAAAGCCCTACAAGTCTGTGCCCTACAATCTGATGTGAATACTGTCATTTCACAGTGTGTATTATAGTCAGTGTAATCCTTCTCTCTTGACAACAGGTGACAGGATTTCTCAGTTCCAGCTAAAACATCCCAATAATGGTAGGAATTCAATGCTATCAAATCAATGGCTTACATTTGTTGCTTTGTTGTCATGTATTTTATTGTGACCATGTGCATTCACACAAAGTGTCTGGCGTGTGATCATTGTACGCTTTGAATAAAGCAATAAAACGGCACCTTAGTGTGTTGCACATTAATAAAGGGTCATTGAGTGAAGACACTTATTTCTCTGTGGTGCATAATTAAGGAACAGAACAATTAGCCAATTGACCAATTAATTACAATGCTCTAATCTACATAAAGTAAATGGTGTTTCTTCTTCATACAAAAAGAGAAGCTCCACAGGCACTCTACAGTAGGCGAGACATAAAGGGTATTTAATCAAATTATCTGAGATAAATAATAATTTACCCCATTACAAAATGGCTCCCAGAGAGGATTACAATACCATACAATTCCAAACCAATAATAACTTTAAGAGCCCTCTCTCTCTCTCTATCTCTCTCTCTCTCTCACTCTATGATGTTTACAAGTCTACCACTGTCTGTGATGTAGAACATTTTCGACAAAAAATTTGTCGACCCAAGTCATCGGTCAGTTCCCAGTCTTGGCCAACAAACCAAGCTCTTACAGTGCTCCTCAGCAGCAGCATGTCTGCGAACATACCAGGGTTTATTTTTCAAACACAAGTACAGGGCAGATAATTGTGAAACGTTTCTCCAAACAGCCATGAGTATGTGGCCAGCACAGACCTCTTTGGCCATATGGACTCAGATCATTAGGGCTACACATGCTCGTTTTCCAGTCTCAAATGATATGGAAAGTCTCCAGTGTTTTCCAAGTGTCACATAGCTGCATGAAGACCCATCAAGCTGAGACTGGATAGAATCTGGCTAACCTTTGTGGACCCACTTTTTGGAGGAAAATGATCTTGATTAGCAAGTGAAATGAGTCGTCAGGGTTAGGATACTTATGCACGTGGCTCAATTTATCTCTTTGTTTTGATACAAGTGAAGCAGTGAGCTCGAAATTGAGTTTTGGGAGTCTCTATAAACTGAAGAAGGGCAGTAATTAATTATGTTGAGGCAGCTTTACACACATAGCATTATGCAGTCAGTTCCTGGCTTGATGATGACATCTTTATCGCTGAGATGTAATTGCTCCCTGTCAGTCATATGCCGAGGGCAAGACGAAAGGATGGTCAACATTATGGGTTACAGCATTCTTTAGCGTCCATGTACGTTGTAAATGTTGGAAGTTGGAAGTTGAGACATACAAATTGCACAGGATAAGATATGGCTGGGGAAGGTAAGAATATATAAATAACGTTTATAATAAATACACTGTGCAAAGCTGATTTAATATTTCTACTACAGCAATGATAACTGTTGACAGATCCCTCGACAAAGTTAGTGAAGATATAGACGTGGTAGGGAGAGTGGCTGAGAGGAAGAGATTGCGGGTGGCTTGCAAGTGGCTATGAGTTTGGAACATGCAGTCCCCTCTCCTAGAGCCGTGAACCAGAACCAAGTGGAGTGGGGCTGACGGCCCACAAGAGCACCATTGTTCCCCACATTAATCAAACTGAGGAAGGCCAGGTAGCATTTCCCTAGCCCACCCCACATACACACACACCCTGCCAGCCTCCATGAATGGGCTGCTTTTTTAGCTGGCAGCGATTGGCCATCGGAGCTCAGAGAGGATGTGTGTCTGTTTAATTAGTGTGATGAGCTCAGCGGAGTTTGGGTGCTGTGTTGGACACCAGGTATTAACCCCTCGTGTTTGACCTTGTGAGGGGGGGGGGGGGGGGGGCAGACCTCAATCTCCACATCTATCTTGCTTTCTCTCCCCTCCTCCCCTCCTCTCTCTCTCATTATCTCATTCAATCTGTCCATTAAAGAGCAGCAGATTAGACAGGTAAGGGGGACTACAAGAAGGGAACCTGGCAACCCCAAACCCTAGTTCCTTACCCACCTACTTTACAGACTTTTTTACAGATGAAAAGAATAATTACCAAAATGATACTTCTAATTATACTGTCATTAGGATGCTGAAGAGAGGTCTGCTGCTATGCGTGAACCACTTTCCTTCTAAGACTGCATCACAGAACATGATCTGGTGGGACGCTGTCCCAAAGTGTTTAACTCCTCAGTCCCCAGAGGAACCATACCTTCGCTCACATACACGCACACACACACAGAGAGACTTATGCAAAGACACAAACACCTGTGGAATTCAGGTTTGCCATAGGAAGTCCATTGATTCACAGCTGTTGATACAACAGTCATCATGTGAATGAACTACAGATGATTTACTTCATTTAGGATGAAGTGAGTTGTATGTGTGAACATTACCCAGGGGCACTGCTCACTAATTCATTTAGCCACAACAGTGTTTTCTTAACCGCGTCAGCTGGCAATTGAAAAACCATGAAAAGACAGGAAAACCTTGTCGTGTTAGATGTGAATTCCTCGAAGGTAAAGCAACAACTCCAGGCACTATTAAAGCTTAAGATATCTACCCTAGATTGGATTATACACGAATTAGTAAATTGGGATAGTGGAACACACATCAATTCATCTACCTCCATATACTGATGAATAACTGTGGTGAAAGGGTAAATAAAAGTGTGGGTGCTAGTGTAGTTCTCAACCAGCTGCCCACTATTCAGAGTCCTGGGGAGGATTTGGTTAGTGCAGCTACACATTCTAAAGTTAAAGGGCACTTAGAGGGTACTAGAGCTGATGAGTTCTGGTAATAACATAGAGAGCTATTCCAACTGATCCCAATTAATCCCATAAATGGCTAATTTGTTAAAAAATCTCATAACCATGTAAAAAGAAGGTTTTCAGTAGCACCATGAGAGGAATTGTGGAATTTGAGGATTTGTGAAGTTATATTATAGCCTACTGTATACACAGTATTAGTTTATTATGTTGGCACATTGTTAGAAGGGATGTACAGTATACTGTATATTTCATATCAATTATCTCTGGTTAGTTTGATAGTCCTAGTGGGGATTTTGTCATTTACAAACAACAGCAACGGGCACCTGCTGCAATGACAGCCAGACAACTTTGTCAGATACTGTGTATCGATAAACTGACTCCTAAATGTCACTGGATGTCTTACTTCATGTGAAGCAGGAAACCTTTTATCGCTGTTCTCTTTTACACTGCTTCAGGCTCAAGTTTGCACTTATTAATATCACGCTATCAACAGAGGCAGTGACAACTAACAAAGGACATTGAGTCACAGCATGTCAGCTTTGTAAAGAGCAGTGTTTGCTGCTCCCCGTCTGAAAACACATTATTAATTGGATTTAGATATTTGCAAAATGATCTATTTAATGGGATTACCACTCGTATAATGATCTTATTTATGAGGGAAGCAATCCAAGCTTTGGGGCGGGCTGATAATGCATTTCCAGCTCTTTGGTAGTTAATGTTGTGTTACGGGGACAGATAAAGTTTAAGTCCCATTGTAAATGAATAGGTAAGTTAGCCTAGTGAAATGGAGCTGGTTCGGTGGCAGGTTGGACGGGCTTGAGTGGCCGCACTTGCATTCCAGGGGCCTGTCTGGACCACAGTTGCAGACCTGCTGAACTCCTTACAAGTTCAAGGCGGACGTAAAGAGGGAAGGAGGGAGGGATGGAGAGAGATAGAGTCCCCTCAACAACATAATGGGCCTTTCTTGCATCTTTATCCACCTCAATATCTCGCCGAAGCTTTTACAGGCCTCGTTTCTACTTAAATGCCTGAAGGTAATGTCCTACTCTAACTCTTGTTCTCTCTTCCCTTGGAAATCTAATTTCTACCTATCACATACAGTATTGGGAAGCGGAAAAGTGATACCATGAAGAAAAAATAGGAATATGTGTAACATGGGCAAAACGGCACAAAGAAACTGTTTACAGTTGTTTATCATGGCCCTCAAATAGGATTTTTCATGTTTGCTAAGACATTTAAGCTGTTGGATGTCTTCCCTCATGGAGGTTTTAGCTTGCTTTTGTATCTTGTAGTGTGGAATGACTAATTCCCAAAAGTATATGCAAATATACTTCTTTTTTTTTGCAGGGCACACCGTGTTTAAAACATTAACATTTCAATATACAATTTTGAGATATATATGTATTAAAAAATAGGTTATAATCTTTTACTTTAAAGTCATGTTTTCTCAATGTGATTATGCTAATGGACCCACATTTGCATAAAACTGTAGGAAATATTAAACCAGATTATAATTTTGAATATTTAAGGGTTTTATCCATGCTGTTAGTCAACAAACACATAATTTTTTCTTGAGAATATTAGTACTTAAATGTGACATTGTGGAAGAACACCTACATAACTTGAGCAATAGCAATTATGATCATTGCTGAGCAAGTTTTACAAATAGAATATTGTGTTTAAAATACTGCATGTTGAATATGATATACTGTATGTGCTGCAGATTAAAATGTATTGTTGTTCTAAAAGTGCAATAATGGCTAATGACAACCTAGTGAGTAGTGACTGGTCGCAAGGCTCAGTGGAGAGGGTTTCCTTGGCTGGGGCTAAAGCCCACATGTGAGGCCAACCATAAAGACTGCCCTCACAGGGCACCATTCAAGACATTAATCTGCAAACAAGTGTTTTTTTGTGTCTCAGAGTCTTATTTTCATCGCCATCAATTTAGTACACAGATTGAATGTGATTTGAGTTGTGCTATCGAGTTCCTTGCCCTTATAAGCCCCCCTTCCTTCTCCCTCTGTGTTTTTTGCAGACCACTGTTTTTCTCTCTTTTTATCAATGGATGTTTAAGAAACAAAGTTTTTTTTGTTCACTAAACCGCCAACCAATGCATACATAATAGATGCATTCATTGTAAGTATAGCCTTGGACACACACACGTATAGACACTTTCACTTTGTCCAGTACTACAACTAGTAATTTCCTCTAGTCTGAAACAATCTAATCTTATGAATAAAAATTACAAACTTGAGGAAAGCTGCCTGCTAATTTAAATAACCTGAATCCTTTAAGAAGCTATTAATTGGTTGTATGAAATATTTAACATTCCTTGCAGACACTTTTAATGGCATTTTGGAAATTAATAGAATGCCATTTAAAATAAATAGGCCCTTGGTCATCATTTTTTTTTAATTCATTGACCTTTTGCTGGTGCACGACAGAAGTGGCACAGGTTGACAGGTTGTCAACGTGAAACCCCAGTCTCAAAAAAGTGCATGCTTACAGTAACTATCAGCTTAACCTTTTATGCCATCTGTTCCCTAAACACTTGGACTAATTAGAACAATGTCATGTTTTGGGTATGAATAATATTTATGTAACTTACATAACATTCACTAACAAGTTGTTAAAACAATTGTATAAGCTTTTTAACATAATAGCAAATCACATTAGATGAAATGCACATATGTGGGTGTGGTGTGGGATGTCCTGCTTACTACTACAGAACAGTTTATTGTCATAAGTCGTACACATGCCTTCTGTGACTGGAATTGTACTGACAGCATTCTAGTGCCCTGGCAAATTAGTCCAAGGATTGCATTCACTGATGTATTTGAGTTGTATTCATTGGCAGGTTTTGGGCAAATTTGTGTGGCATGTTATCTATTTTACTCCTTTTCGGATTGTCTGTTTTTTGAAGAAATATTTTGCTTTAAAACTTTTTAAAGGCTGGTTATATCTTGTTAGAAATGTATTTTATAGTGTGAGTGTATTTCGAAATGTATTGTCTTACTGTCACATACCTGTATGTGATCCTTGTCCAACTGACCTACCAAATAATAATCTAAATAATAGAGAAACAAAATACACAGTAAAAGTCACAGGACACAGTATGCATCATGAACAACTGTGTGCTATACATAAATGCTTGACATCGATTGTATCCTCCTCATTGTACATTTGTGAGAATTTAATCAGCTGTAGATGTCCTTGTCTGCTCTCCTCTTTATCAAAGAGAATATTAATTACTTCCCAAGCAATTGCCCAACAGGTGGCTTTTGATGCATTTGTGAACCTTGGCTTTGTGACCTCAATGCATTTCTTAAATAGAATCACACAAAAATTACACATATTTGCTATATTGTGAGTTTTTTGAAGTTGCAATTTTGTTGATATAGATTTATGATGTGTTGGAGACTTAGGTCACTGCCCTATTGGAGATTTATTAAATGGTCATGAAGCACCATTATTCAAGCTCAATCAATCATGCCAGTCTGTTATGACCTCTGTCACATACATCTCAATGTCCCAAGTCAGAAGGAAGGGATTTTTTGCATTGCTGACACCTACTTATTTCTTACCATTTATAATAATATAAAGAAGCAGGAGACTTTCTATGACTCTGTCTGTCAATATACTGTGATATTACTAGGTTCAAATTATTATACAAATAATTTCAACTTTGACAGTGAAAAGATTTGTATACAATCATGAAAATGGTGCATGGATCAATGTTCTACTGGCATGTTCACAGGCTGAGGAAGTTTATACATCTTAAGGCTGGTGGGTGTGTTTTGTCCTGGTGGGCAGAGACAGTTCCCAGATCCACAGTATGAATAAAGTCATATTGTAAAGTGTGTGGGCTGATATGCCTGGCAGTCAACCCCGACAAGTAGATTACAGTAGCTGTCGCAGGGCCACCTCTGAATGGCATACGCACACCACTCGTGCATTTTCAGCCTCAACACCACATATCAAACATCTAACACATTGCAACAGTAATGAATGCACAAAACATAAAAATGCTGTATGTTCTCTGGCTTCTCTATAGCTGTGATTGTGAACAGGAGTGGAAATTTGGCATGTCTAAAAAGTGGGATAATGATTATAAATGTGACAGGCTGAAAACTAATTACAATTGTCTCACTGTGTTTTCCAATAATGCCTCGAACATTTCTATAAAACTCATTTAAATCTTCCACAAGTCCAAAATTCAGTCTTGCTCTAAAGCCATTTGGCACATTTTTCCTCAGTTTACATTTAGAGAGGATTAGCTGAAGAGCTGAAAATAATCATGCCAGATGTCTTTTACACCAAGAAGCCCGCCTCCCCGGTGGGCATTTGATTTTATTGTGTATTTTATCAATCTTAAGTGAATACACTCTTGGGTCCTTATAAAGCATGGCCTCATGTTGTGAAGTCATATACATGTGTGTAAATTGAATACGCTGTGACATTTTATGATATATACATATTTTCTTTTACAATATGTTTTTTGTGGATGTAATTGTCTAAGAAGTGGTTCAAGACTGTCAGCAGTTGGCTATTTATATAAAAAACTTGCAGAGAGAACACTTATTAAGACAGGCGTACAGAAAAACAACTTTCTAGCTAAATTTAATGGCACGTTTGAATGCTCTAAAATACATTGTTTGTGTAAACCACGTCTGTAGTTTGTAAGAACTAAAATAAATGTTTTTGCCTACACAAAATGGTTTAAAAGAGAAACATTTTATTTCAAAGCTGGTAAAGAGCAAATACTGTTGATTTAAATGGGCTACGAGCATAATTCAACATTTGTTTCTACTGATGATCTTTCAGTAAAAAAAAACAGCAACGATGGCCATGTGATCTGCCCTGTCCGGTCTCCATATTTATTCTTACAACCTTTATGACTTGTGCAGTGTTTGTAGATTTGTTTTTTAGCTTTAATGAGCTCTGCTAGAAGCGATATCTCTCACATGTCTCGTGGTGGGAGGGGCTATCTTATTGCTGCCACATGTTGGGCTCCTACTGGCTCGTCCAGGCCTGTGTGGTCAGCCAGTTCAAAGGACCCACACTCATTTGTTATACAACTTTATGTAACAACGAGCCGATGCTTCAGTGTGTCTGAAGAGGCAACAAAGAAATGCCGCCCCTCTTTCCTTCTCCTAACTGGTTAGGCCCTAAGACGGCTTTGAATCATCTGTTTCAGTAATTAACATCTTTGGAGGACAAATGTAGAGGAAGGTGGGGGGGCTGGCTTCCCTGGCGTGGCAGGGGTTACTCTTTCTAAAGAGATTTTTAAAGGGTTTGAACTCTGATGAGAACTTGCAGTCTCTTACGTGGATGGGGACAGCACACAGGAGTAGTTGATCACTGTCATTGGGAGAGTGGTGAGCCGTGCCACATATGGCAACAATCTGACATGGTAATCCAGTCTAGGGGTTATGAGAGACTAGGTGTGGGCTCCCCTCATCATACAGACTCCATCAATTCTTCTGTTAACCATTTTTGAGTAGAGGGAGAGGCAGAGCCGCTGGTTATAGTTGACAGAAGAACTCAGCAGGAGCACAGAGACTGGCCTCTACCCCATGCAGCTTTGATGTGTTTAAAAGTAACTTTACCTCTTATCCAACAGAAGAGAAGAAGAGGAAAATATGTCTGTCACCTTTTACTTGTTGCCATCCTTGTGTCTTTGCTGGTAGCTGTAGTTCTATTATATTTCATCCAAGTAGTGTGGTATCTGAGTATATTGTGTCAGTTTCTTCATTACACTATAATACAAAAAGAGTGAAGTTGTTGAAAGACCATGGTGTGATACTTTCACCTACTGTAGACTGTTGACCACCAATCCCCATTACCATACCTTTATCTCCCAACCTGTTTTTCCTTTTGCACATATCAGTTCCCCTGGGAGTTTTTAGCTTCACTAAATTGGTGGGTCTTTGGGGACCAGGTCTATTGCATGTGCTGGCTAGTAGGCCCATTTGCAATAATCTCCTTTTTACCGTTTAGAGGCTAATTATGTAACATTACACCTGCCTCCCTGAGCCTTCGTTTTGGCATGGTGGAGAATGAGTTGCTTTTTCTCCTACTGCACACGATGGTTAGAGTTTCTTAATGAGATTACCCCAAAGCCCATATCTGCTTTTGTGCCGCTGGTTTACGGCAAGATACTGGATCAACAAAATCAAAGCTAAGAGTCGGAATCAATGGAAGCGGTGCAGATGCAGGCGGCCGACCTGGTTTCTGTGGACCCCCTCACTAGCACCCCCAACCCCCCCCCCCCCCCCCGCGTGTGACTTGGACAGGATCCGTCGCTATCACACATGACATTGTGTTCAAGCTTTGCATAGGAAATATCTTTGTCTCCCTATCATGTTTGCTCGCTGCATTGTTTTTCATTCCTTTCCTTTATCTTACTGTCCAGTTTATATTTATTATCGTATCACACTACCCAAAATTCTTTTTGTCGGAAAAGACAGATGGGTTGTCTGCTGAGCAAATTAAAGGATTGCCATCGTATTGTCTAGCATAAACTTGTTTGGCTGTGGTTGGAGAATACCACATTTTCCTCTCTGTCTTGCCTTTATTTACTCATAATATCTTGTATGGTGCCACAGCTTTGAAGACCGAGACTATGAGCTATGTTGGTGTTGATTGAAGCCTTAATGTAGAAAGCAGAGCTGTATAAAATACAGAGCTACACACCCAAATCAAGAAATGCACACCGAAAGCCTTTCTTCATCTAATTTATTTCAATCCAAATTTCCTTGTGATTTTCAACCCAGACAAAGAGCAGAAGCCACCCATTGAACTAGGGCAGAGTATCTCTCTCACACACATGCACGCACACACACACAAACAACTTCAATCTAAAATTCCCAGAGTGTAGCTGAATTCTCACTGAACATAGGGAGCAATAACATGTAAATATTTTGCCCCCTTGCTCACGATATGATGTTGATTAAAAGAGTAAAGGTTAGGGTTAGGGAAGGGGCAAGGATTACTCCTATGGTCTGTGTCTAGGGTTACCATAACAGCCTGGCTGGTGGGACTAGTAATAACAACAGTAGTAATAATAATCACAGACTAATTGATTGAACCCTGTGGCTTCCTCTTAAGAACCATATTTGTAAAGCTCAAGTCTCTCTGTAGAGGTAACAAAAGCAATTCATCCATACATTAACTAATTTCATTCACATCTCATAGATGTCTTGCTTCCTCTACTAAATTACACCTCAACAATTCCCCTTCCAAAGCATGGCTTCAGAGTGTTTCTGTTCAATATTTCTTGCAATTGATTCCATCAAGTATTGCATTTATTGAAGTGTAATTTTGTATAGAGTGGTCATGTGTGTCTTTATATGAGATTGTATCATTTCATTGTAGTTTGTTGAATTTGCAAAAGACTCCTGAAGCCCTAGGCTATATGCTGCTACAGAGAGGTATTTGCTCTGCGTCAGCGGAGTATCCTGTCATGGAGAGAAAATCCCGTTTGAAGTATGGCCCCCGTCTTTCACACTGACGATAATGCTCCTGGCTTTATCGTGTCCTCCGTGCAAAGCCCATGTCTTCCCCTTTTGTCCGTCTCTCTCTCCCCCACTCCTGCACACCCCCTGGCTTTCCTCTTTTGTGTCACTCGCTGTCACATTGCCCACAGTTCACTGTGAGGAGAAGCAGTCCAAACCTTGTCCTACAGTTGCATGCTGGGAAATGTAGTAAAATTATGAATTATGTGTGTTTTCATTGTATTCTTTTAGCTATGCTGAAACCAGTCAATTCAGTTCAATCAATCTTTCAGTTCTCTTCATTCTTCAGTGACCACAATTGACCATAGAAGTATTAACATTATATTTCATCAGAAGAATGTATGGATGTTATTGTAACATCACAAGTGTCCTCGACATAGACATGTCTTGTGATTATAATAATATATGTTTTCATGGTGAAGGAAATTCAGAGAAACGGTAAATAGTTTGCATTTTAAATGAGATACATTATTATAATTCATTCTCTGCTAGCTGCTCCTAAATCCAGAGCTTAAATGCAAATGCACTCCGTGGCTTTGTTGGCCTCTCAGAAACCTTAAGCTTAAACAGGGGCCTCTCATGGCATATGCATGTGCAGTATCTTATCTGGATAATATCACAAACATTCTCTAGGACATCAAATATTTAAACAGGCCATACAAATAATGGGCAGGAGGGAGTGCTGGAAACAAGCCTTTTGATGGGTCTTTGTGAAAACAATAAATTTGCAACCAATCCTCAATATTTTCATATTCAATGACTCTGTGTGATCCATATGATCCCGACATAAAGAGGGTCTACGAACCCTCTCTCTTAAACTGTAGCAGGCATATATTACCAGGCTTAGAGCTTGGCAAGCCCCGTATCCCAAAATAGATTTCAACAATACTCTACGAAGATGCATTAAATAAATCTCCGCTCAGCTAATCCGTGGAACAGTTCACATTTTCGAGAGAGACACTCCGGCAGGACAAAAGCAGCGCTCTGCTCGCCGCGCCTTCATCTGGGGACAGACACACATAAAGAGAGATATTTAGAAAGAGGGGAGGGGGTTGGGGGAGAGAAGAAATCCTACTCTAATGTGACAGAGAATTCTCCCAAAATTCAGCATTGTATGCACGCTCTTGCACTGCAAAGCAGATTTGGTATCTACACATATCTCTTTTTCTTATTTTTTCCTCTGTAAGTGCAGTACTTAATCTGAGAGGCAAATATGGACATGAGGGCCATTTTGAAACATGTTGTAGATAAATGTTAATCACATTAGCATTTCTCAGACTTCCGTAAATCTCCATAAATAGCATACTGAGGTTGATCCCTCTTATTTTGCCCATTGAGAATTTCTTCTTTTTTTTTGAGTTGATGAATTGCTTTTGCCATGCATGTAGGCTAATGAAAGCTTTGCTCCTGGGCTTTCCTCAACAAAGGCAACATTTTTCGACGTTCCACTAAAATAAGAACCTGTTCCACTTTTAATTAATAGTTTTCCCCCTTCTATTCAGGAGCAAATACAGACTTTCAAATTGATTTTGTAGGTGAGGCTTGGTTATTAAAACTAAAGAAACAAAAGCATTGTGTTGAGGTTAGAGGGAGGTAATGTGATCCAGCAGGTTTACAATGGCAATCATCTAAGGTGATCTAACTCGTGAGTCATATAGGACGAAGCATCCTAAAACTTGTTACCAGATTAACACCACTCCTGTCATAGGATTCAGAGGTAGAATATTTTATGACAGGCTTCACCTAGTGATATCGTAATGCATGTCTCTGCATTAGGACACTTGACAACTGAAAGATATGTTAACTGCTATTCTCAATCCAGGAGGTTAGACAGCCGCAGGGGCTCTTCGACCAGCACCCCTTACACACAGGATCTAAATGAAGACTGACATATGATATACCTTTAATATAACTACACTTGCAGACTCAATCATGTTTCTCTGTATAGGGCAAGTCACTTCCTCTGTTATGGTTTCCAACCAGGAGCAGTAAGGCAACAGAATAAAATGACAACACAGTTGGCAAGCAGCTAGCAAACTAGCACGTTCAAATGTTTTTTTGTTTTTGTTGAACCACAGTGTTTTCACAGAAAATACCAGGGCAATCTGTTCCTCTGGGATTTTGGAATACACACTGTTGAGACTAGATTCTTAACCATGAAGATACAGAGCTAGAAAACAGCAATTAACATGCACCAGGGTGCACACGTCCATGCATAATACCAGGCACTTGGGTATCAACACTCAGACAGCTTTGTGTTTGAGTGAGCAAATACCCCCTGTCTAGCCATATGTGAGTTGATGGGACATCCAGACTATCTAAATGAGCAGTGTCTGATGGCGATTCTAAGGCTATTTCCTCTCACTACAGTGTATCATCGCTTTCTTTAACAGCTGCTTGTTACCAGACTAGACTGCATCCAAGGAAAAAGAAACACAGTGTCCTTGTACCTCAGTAAGCACAGTGTAACCCTGTTACGTCTCTCAGTGTAATCCAAGAGTAACATTTATCACTGATGTATTACAAAGGTTTTGTGTTAGTACTATCATGTATAGTCAAGTTATATTAATATTTCTGAAACCGTTTATGAAACAGTATTTGTTTAATCAATAACCAACTATCTGCTCAGATACTGTAGTTGTGACTAAAGGTGGGTGATCAGTACCAGAATTTTGTATTTGTATTTCTAAGCTGTCAGAACGAATCGACACTGATGCTAAGCAGAGCTAGTGGACATAAACGGTAGCTGCACTTAAGCACTGTGGGTGATTTCAAAACGATTAGTGCAAATCATGGAGCACTTAACATCATAGCCCAGTGAGTTTAACAACACGTTGACACTCCTCTATATTTGACCCCTCCTGAGTGTATTTTTCCCTAAATAATTTGGACATCATTTTAAAACTTAAGACTAATTCATCCAGTCTAGTGTTTTCAGATGCACCAGCCAGAGTTGTTGAAATATTGCCTAAAGCGCCATATCTGGGTTCCGTCTTGAGCCACACTTCCCCTCCTCTTTGGAGAGGCCTGCTGGTTGGAGGGGACGGGGGTGACGGGGACACCCTAGTGGCCCCCGCCCATTGCACCCTCATCTTGGGGCTTTTGGCAAAACTGCGCTGGCACGGAGCAGGAGCTGCAGTCTCCATGGTGACAAGCCACTTAAGCTTTACCAGCTATGCCCAATGTTACCAGGCTCCTATTCAGACTGACGCAAAACCAGAGCATCTGAAGAAATATTATACTGTTTCCCCATTCACTCTATTGTGTAGGCTGGTATAGAACAACCCAAATGTGGTCATATTGGCTGCTGCCATGCATTGTGACTGAAGAATATGAGCTGACAGGCTGGTGTGAAGGTGCAGTGTCTTTGGCAGTCTGTATCCCAGTGTGGAGGGATAGAGAGAGACACTCCCAGTGGACTGGATGGGGCTGCTGTGATAGTTCTGAACTCTCCTAGTGTTTATGTCTCAGCCAACAGCCTCCAGAAGGAGACTGGAGACATTCTCCACACCGTCTTGCAGACAAAAAAAATGGCTCCCTCAATTAAAACAAGTTAATTTGAAAGCATAAGCTTGTCCTTAATTAAGAGGAGCTTAGACATCTCTTGAAATGAAATTCCTGAAATGAGAGTTATATTGACGACATTCTCGCTTTGTTCATTTGTCTGGTGCTCCTTCCTTGTAGACTCCTGTGTCCAAAGGCTTCATCTAGCACTAACCTGAACACTAGCATAGCTTCAGAGTCATACATTTTTCGGAGGAAGGTTTCCATTTCAAAGCAGATCCAGTGTGGACTCCCACCACGTCCTCTAGCTCTCACCAGCCTCCCACTCCGCCTGCACTGTCTGCATCCCTGGAACCAGAGAGAGAGGAGGATGAGAGAGGAGGAGAGGGAGAAAGGGAGTGAGATTGTGGCATTAAGTAAATAATTTGTATGATAATTCATTACAGCGCAGTCTTTTTCAACTTTAATTGGTCTAAATGAAGAGACATTTCACACCATTTAGATAAAAAAGAAAAAGGAGGCCAGTGTAATGAAAAGGGGCCTGCCTATCGGACTTCAGAGGTTTGCTCTAAATGAAAATGTAATTGCAGGCGGAATGGTACAAGAGGAGAGCCCCGCGCTGCAGATCCGGGGGTATCTTCAGACAGCCGAGCAAAAGCTAATGACTGAGCAATTTGGAACATTTACTCACCCCAAAGACTCTCATTAAGTCAATCACAGGCTTAGCCGAGACCCACTCGCAGCGCCGGAGCGGGCCCTGCATTTATTCCAACATCAATCAGGAGAGGCCGGCTTCTTCTTCTTTCAGAAGCCATGAAAACGCCCAAGTAATTTATTCGGGATCTTTGAGAGGATAATGGCCAATTATTTGTTTATAACACTGGTTAAATTTTCATTAGGCAGATTAATGGAATATCATGTACTGTCAACACTGGACTGAGGGGTGGTGTGTCAGAGATAAACGGCCAAACAGATGATGTCGCTCTGTTAGTAAATTGGATTTCCTGCATCCCCGTTCCTCCACATGAAAATGTAAAAGTGGGCTAGGTACTCAGAGGGGACTGCTCTACAGGAACTGAGCAGTAATGAACTCACAAAACTTTATATTTTACGAAGCTGTTGGTTTTGTGTAGTAGAATTTGGATACACTAATATATAACGTAAAAATGACCCCCATATTAAAACAAATGGGTTTTTATCTGATAAGAGATCAACTGGGGACTTCATGTGTTCAGTGTTAATCTAAGATATTTTAAAACCTTATATTTCTATCTTTGTGTGCATCCTGTGCAAATATAGTAACATTTATGCTCTTTCTATTTAATTTCAGCCCCTAAATTACCAGTGCTATAAAGCACTATCAGTCCTACGAGCATACAGTATATATCATGGACTACCACAAGTCCCATTTAAAATGATAGTTCTTGGAAGTTCTTCAGCAGTTAACTTTTTTAATGAATGGATGCAAAATACACTTTTTTGGTGAGTCTGGGTGATAGCATAATCTGACATTATGCAGGCAACACCAGATACCTGTAAGTGACAGTTATGAGTGAAGTGGTGACTACAAGGTAAGCAGGTGGCCGATTTGCTGACCCTTTATGATGATGAAAGTGATAAAAACCAGTTTGAACCTTGAGTTTCGGTTTCACAGATCACCACTTGAAAGATGTCTGAGAATTCTCATTTTGAGTATTGCGTATATAGTCCTGTTTCCTTTTTTTCACACAGTACATTTTGTAATACTGAACTATAGATAGAATAAAATCCTAAATTCCTAATTGATATATTTTATGTTCATGAACATGATTCTTTTGATTTAAGTAAATTAAACAGAACCAGAATGGCAGGTGAATGTGCTTGCCAACAGGTAAAAATAAAGAAAATACATACAGGACAGTATGTACCAAAGTACTACCGCCCACTAAAAACAAGAACCTATTCAATTTCTATTCAATTTCTGGAAAGCAAAAACCCCAGCCTAGTTTTAGTGGAGTGATTCTGTCTTTGTCAGTATTATCGGTTATCAGTGTTGTTTGGATCTGCCACACACATTTGCCCTGCACTTACATGGATTCCTAAGTATTCATCCATCACCTTAGGCTCCGCTTCTTGGACTTGAATTGAATTTGACTCCTGGATCACAATCGGCCAACCTCTGGGCACCTAAAGTGGGCACTGCCTCCCCTATCAAAACAATCAGCAGCTAAAGGAGGTTATCGTTGGACTGAGCTATCTGTCACCCGGCCACCAGCAGTCAGCAGGACACAAGGGCCATTTAATTAGGCCTACTGCTCCTCTCTGGTGTGAAAGACTCTCAGGCCCCTTTGATTCCCCACCGCTTTCCCAGCAGGAAGTGGTTGGTGATAATTGACACAGGATTTCCTTGTTAACCAGCGGCAGACTCTGTGGATTAAAGTGACAGAGATCTCCAGAAGAAAGTGGGGAGGAGATAAGGGGGAGGGGAGGGGGCGCAAGAGAAATGGTGGGGGTAGCAGCTATTTACCGCTCTCGAGAAACCAGGGAGGAAATAGCAATAACAGACTGGAGCGTGGTCCTGCCGCGAGATGTAGCTCCCACTTATCTTAGCCATTTCAGCTTGGCTGATCAAAGATTGGCTTCCCTTAAAATAACCTGGGCCCAAGGTTGAGTACATGCTTTCGCGCCATGGGTTTTTTGGCAAATTATCACTTTTTTCCAATCCCCCCTATAAAGCTGTATGGCTGTTTGTGGAGGACTAGAGAGATAATCTCTTTTCATTTGTACAATTATACACTATCATGGAATGAAAGCACATTTGCAAATGACGTAATTTCCCGCTTTGTACCAACTGGGTCATGAGCCTTGACAAAAGCATTATCATACAGACAGGAGAGGTATCCAGCCGGCTGTAGGGCAAAGATGGAGCTTTCAGAGTGCCTAATCCACTTTATTTATTTCTAGATTTCCTCTTCGCTTATCCAACCACTACAGAGCTCACCAACAGACATTTTACAAGTACTCATTGGTAGGGTTTATCATAGGCCCTCCAGAGATCAGGGGATAAGAAGTGGCTGTACTCTTTGCTTATTATGTGTCTTTGCTAACCTGCCTCACCATCACATGCTCCCATTAAAACTCCCTATGGCACAAAATATGTCATTTGCATGCACATGATTTCATGCTTGTGTAGTTCTTCATTGTTTTG
Organism: Osmerus mordax; assembly: GCF_038355195.1. Lineage (NCBI taxonomy): Eukaryota > Metazoa > Chordata > Actinopteri > Osmeriformes > Osmeridae > Osmerus > Osmerus mordax. Next base: position 16,535,719 of record NC_090054.1, on the reverse strand, counting down.
AAAGAATAACAATGTTTTTAGCACATCGTGATTTCTCATGAATTCCCAGAGATGGGGATTTTCATTTCAATGCTTTCATTCTAAGTGGGAAGTCTGAATGAGGGAACTACCCAGGGAGTGTATGACAGATTTACTCACACACCTGACAGGAAGCGCTACACTCCTCAAACACCCCACCTGCCCGGTATGACCCAACCCTGACGTAAAATGTTATCTGGTCATTTTCAAGAGCATACTAATAAATGCCATGGCATACGTTCAGCAGTACTGCTGGGTTAAAAACAGGTCTATCATATAAATCTAAAGAAACATTCTAGTCTCCCCCATTTCCCAGATAGTGCATGCAGCTGTGTATTTATGAGAACCAGAAAACAAGTAATAGTGTGTAGGGACATAAGAGACATCTATCAGGCATACAGCCATTTGACTAAATAAGGTGTGAAAGAAATGAACATGATCTATGTTCCTTAAAATTCAAGAACTGGTCTAGAGAATATTACACGATGCACCTGGCCTAGAATAGTGATAAGGACCTATATTGTTTTGGGGGGGAACATCCTCAAACAATGTGTCAGAACCATACATGAACAGTATCTGAAACCTAATAAACAGTTGATTCTAATAAATAAGGGTAGAACAGTTTTGCTGTTCCAAATATTAAAGTGCCAAAGTCCAAAGAGCAGTCAAATGACCTTTGAAGTGTTTAACTGCAATATTACAGGAACATGCACTGGAGAAACTTCACATCACTGTCCACACCTTCTTATCTGTGTTTCTCTCATAGGTAGTCTCCTGGATCTTAACCATGCTGTAAGACTTCAATATGTGAGCATTAACACGCTTCAGGGTCCTTGATTTCTCTTCAGGAATTACTGTATGGCAACCAGCAAGAGAGGCGAGACACAAGGCGAGATCTGGTGTTCCCCGAGTCTAAAGTAAATAGGATAGGCAGGGAAGCAATCACACAACCAACACATGCTCCGCTATCAAGAAAACACAGGAGTCTAGATTAAGATTTTGTCATGGAGAAAATCATTGCTGTTTAATTTAATCGGCATTGAGATAAACTGTTTTACCATTTCCACCCCCTGATGGCTTTTGGGTGATAAACAAGTTCAATTAGAATAGTATAAAGTCGCATTAAGGGTCTGTCTACTTTCTTGGGACTTCATAGACAGAGTTATTTGAAAAAAATTATATGGCATGATTTACAAAGGAACACAGGGGGTTGAAGTGCTTTAGAGAGGAGTCCTGGTGATCTGAGGGTACAGCTAACTGTGTGAGTCACCACTCAGAGAATCATAGAACAGAGACATCTACATAAGGAAATGGAGAGTTAGCCACTTACTAATCCAAATTCCAGAAGCCATTAGAAGGTGGTGGTAGTTGACCATAACACCCCTTACCACACACACACTGGCTTCCAACCCCCCAAACCATCCACCCCCCGCTACCATTCAGAGCACTTGATCTGAGTCTTTCCACAAGAAAAATCCAAGTCTTGCAGACAGGGCATTCATTGGTAATTCAGCATCACTTGAACTCAACTGTGCAACATGTCAACAAGAAGCTTTAGCATTCAAAACATGAATTCATTAGAGTATTACCTGAAAGATAAATGACAGACAACCTGATCAGATGTTTCTGTTGATTATGGATCAATAGATGTATATCTAAAAGAAGCATGCCTTCCTCCAGAGCTGATCTAGAAAGAAAGTTTAGAAAAGCATTTTGAATATGTTATAAAAGTAAAGCATTTATAAAGTATGGACTATATATTTTGGCACGCTCTAATCAAGTTGTGAAATAAAGCACAAAAAAACCTTGCCTTTTGCTAAAAAGTACTTCTAACAATGTTCGATTGAAGCGGCCAAAGAGAGCTGGGTTGGCTAGCCGAGACTGTGGGTGAATTATTTCAGCAGCAGCCAGAATCAAATGATCAGAAGCTCCTTTTATTCTCCTCCACTCTGCAATCAGGAGAAGGGGGTCCATTTCTGCTCTTTGTGTAACCATACAGCTAGACGTTGTGGTCTAATCTGAGGACGTCAGTCTTAACCTCATTATTAGTATACAAAAGCAGCCTGCTTTCCATAGCCTTTGTGGCCAGGGTTTATGTTTTGCGGAGATACAGGGGGAAAAGCTCCAATATCCAGCAGGGGTCGAGTATTAACCAATGAACAGTTCCTCTGGGAGCTTCTGGGCTTCACCGAGGAGGTTGTCAACTTTCCTCAGGCTCCGTTTGATGTGTTTACACTTCATGTTAATACTCTGTAGATAAAAAGAATCCATAGGGTGACTATTGACTGTTTAAACTGTATTCCAAGGCACTGCTGTGTGTTTGTGTATACTTCATGTATGTCATCTTGAATTTCTGAGTCATAATGTGTAGTTGTTACAGTATGCTACATGTGATACTGTATGTGATGCAGTTTGCTTTGATAGAGTTATGCTTGGGAGTCAGAAGATTGGGTTGTGGTCTTGCCGTCGTACTTCTGATCTTTTATGTGTTATGTGTTAAGTGCTTCAAAGTACTTTAACTATATTTATAAAAGTCCTGCCACTGTTTCGGAAAGAATGTTTTTAACATACAGTACATGAAGAGGAGCCACTGACAGAAAGACTGTTAGACAGAAGAATGATTTGAGGTCCTACAAAATACCCACAGGAGATTTATGGCAATAGAAAACCAATTACTAACGTCCAACTAGATGCCTGCAGCCCGACTTAAGATCACAAAGATATTTGCAAAGATAAGCAAACATAAGCGACTCAGGGAGGGGGTGCAGTGTCAACACTGGGGCTACAGACCTCAGGACAGCAGTCAAGAAAGGAAGAAAGGGAGGGAAGGAGAGCAAGTCATGACCTCTCATGAGCAGGCCACTCTGGCTAAAGGATTAACCTAACAGCGTCCACTGATAGAGATTCAGGAAATCAGAACCACATGCTCAAAGGGAGGCGCACTGAGGTGCTTATTTGTTTTTGGTAAATTAATGGGGGCTAATTGATAACACCATTACATCATTGGAGGGGCACAGGGGAGGCCAAGTGGAGAGGGCAAGTGGAATGTTGCCAATCAATCCTCTCAGAATACCTCAGATGCCGTCCCAGTCCAGCCCAAGATAAAGATCTATCCAACTAACTAAGAGCAGATCTGCTGGCCTGCATGTCCATGATGATCCAGACCACTCCCTCTCTCCCGCCCAGCGTGTGATCCTGCCCCTGCAACCTGACACCTCACACACAATGGGACAGAGGGCATCATTTTTGGCAAATTAGGAAAGCATAAAGTTTAGCACGCTTCGCTTTCCACCATGCATATTTTCCATTGTGTTACAAGACTTTTTGAATTCTGTATTTTACACAATTGTAATGTGTAATATACAAGTCAACGTACTGTGTAGCTCTGTTGTATTGTTCAGAAACACTGAAAACATGCAACTTGAATAGGTAAAAACGTGATGAACCGTTCAGTGCGATACTAATGCAAACTTCTCTTGAGTGGTGTGGGTACTGGCTGCTGCTGCTAAGCTAGACTGCACAGCTGCGTGGAAGAAGGAATGATGGTTAGTGTGCTGCAGCAGTGATTTAGGTGACAGCAAGGGGTTTAGAAAAGGCAAACAAGTTCATTACACTTCCATACTTCCATATCGCTCCCTGAGGACCTGTCAATGAAGACGGTGAAGAAATGAGCAGGCCTCGTCCTCCTCTCAAAAACCTATTAGTGGAGGCCCAGGGGTGAGAATGCCATTAACAATCCTTACCCCCACACCCTTGACCTCCCCTCTTTGGGGTCAGCTTTCCTTCAATTTCATTTCAAACATTTGTATTTCTTTGTGTTCCCAAAGCCCAACTTTAGTGTTTTCTGTCTAACAGAGGGTATTTTTGAGTATGTGTACAGTATTTGTGTGTGTGTGCGTTTGTTAGTTTGGGGGGATGGGGGGGGGATAAGAAGGATGGTTGGATGGCGAATGATTACAAATGTCTCCGTTCTAGCATAATTGGATCAAGCTGACTCAGAGCTTATTGAACAAGATGTGGCTTGTCTCAATGCAGATAGATTAACAATTAAATTTGTTTGGTAATTCGGTGGAATATACCTCGAACAGAAAAAAGGCGCATTAACTTGAATAAATTACATTCTTCCCACAGGGAATATCATTAGCAGTGAATTCCTACTTATTGCCCCCCCTAAGACTTGGATTCACATTTCATGATTCAAAGGAGAGAAAAATATCTAATACTTATCTCCTCCACGATGTCTTGCATTTCATAGTTTGTATATTTGCATAGAGTTAATCCATTTCACAGTGCATGCTCTGGAAACATAACCTCTTTATTGCAAGAGCTAAACATCCCAATATAATGTACTGGGGTCACCCAAATAGTAAATCTTTGATTGTCAATAAAATTTCAAATATGCTGCAGCAGAGTCATGTTTTCCTTCACATCAGAATTTAATTGGTGTGTTAAATATATACCATGGCTTAAGTCCGAAATGATAGATCCCAAAAATGATCTGTTAAACTATCTCTAAAACTGACTAGCTCTTACCCAAATCAATTATCTTTGAAAGGATAGGAGTGTTTGTCAAGTTGGTAAAAAGTCTTGACAGACAAAATCAGCCTATTAATACCATTCCAAAACAAGCTAGATTTATGTGTGAGGACCCAAGGAATTAGAAGTCAGGCCAGCTAGCCAAGGCTACTTCTTCTTAAGCAACGTTCTTCTCATTAAAATCAACTGGCAAGCCATTAAAATTAGAGCTGAGACTCCCAAAATAACTTTGGTTTTGCCTGTCCCACCCACTGGCCAAAGATAAGGGTTCTCAGTAACAGCCTAACCTGCTGTTAGCATATTACCTTGACAGAGGAAAATAATTTGTCAAAACCTTATTTTAAAGCACCATGAATGTCATCCTGTGTTGCTGCTTTTAATTGAAATGTAGATGGCCAACAGAGGAAATATATGGGCACACATGGCTGGTGTCGGCAGAATGTTTTATGGTGACGGTAACCACACCTGTTTAATATTAGCATCCTCCTTACTGTATACTTTACATTCCTCACGTCACTTTTACTTTGATTTATCCAACTGAGGTTAGCTGGAGACAAAAATGTTTTATGTTTTATCATATTGCAGATTTTCCGATAGCTCGCTCTAGACAAATATGCATTTACATTTTACAAATTATTTTGGTGCGAGGTCATGAGACAACTGTGAGCATTGCAATAATATCCCAATAATGATTTACGGCCAGTCTCTTGAGGTTCGTCATCTGCAAATGATTCCTGGTAGGGACTAAGCCATTTCATGTGGCTAAGATCTTTAGAGGAACACTTCATTCAGAGATGCTGGGTTGTCCAACAGCTAAAGCATAGGAAATCATTTACTTGGTGTGTGCTCATCCTTAGTGAAGCTCTCTGTCATTCCAATGGCTCAATTACACCTCTGTTAATCACTAGGGAATGCCTGAATGGAAAATTCTCAACTTACTTGAATTGCAGACAAAATGTACATGGCTCTCTGAGTACATCGACATGATGTTTGTAAAAAAAAATGCTCATAGCATATTTTTTCCATGTCAAAGAATGCAACATTCTCACCTTCCTCCATGCACAGCAAGGACATACTGTATGTCGGCATAATTTTTTCTGTCCTTCTTCACAGGAAGTGAATATGAGAAAATATTGCCCTTCCCCCTCTGTCAACCTTGCCACAACCCCGGGCTCCTGAACTCACTTGTACATTTTAGGCCCCGATAATAAACCAACATCTGCAGAACTTACAACTGCTTTACCAGAGTTAATTGAGTAAATTGAAGCAAGCTGCGGCACAGTGGTGATCTATGATCCCCGGTTGAGGGCCCAGAAGGGAGACAACAGATTTACTGCGAGGACAGTGGGCGGCCTTTTGTTCAGGCCCTGGTTCATGGGAAGTTTGAGGTCAGTCGGGATTAAAATATCTTGAAGAACAAATGGAGTAATTTGAGTGTAATATAAGGAGCGCTGTGCCCGTTTCTACCAGGGATCCAGGTGTGATTTATTTGATTTTAAGCTCCATGTCCCTTTTTCATCTTTATCCCCTTTCCCTATTATTCAGGATTTATAGATAACAGGATGATTGGCCCTTATTAACGGGCCCTTTAGTTCTGGTTGACATAACCGAAAGAGAGGGAGTTCTGCATTATGAACACAAACAAATACCAGAGGGTAAAAGTCAGACAGCACCTTGGGGGACCGCAGCACTATTGAGATACCTCCTCTGACTTTCAGCGTCTTTTAGGATTGAGGCGTTTCAACTCTGTTTCAAGTTTTAGATGAGCAGAAGTTACCGAAAAGCAATCGGAGAAGACATATAGGCCTGCCGTAACCATTCCCTTTTTAAAGCAGTAGTAGATGCTGTGGACAGGGGTTGGGTGCTTTGCTGGATTTTCACTCTGAAGAATAATCCAGGTGGTACAAGGATTGCGTTAAATTGAGCGTTCAGGGGAAGCACTTAAGGGTCCTAGTAAAATGTGGGTGAGAAGAAGTGATTGACAGTGATTGCACCTGAGAACACTGAGGAATGGTGAGCACAAATCATCCTCTTATATTTATTTTCTCTTCTCAGCACTCTCAGGATTATTCTGTTTGTAGCATAAATTAACCATTGGTTAGAGCATTGTTTGAAAATCAATATTTTACAGGTCTGAAGTCTATCTTGCAATAAAATAAAATATGTTTCTAGAAATGTTGAGTCAATGTCCAAAAAGGAATTTATCAAATTACAATTAGGCATATAAATTATATTAATTACATTCATACCACCTCCCCCCCCACACACTTACACGCACACACCACACAGACACAAAGCCCCATCTGTCTAATAAGGGCATACACAGGCCCAAATTACAGCATATGCTATTATCATTGAAGATGATTAAACAGTTATGTTAAATTTGGCTCCATTCCCAGCTCGACTTCACTTACAGATCTTTTGCATGTTTCTTGTCATGGAGGCACAAAAGGATCATTATCTTCCACAAAATGAAAAGCTGTGTAGCCTACGCCAATGAACTCTCCCATGAGTGCATGCTAAGGATAATTAACCATGTTGTATCAATAAGCGGCAAGCTACACCATCTTCTCAAATCTTTCACACTCAAATGTAACCAACAGTTGGCTCTGCGCCTCCCTCATTCACATACAAGCTCACTGAATAACTCTGTGTAGATACACCAAACCAAAGGAGAGGTGAGAAAGGCAGAAGAAAAGAGAGAGACAAAGACAGAGATACAGAGGGAGAGATAGACACAAAGAGGGACAGACAAGAGAGGGGAGAGAGAAAGGGAGAAAGCGGGCCAAACTCGTTTTACGCTTGATGGGTTAGCTGCAGAGAACGCGCCTCCACTAGGTAAATGATTAAGGGGGGGGAGAAACCTTTGCTGCTTTGCCATTATGTACTTCAAAGGTCTCCAAAGGCAGGTTAAATGAAAAGCAAATGTGTTGCCCTGCTGCTCAAATACCTCAAATGTTTTAGCAGGTGCAAGCAATGAAGAGGTGGGCAGTGGCTGCACCTTGCTTGGGAAAGCTGTAGGATCCTCCTCTGTCGAGGGAGGGATAGATAGTGAGGCAACGTGACCAGGGAAGGCAGAGGAAAGATTGGTTCTGCGTCTGCAAATGCGGGGGAGGCCAGTCTCTGTTCAACGTTCTCACCACGCTGACCTTCAGCAGGACACAGGTGAAAAGGCAATTGGGTGTAAGTGATATAGCTTATGTGTTGAAGACAGAGCTCAGGTCTGCTCATTTACTATCATTAATCAATGTGATAATAGCCACATTACCAACATATTCAAGAGTGTTTCTGTCAAGGCAAACACCATTACAGAGCTAGCCTCATTACCTTCAGAAAGACTGAAGATAAACCTAGTGAAAGTTCATGTTAATTAAAGAACATTTATTTTGATCTATATCCTATGTAATTACATTAGTAAAAAAAAAGGCAAAAGAACAAAAAAGGCACACAGCAATTCACTGATTTCAACACAATACAGTTTTACATAATAATTGTTCTGCATAATAATTGCTAATGGAATTAGTTTGCCCCCAATTTATCCTGTCATTTTATACAGTCCCTATGAGTTTGTTACAGAATACACAATGTTGTTGGAATTGTCAGAGATATGATTCATGCCGTTCACCAACAGTTGGCACTGTTTCTCAAATCCTGTGCTAATCCGTCAACTGAAATTATGCCATAAGAGTTCACCTGTTCCATCTATCAGCCACGTCAATTACATTATCATGCCATTAATGCTGATTACAGGTCTCCTACTGGCAAAGTAATTACACAATTGCACAGTAAATCCAATCAGACAAATCTCATCTATTCCCACCAGCAGTGACAACATACATTTTCTTGTAAAGTATGTAATGCTACATTAGGCAATTGGGCCACTTGCTACATGTTAAATGTATGGCAAGTGGTAACAATGTAATTAATGTGACCAATTACATGCTTCATCAAATAAGAGATTTTAATGTGTTCAACCAATAAGTGATTTAAGGCTTTAGACAGGAAGTGCCCAACAGAGCACATGGTTTATTAGCAACATCAACAGATCTTTAGAGGATGGATCTTTCTGGGTCCTCTTGTACCACTTCTTGTACCCTTTGTACAATAAACTTTAGTAGTTTGCAGTTGTTTACAATTACAAACTGTTTTCAACATGCCAACACAGATTCTCCAAGACACTCTACATTCTGTAGACATTGACAAATCACTTGGAAGAACCTGATCTCATACTGAACATGACTCATACCAGTAATTTGTGAGTGATGCTGTCTACCCAACCCATCCATAAAACAACCTGTCACATCCCTCTTTGTGACACCACCCTGTGCGTGGCTGAACCCATCCTTGTTTTCTTTACATACTGTACACATTAACCCTTCCTTCCCTACATCCTCACAGAGGCTGGGAAAAGGATGAGGGATAAACAAATACTTTGCCCTGCTTTCCAGTCACACCCCAGTAGTTTACACTAAAGTTTGTTCACTCCATCAGCCTAATGGTAAAAAGGAGGGTGCTCTGTCTCGTGGCAGGTCTGTCTTTGTTTAGTTTGTATTAGTCTTACTGCCATTTGCAAATCCACACCCGAGGAGTACAGGTGTTGATTAATCCGCTCGACATTTTCCCAAGACATTCTTTCATTGGTATTGACATTCTTTCGGCTGCTGGACGAGCGGGGGGAAATGAAAGAGGTGGTCTGGTATTTTGGAATCCCCTCAGAAGTGGGACTTACACGGGCTAGCTGCTGTGATGGCCTACATTATGGAGTTTATGGCCAGTGGGGGGCTGCTCCCTCCTGCCAGACAGGAGCAGAGTAAAATGCCTGTTCCTGCCTGGCTCACAGCATGATAGCTTCCACATTACCTCTCTACTTGACAGTTTGTCAGACACAGAGATATCATTGTGGCTACCATATAGTGGAGACAAACAGATTATTTAATTACCAAGAAACTCTTATATCTCTGTATAACTGTGTAAGAACATATATTTATGCGTTTGCGGAACCTGACGGAAATGTTACATCTTAGTGGCGCAGTTCTGAATATTTAACTCTATCTAATAGGCCTATTTAGAATAATATGTCATAACTTTAAACTTTAACTAATTCTGTCCTTACCGTCAATTTTAAAGAAGATGGGTGTTATGTTGGGGTTGTGCAGTGTTCTATAGTACACTAGTAATGAGCTGAAATGTGTGCAGTAGTTACTTCTTGTAACTATGATGTGCCTGACTGTGGTTGACTCAACACAGAAGCTGGAAAGGAATTTCATGGTGGTGGTTCAGCCACAGATAAAGGCTTCTGTTCATTAAAAAATAAATAAATTAGGGAAGAAAATGATCTGTCAACACATTATTTATATAACACTTTTTTCTTTCTCATTACGATTCCTGAGCCATGTTTTCTCCCAAAATTGTGACGGAACATTGTTCTTAAACTAATTTAAAAGTTTGATCGTGTGGTGTAATGGTTGCTGGTAACTTCTGAGAGAACTGGTGAAAAACATGCACACATGCACACGCACTTACATGGACATCTGAATTTTGAAAAATTCTAATTCAGAATCACAGTTTCCAGTCTGTTATATTTATGACACCTGGAAGCATAATTCTAATATGATGACAAAAACACCACGAACAACCCATGACCATGGATAAAATCTAAATTCAACTTTAACTGCAATTGCTAATGATCATTGTCATAGTAGAAATCCAGACGTAGCTTTTGACAGACCGAGCCATGGCTCAGTTTTAATGTAGACATTCTTGATTCGCTCTTACCTTGGATTGCAAAACGTTGTTCTGTCAAGTATTGTTGTTCAAAACTATTCTGAGGGATCGATTATGTCTTCCCTGAGAAAATTGTGTGCAATTGGAAAGAGTGTGCAGCTAGGGGCTAGATATTATGCAAAGAGGCAGCCACCCCACTAAAGTTTTTTTTAGGGTCAGGTTGGGAGCTTACTGATGGAGTAGTGAGAGGAATCTTGGCTTCTTCACTTATCTGGTGTATGGAGCGTGGGGTACTTTCCTCCCTCTCTCCTCCATTTCTTCTCTATCTCTGGCACCAAACTTATCAAAATAATGTGGAGTAAGATCATTTTTGGCCTGTGCCTGACACACTGATATAAATTTCAATCTGACTCTGACAGAAGTTTTCGTTTTGCCAAGAGTGCTAAAAAAGCCGAGAGGAGGGGGCAGTACACTTCATTTGAACACAACATACTATGGGAAAAGAAAAGTTGGCAGAAAATATTTTTGAATGGAATTACGTCCTAAACTGTAACAGACATAATTTGGAGTTCTTGACAAGAGAGTTAAAACTTCTAATTCTTCCTTAATTACCCTTCACGCTAGCAAAAACAAAGCCGTTTCGGTACGAATCTAGGAAAACATCAACAACAAGTTCACAACTTATCATATACCGTACACAATTCATTATTTGATGTTGTTTGTAAAAGATGTTTAGCATTACCACCTGTTGTAAACCTATCAAACAGTCCAGAGTATTGTGAGAATATTCAGTGAATTGGATCCAGGCCCTCAGTATTGTGGCTTCGGTTCTGGGTTTGACTCTGTCTTTTCAGAGAAAGTCCGTCCAGCTCAGAAGAAGGGGCCGAGTGAAACCTGTCGAGGTGGCAAACCTCTCTGGCGAGCTCGCCTGTCCATGGTGTGTGCCACTACCGTCCGGGTCCAGTTTGGCACTGGTCACAAGAGGGGGAATCTTGCACCCTCATTACACCTCAGCCACTCTAATTACAACCTGCTCAAGAGCTGTTATCCTACACCTTACGGTGACAATGACAGGGCCTCCTCTTAGAGGCCTGGCTGAGTTTGTGTGCCAGGGTCTGAGGCGCAACACAACACCTCTGTAAATAAATGAAGCTTCTGCTGGAGAGGACAGCAGTAGGCACTTCTGTTGAAGACAGGAGATTTACATCAGTATGGTCTTGTCTTTGTTGATGACGGATGATGATGAGGATGATGATGATTGTCATTATCATTATCCCCATCATCATCAACGTCCGACTTTTCATTCTTTTGGCTCTGGAATGATTCATTTGACAGAGAAATCAATTTCCACAACAGGCCTGGAATTGCATGACAAACGTGTTCTGTGGTGTCCTATCACACACACATTATTGTTTGAGATCCTGTGTTATGCTGACAAATCCTCTTGTGGCAGCAATCACCTAAGCGTCTTCCATGAAAGGGATGTACGTATTCCTCCACTTATTTCTGAATTCATTGTGTTCATCACTAATCCAAAGATGGGTTCTTTATGTAATACCCGCCATCTAATCATTCTTAGCATACCAGGGGCTTGTTAGACAAGATACAGGAGACTGTAATTGTTTTGACAATTGATACCCCAGAAAAGCAAAGACAACCCAGAGAATAGGCACGGGAAAGAAAATGTATTTAAATGTACATTTTTAAATGAGGTACGCATATGTGGGGAAATGGTGCAGATGACAAATCTGTCCATTGCTTGAGTAGAATCTCCAAATCCATAACAGAAAATGTCCAAGACAGTATTTAGATGTATTGTTTAAATAAAGTGCTTGACTTGAGTATGGTGGAATGACAGGCAGTGGTTTCCTCTGTCCTCACTGAACCTAAACATATTACACAGCATAATGTTTTTGTGAGAGCCAACATCAGACTGCTCAGCTCTTAAAAGGTTTATGACGACCATTTAGCATCACGAGAGCGAAGCTTAACATGGCCATGTCAAGATAACATGCTAGCATCCGTGTTGTTTTCATTGGCTGTCAGGATAGATTTTACAGTGGCTGGAGGGAAGAGCGGCATGTGTGCTTAAGATGCTCTGGCGAGGGTCGTCACCATAGGAGGGGGTGGACAGGGACAGTGTCCCAGAAATAGAACAGGAGACAAGTTATTCTGTCTAAAAGGATCATGAAGAAGAATGGAGCCAAGAGTCAAGGATGCATCTCAAGCCAAACTTTCATGTCCTTCTAGCCACCCTTCCTAATTTATCTTTGCTGATCTGATGGGACAGCATAGGTGACAGCTGTATGGCTGAAACTAGATGGAGCTATTGCTTTCATGTGTGTCTGATAGTCTTACCAGATTGTTCACGGGGAGGGAACACAGGTGCAAGGAGGAGGGAGCATTTTTGGGAAGTGAATATAAGGTTCTGGTTTTTTTCCCCTATAGCATGGGTGTGGATCAGGCTGGCTAGGGCCTTTAAAAGCAAAGATAGAACATGGAATATGAAAAATGTTGCTTTCATCTACTATCTCTTTGGTGCCCCTTTACCCGTCCTAAAGATGACACACAACAGACATTAATCTATAGGAAGATTGGGTTGCAGTAATGCTGAGTTGAAATTTGCAGACTAAATGATTACTCTTTGGCTGTATCTCCCCCATCATCCATGCATAATAAAAGAGGGTTTTGTAGAGATGAGTTATCTGGTTTCAGCATGCCTCTCCTCAGCTCCCCTCATCCCACAAAGTCGTCAGATGGCAAGGCAGCTTAGTCAACCCTGTGCTATAGGCCAGCATAATAATTGCTGTAATAATTGGTGTTGTCCAGGCTAGACAGAATATAAGAGATCCCATTGGGGCTAATAATTAATGTTTTTTTCCCTCCCTCTCTCTCTCTTTCCCGCTCCCTCCCAACCACCCCCGCCCACAGCCTCCCTCTTTATGTGTCTGTGCTGTAGTATCATTAAGAGAGGGCCAATCGAGCAGTTAGTCGGTAGAGTCTCTTAAGAGTATTTTTAGATAAGACATGATCAACAAGAGTACTGCCTGCACTCATTATGTTTATTTAGATTCTGTAATCTTGGGCTTCAGAATAAAAATTGATATGTGGGTATCATGTGCACCTAGCTGTTCACGGTTGTCTATGGGGATGAGGGCTACTGATAAGACCTGCTGTGGAAGCCTGCGCTAAATTAAATTATGCAGCCTTGATGGAAGCACAACTGTAGTCTGGTCAGTTACATAACTCTAATGCGAGGAAAGCTTGTGATATGGAAGAAATCACAGCTTTAGGACGGATCCTGATCCTATATTACCCTCATGTGAGTTCAATACTGCTGTTGTTGAATGGTTTTCACATCATGCGTGTATACACTTTTACAGGAGTTCCTGTCCTTCCTATACAGTAGCATGCCCATGAACATTATTAGTAGAGAGTAGATACTACAGACTGTCGTTTCTGCAATCAAGCTGCTTAATTTGCTTAGGTAAGGATCCAGCTGGGTAAATCGGTAATGTGGAACTACAGTATAAGCTTGGTGAGTCAGTCTGAGCGAGTGACTGCCAAGGGAGAAAAAAAGACAAACATTATGAAACCCATACAGAAGCTCATGGCATTTATACGCAACCCACCACCTTCAGGAAATGGATAATTACATACTGTATTATGAACTGTAGCATCATGTTTAAAAGGAAAGTGACTGTACAGTGTTACCAAACATACTATTAGAGTGTATGTTCCAACAGTAAATTATAATTATACTGTAGGATCGTTTTTAATGTCAGATATGGGGATTTTTTCCTTATCTTGTATTAAGCACACATCACAGCATGGAGCACATGTCTTTCTACTTACTCAATCTCAGGAATTATCGTCACAAATGGCACACTTGAGTAAATATTTAACAAAAACTGTATAGAGTGGGAAAACATGGAGTGGTAATGTATTATATATTAAGTATGTTAAGTTCTAAAACAAATGACATGTGAACAATAAACCGATTTAGTTAAATGTTCTGCATAGGAAATATGTAATCCTGTACAAACATCAACATGCACACTTGTTGTGCAGTAACAATATAATTTAGCAAACTTAGGTCATTTAGGTACCCAGGGACCTAAAGGTATTGACATTTTGGGTAATGATTGCAGGTCAGTCAAATCACCACCCTTAATAACAAAGATTAAGTAGAAGTAATTAACAAGCTTCTTTACAAATCATTTGAGGTCATATCTGCTGTTGAAGAGACATGTTCCTAAATGTCTTCCTCTCCCAGCAGTATATAATAATAGGACATAACAGCCCTAATAATGCAAAATCAAGCCTGTGCCAAATAACAACTCCTCTGTAACAACGTGCACAGGGAATTGCCTGAGGAACACAGGTAAACTTGGCTTTCCCTCTGAAATAGAGGGGGGAAAGGACCTTGTTCTGATCCCACTTTGTTAACAGTCTTTCCAGGGTTATTTGACCATCTGGCTTAATTACAGGTACTGACACACTCACAAGCTAATGCCTAGGTGTCACCCATACAGAGGTGCAAATGAGTTTCCACTTGAGTGGAACTAGGGTGTACTGCAAATCAAACTAATGGTATTGATGCCCCTCAGGCATCATATAATCAACTAAAGTGACCATGCCAATCACTTTTTAGTTTGTAGTTTCATCATCATCATTCATCTGAATCACCCTTCTGATTTACTACTATATTATTGACAAACATTGTAGAATTTTCTAACAGGGTAAAATGTAAAAAATAAAATAAAATCTAACCACCCTTAAAATAATCAAAATTTGGGGGATCCCGGTGGCTCACTGTATGAAAAGGCATAGCACACAGGCAAAGGCCTTACCACAGTGGCCTGTGTTTGATTCCAGCCCAGGCCCTTTGCTGCATGTCATCTCCTGTGTCTTTGATACTGTCACCATCGTTAATAAAACAGAAAGGCCTTTTTATTTTGAACGTATGTAAGAATATTACACTATACATAAAACTATATATTTACAGAATATATACTAAATAGAAAATGTTAATGTCTACATCTTTGTGCTGTACATATCAGCCTACTTTGAAAAGTTAAGTTATGCTAACTTCCGACTAAGTTTGTTAGCAAGATAAACATGTGCAAATATAAAATATGTGTGATGAACTTAGGTTTATATGTGAACACATGCAGACAGTGTTACCATCACGCTTGGTATTTCAGAGATAAAGATTTATGAAGCCGAAAAGACAAATCAAAATGCTGCATTCCCAACATGCCTTGTTTTGCTACATACTGGCATTTATGAGACTAGATCGGAGGGAGGGCAGGATTCTTCATGTGTGCTGACCTACCACCTTACTTCAGACCAACCTGACGATGAAGCTACAATCACACTCACCTGTGAATTTTTTGTTTAGGTGACACGTATACAGTCCTCCTTTAATAAAAAAGCTAAGTTTCCATCCCCTCAATCTACAGGGACCTAGTACATCTGCAGACATCATGCCTTAAAGAAGACATACAGTATTATTTTCCACATTTCACACCTACTCACCTCTGACTTCTGAGCGCAACCACTAAAACATCATCAGGTATCAATCTACCTTTAACACATTTCTGTGCTCACTGTTTCAGCTGAGGAGTTAGTCTTTCAGTATGAGGTTGATCTATAGAAAGGAGTCACCTCAATGGCGTAAGGTCTAAAATCAACCAGTCATTAGCAGATGAACAGACTGTCCTTTCTTCCAGCTCCTCTGTCATTCAGATAAACAAGCCTGAGTGCTGACATATGAGCCCCTTAACTCACACAACCTGCCCAGAACTGAGGACTAAAGGCAGGCATTGTAATTAGGGAGGAGGAGTCACATGGATGCGTCCCTATGCCACATGTCAAATGTTACATTGCACTTTAGAAACTACTTAAAGCTTTCTAGCAAACTGCACAAAAACAATTATTAAGAAACTAAAAATCTAATAGACATGATTGTTGGAAAATGTTTCCTTATAGTCGGTTTTCATCAAAGCAAAACAATGTCTTTGTGATCTGTTCCTGCAGGAGTCTGGTGTTCTGTCAACCGCCCAACCCAGGCAATAACTGTCATTAATTAGTCTGATAAATTACGTTCAAAACAATGACATGTTTAAATAGTCCAATTTAGCTCAAATCCTAAATGAGATATTACATCAAAAGCCAACCATTTTTCCCTTTTCCCCTATTTAAAAAGGCACACTGCTTTGCTGAAAGCATTTTAAAGGTTACGATTTCCTCAGATGATAAAGCAGTACCTTTTAATGAAATTCTAATTAGTAATTTCATGGACTTTGTTACCAAGCGTATCTGATTAGCGCACATTTTCACAGCCCTGCTTTAATTAAGAACACTTACAGTACAGTTTCAAATAATTTCCCTTTCAAAGATGGAGGAAATGCGTCAAAACCACACTTAGTAAACAACAAATGTTGCAGTTTCAGATTTAATTAAATCTAATTTGACCCCATCAATTTTTCCCCAACAAATTTGTATTGTAGCTTATTATGCTTGTCTGTGCACATTAACACAGTCCCAATTGCTCACCTAAGATTTAACACTAATAAGAGCCACATTGAATTGTGATCATTAATTTATCATGTGCTTTATACATCATGGATATGGCATATGCATGGAGGACTCATTAAATATATTTCTTAGGGGTTGTTGTACAATGTCCTTTAGCCTTTCAGATTTATACCAGTTGTTTTTATTGAATTAAGTTGTGTGTGGATAGTCAGAGCAGTTTGCATTCTGTCTGGCAAAGTTGATCTTAAATCTGAGATAATTATGCATTGCTTTGCAGTGGCTTTAAGACTCAACCACAGCCCCAAGACATAATCTGATTTCACTTTCATTCAAATCATTTTCCAGTCTGAGATTTTATCCTAGTTTCTCAGAATGAACTATGGCCCTGAATATGAACTGGACTGGAATTAGTATTACTGTTCATCAGACCTCTATGTGGGAGTCTTTCCCTCACACTGTAGTGCTTTTGACACAAGCTTCACCCACTGGCCCCAGAGTGGGCCTCAGTGGAGCCTCTCTGGTCCCTAACCACAGAAGTGTTTCCACGGTGGCGAAACGGTTTGAGTCTGACTGACATCCTAGTGTTGGGGAACACATTTAAAAAGTGCTAAAAGCGTGACAGAACACCTCAGCCCTACCTCCCTGCCCCATCTCTCTTTTTAAGCGTGGAGTCCACCTTGTCAAGTCAGATGCTGGGACCATAATTTGGACTAATAATTACCAGACATCACCACAATGAAACATCAGTGTCTGAACTTCTTTGGGCCCAACTGAATTTTAATACGTTTGGAAAAGGTTGGCCGGAGGCAGGAACCCTGCACACTAGGAAAAGGAGCGCACATGTGGAAGCACTTTGGGAAGTGATAAATGATTTGAAATCCACAGCGTCCCCCAGAATGGAAATTAGGGAGAACAGGTGTTAAATGGGAACCACTGGTGCATTTTGAACAGGGAAAGAAAACGTCCTGGGTCTTTGGGGCCAGATGTGGGCTGGGCTGGGCTGGGGATGGGGCTAAGTTGGGAGTCGGTGAGTGGTCATGGCCTGAGGTGTGTGATGTGTAGAGGCCCTATGTTCCTGACCTCTCCACTATGAAATAACGGATCACTTGTGTCAGCTGTTCTCCCTCGGAAAGCTAAACCCGTCCTATCACCTCGACCACACTGCTCGAGTGCTGCGCTGTAATTAGATCACTTTTACTTTATTTAGTTACAATGGAATTATGTGTAAACTAGTTTCCAGTCCTAATCCAGTTCTAGCTAGTGTTTTAAGGCTAAGATTATGATAATAAGAAAGTATCTTCTAGCTCGCTCTCATCACCTCGGGCAGTATTACTAATTTGTATTAGTACCGTCCATAACATGGATAATTGCCATAAATTGGATCTTTATCCATAGGGTCAGAAAATGGCCAAGTATAAATTATCTACTACAGTTTTCCCACTAGTGAGTCCTACTTAACTGGAAATCTCAGTCTGGAGAACTTGACCAATACCTAAATGTCTATGATTTCAATCTGTTCATGCCCAGGGTCTATGTTAACCTCAGGGAGCTTTTGAGTGTGATGACTCATTTACGTTGTCAGAGATAATGAAGGAATAACAAAAAGGCAAATGTTACTGCCTTTACCGAAAATAATTCAAATGTTTGAGAAAAGGAGAGGAAAATGGATCATGTTTCGTTGTTGGAGGCACAATAAATGTTCTCTAATTTTGGACAGCCTCAATCCAAGGATTGTTAGATTTGACAGTACAGCCTCCATATAATTTCCACTGATTGTTTGGTCAAATTACACCATCACCACCATCACCAAATTTTAAGAATCTCTCTCCTTCTCTCTGTGTGTCTTTTTCACTTTCCAGCTCTCTCACTCTGTCACCCTCTTGCTTTTTCACTGCCACTTTCACCACGCACACACACAAACACACACATACAAACACACCCAAACAGCACATTTTCACTTTTTCTTGGTACATTTTCCTGTGTTTTCCTCCCAGCCCTGTCAATCTCACTTTCACTATTGATTTCATGGAAAGTTTCTCAGCCTTTGCTGAATTGTCCACTTGTTTTAGGTCGAAATACTCTCAGGTTGTTTAGTCCCAGCTGTCCAAACAAGAGGAGCCGACATTAGGCACGTTTTGGGGCTGGACCGACCGATGTTTCTGCGTTCTGTATTGCTTCATCCAGAAAGGATCCCAGAATGCATCACTTGCTGGTCCTTTATGTTGAGCTTAAGGTCTGAGGGAAAATAGCCAGCTGCTGAGACTATCTGTTGTATTTCAAATGACTTGACATCATACCTGTCGGATGGCATGGTGCTCAGATGGGGACTTAATCCTATCTATTCTCATACATACGTTAACCATTTCATTAATGGCGGATGAACCTCCAGCTCTGCTCAGTGCTTGGGAAGGCTGTGTATCTGTATTGTCTTGCAACGACACTGCTTTATGGGAGTCTAATTGGCTGTTCCGTTAATAACACGGACAAACTAATTTAGCAGAACCTGTCCTCTTAAAACCTGGGAACAAAGAGTAGGAGGGTGGAAATCAATCTTAGCTTTATGCTGGAGCTGCTGACCCGTTCATGCTTTGAAGATTGTTGCTATAAAAAAAAGCATCTGAGAAGTTATTTAACTACAAACAGAGCCTACCTTCCCCATTCCAGCTGCATAATCAGGCATAATAAGTGGCTGCAAAGGTCCACTTAATGTATTTCTAACACTGGAGAGCTGCTAATCCTGTCAGGGGGAATGAAATGGGGGGAGAACGTGTGGAAACCTAGCCAGAGCGCTGAGCGTTTAACTCCATAACCATGCAGGCAAATGCCTGGGCGCCTTTCACACAAAAAGAGAAAGAGAGGAAAATAAGCCCAGCTTCATATTTCAGCCCAAAGTGGGGATCCATTTTTCCGCTTTAGTGGCCATCGAGGAACAGTGGCAATAACAACAACAGAAGCTCCGGTAGTAACAGCCCGTCTCATTGGGCTGAGGCCTCATAAACCTGTGCCATTATCACACTCTTTATGGGCCTTTAAATAGGCAGCCCTTCAAATCAGCCATGTGTGTTCTGCAAGGTGAAGCCACCTTAGCCCCACACGTTTCGTAGACTTAGCAAGCTGCTCTTCATGGGATTTTTGGAGGATCGCTCCTCCAAATGTATGATGATTTTAATGTTCCCTAATGTGCTGAAACAGATGGTGCATGTGTCGGATGAATTGATCCAAAATATGCCTGTGATTTTGTTTGTTGTTGGTCAATATTAGGTAATGGCCATCTGCTTTAAATCTGTTCTGATTTTTCTGTTTATGTTAAGCATTGTCATTGTGCAAGAATTGTGCAAGAATAAGCAGTGGCTTGCCATTGTATTATAATGCTGTAATTTGATATTTGAAGTGAACATTCAAATGTCTTTCATTTTGGACAGATTATGTTGTGCCTTTAACCATGCCAAAATAAATATGAGTCATTTTTGTAATAAAAATAAATAAAAAAAGCACAAAAACTTGCTAACAAATTTGGGGGGGATTATCTAAGCAAGCCCACAGACAGAACCCCTGAAGGGCAATAAAACAAACATAAAGCCACAGATCAACAAACACACTCAAATTCTTCAGGTATAACATTTTCCCTCAATGTATGTGAAAAAACATCATTTACTGAGGTCTTTAAATTTCCGGGGCCCATTAACAGTTCAAGCATATAATCACATCTCCGTAATGAGGTATTAATTAAGCGAGGGCTATCTATTGCCCCACTAAACAGCCTCATAAACAATTGACAGGAGATTTGTGATTTTTGACTCCCTGACACTATTAAACAAATCAATATTGGGTTTTGCAGACGTGTTCTCTGGCTGGCTCTCCATAGTCTTTGCCAATCAGCTCTGTGGAATACTAATGAGGGAATTAACGGCCTCATATTCCGCCTGTGTCCCATCAAATAGATCCTTATCAAGGGGGAGATGAAGTCTCATTTGCATGGAAGAAGACTCTGCTTTGTAGGTAAAGATTTCACAATATGTCACTCATTATGCCCACCCCCTCCCTCACCCATCTCTACTCCCCACACTCACACACGCATGCACACACACTCACAGACAAGTACTGTAGTTTAGACAACATTCATGAGGCCTTACGAGCTGTCTTGTTCTGTAAGGAATCCCTCTTGATGATGCATCATAATGCATCAGCTTTATTGCAGGCACTGTGTTTATCACGTGTTTACCTTTTTTTTCCTAAGGTAAAATGTTTTACGTTTATGTCACGTTACTGTGATTTCTTTGAAATATTGCTGCCTGTTTGCTGAGAATCAGGCTACCTTTCATGGCATTCTGCTCCTTTTGATTGTTGCGGTAATCTCATTTGATGAATATTGCTCTTAGGGTACTTAATGATGTTTGCTGTTCAAATCACAATTGTGAGCCTTCCAAGCCTGCCTTTGAGTCAGATATAATACCACTGAAAATAGTGTCAGACACCACTGAGACTGCCTTGTGTGCTGAAGAGAAGCAATGCGTGATTCATTACCTAGACACCAGCAAGCTCAATGCAATATATAACTTAGGGGTTTTGGCATATTGGGAGTAGGAGTGTTTTCATGCGCATAATGAATTAAGTTTCATTATTCAAATGTTGCATTGATAATAAAATTACTATCATGCCTGAGACTTGACATCCCAAAAGGCAAACAGAGGTTAGTGATATAAAAATATAACTTCCCGGCTCCTGACAGTGTTTTATTCCCCATGGTTTCAGTTTCACCAGGTGAACCCAGAAGGACAGAACGTCTCATTTAATCTATCTCAGGAGTGCTTCCCTCACTGAGCCCCTCACACTGATCACCCCCAGTGAAATGAGTGACAGGGGACGGCCTGTTGTCTTTGTGCTGTGTGTGTGGCCGGGGGGCGGCGAGTTAATGCAGGAGATTGACTCTTAATTGCGGTGGGGAACGCTCATCTTTTCTCATTAATGAGACGGAGTGAGAGCCTGGAGATTTTCTCATCACACAAAAACGCTCCTCCGTCGGCCAGGTTAAGTGCTGTTTAGATTATTGGCTTCCCCACATATAATTTTTCCGTGTGCCCCCGTCTTAAATTGTTGAACTTGAGGAGAAGGTGGGGGGCTGGAGAGTCAGGCAGGGGTTAAGGGCGGAGGGTGTGTATGTGTGTGTGTGTGGGGAGGGGGTCTCTGAAGTGAGGCAGTCACATGTGTGATAGGTCGGGGAGGCCAGAAGGGGCAGGGCCCAACTCACAGGCTATAGTGAGACCTCTTCATAGCAGCTAACGAGGCAGATGAGAAGGCCATTTATGATATCGTGTTTCAATTGCATTTTGTCCAGCCTCTAGATCAAAAGACAATCTTTATTTGAGGGCTGCTCCAATAGAAAGCGAGTTTCTCCTGATGAATACAGATGATGTGTGTGAGGCAGAGAGAGAGGGCTGAGGACTGAAGTGGAGTGGTGCTGTCTGTGTCTGTCTGGAGGTGGGGGTTCACCTCTGTGTGAGGAAATGACCACTGGCTCCCCATGATGCATAACCGTGAGGGATTAGGGAACACAAAGCAGCAGACTGTTTGGTGGAGCACTAAAATGTGCTCCTCTGGGGCTCATTGAAAAATGATTGCCGATTAAGTGTTTGAAGTCTGCCAAAGACGAGTGTGCGTTTTTAGTGGGATGACGATGAAACTCTATCTTTCCTGCTTATGCAGGCAATTTTCCTTCGCTTTTTTCCACTAACTGTACCATGATGTGTGTTCTCTTGTCGCGCCTGGAGTTGAGGTTGCCAAACTCATTTCACCTCTTGGACCCCAGCTTGACTCCAAGCCAGACAACCAAAAGTGATAAGAGTGAATTAAGCTGCTACTCTCCTGCGGGAATGTTATTATACCGCCAGAGAGAGGCATTGATTTCCTTATGAGAACAACAGGTGAGAGTGTGTAAAATAACTAGGGAGCCTACCTAAATGGCAGGTAATACTGAGTGTTTGAAGATAAATTATGTTTATGGAAATAAAGAGGATTATGTTACCCCCTTCTATTTGAATTGGAAAAATTGGGTCATGTCACAATGTTAAGAGCATCATTATCATGACTTGGAAACCACTACAGTATGTAAATAACTGCTAGTCCAATTCAATATTGTGTAGTATTCCTATGTTTTCCTAGCTCGCTTGATTAGCATTTGTGCACTGGTGCTGACAGAGCAAATGTATTCAATGTAGCATTCAGAGGTCATTTAGTTTTGGCTGGCATTAATGTTAGTGACTTTCCTGCGACATCTTGGTTATTTCCTATTAATCTATTTTAAGGAGAACCTTTCTGAGAACAACTACATACATAGTTTCCTCTGGAGACCATACAGGGAGTGATGACAAGCATAGCTTAGTGCTTCCTTGGTTGCACCTCAATTCCCTACCATGTCAGCTTTGAAACTGCTGTCCTCCCCGATATATTATCATGTTACACTCATTTGTTTTCATTATCGCATCAAAGAAGGACTGGTCATGTGGCAGCCATTTTCCACCACACAGCGCATGCAGGCCTACGGAGAACAAATGTGATTCTGAAGTCATTTTGGGGTTACGTAAACAACAAGGAATCTGCACTTTAATAAAAGGTTAGAATCACATTCTAGTGTTACGACCTAAAGAAAGAGACAGCCACTGGACTCAAAGAAAAGATTCTTCGGCATTGCCCCATTGTGGGCAAACTTTTAACTCCAGAGCTAAAGTGGAAGTTTATTCAATGCAAAAATCAAGTCACACTAAAGAACATAAAGTCAACTCCAACCACAAGGTCCTCTCTCATGTTTATTTGCTACAATAATAAGGAGGCCTGTTTCCTTCCCAGGAGCATGTCGGTAAACCATGATAACGTTTTGTTTAACAGAAGTAAAACGACCTCAGTGGGGTATGTTAAGTAGTCTGGTGTGGGACACACAGAGAGGATCTGGAGGGCGAGGGGTGAAGGGAGAGCCTGGCCCCAGAGGACAGGTGGAGGAAAGCTGAGCCCCATACCACCCAAGGGGAGGATGAACTTGAGACGTGTCCCTAACCGTCCTGTGAAGGTGGAGGTCAGACAACAGCATTTGCTGATCAGCCAAGCTGCCTCAATCAGAAGGAAGGCCACCCTCTCTCCCCTAGATGAATTGGAACCACCAAAAGGCAGGTCACTCACAATTAGGACTCATAAAATATAATCAATTCCACAGGAGGCAGGCTGCAGTACTCAGGTGGCCAGATAAGAACAGAGCCCATCTTTGTACTTGGAGAAATGGCCCTCATGCGTTAGACAGAGACACCTTGTTCCACTGACAGACTTGTATCTCTCAATCACAAGCGAACCGTCTTTTCCTGTTAACGGGTCGACAAACCCATTTCATGGAGTTTTATGGGATTCATGAAATTGATACAACACATGCACTTCCTCAATATTTGAGAAGTCTCTACGTGATCTCTTGAAGACATAGGAATATGAAGATAACCGTCAGTAAGCCCACAGGTTGTTTGTTTTCCACCAGCATCTCTATCTAAGGCAGGGTTATTGTTTGTTTCCAAAATCCGCTAATTAAGGCAGCAGCAAATGTGTATTTCTGTTGTCTGAGGCCTTGGGCCAGGATTAACAGCGTTTAGCATTGTAGAGTGAACCCGCCTCCTTCCCCCCTCCCCCTTAAATAGCACAGATAGAAAAAGCTGGAGGGGAAGAGCCTGTGGCCCCATAATCCATACAGAAAAATAAGTCATGTTTCGGAGCATGTGAAATAAGTCAACATATTGATCAATAATTATAATGCATACCGATAACTAAACAGAGAGGGCAATAAAGTTGTGTCTGTATACATCTTTGTTGTCATGTAATGTAAATAAGTTCATTCTGACCTTGCCCTAACCCTAATCCTTTCCTTAGAGCATTATGTTCCTCATGTGTTCCTCATAACATCAAACATGAATCAACCTTTGGGAAACATGTCATGCAAGAAAAATCAATGCTCAACAATGACTTACAAAGATGCGGATGAATGAAGATTAACTGAATTATCATTTCTGGTATCTCAGCCCTGACATTCAAACATTGACAGCATTACTTAAACATGGGGAAACAATTTCAAACTACACCTGTGCTTGGATTGGCATTTTGTCACAAAAGTGTCTGATGATGCCAAGAAGTGTTTGGAATGGTCTTTGGTTCATGACACTCATTAGGTTAGGATTACAAGAAGATGTCAAGCTTGAACATATTTCTCATTTCTGAAGCACCTTGAACAAAGAGTTACATTATAGCCCATGAATCCTTAGGCATCTACAGGACCTTCCCTGCCCAAGGCAGCACCCATGGATGACATCTCAACTCCCAGGTTTATTAAACCTGTCCATCAGTCCTTGGGTCCCAACCTTTATTTGACAACAAACAAGACATGAGCAATCAATCGACATGACCTGCAGTACACAATCACTCACATTTTTACACTCTTTTTTTTAAGCCTCTTGTTTGTTTCCATTTGTGCACTGACTGGAGTGAGAAATGCGTTTGATCTTCTTGTTATCTATTTCTTTATAGTGAGGCTTTAAATTGTATTTTTCTGTATGGTACATTCAAGGGGTCATTCACGTCAAACCTTTCACTCTCCTGACTGGACAATGAAGTGACGTGACTGACTGACAGTGATGGGCTGTGGATGTACAAACCATGGAGACAACTGTGGTCACTTACCTGCATGGTCAAATTGTACTTAATGGGTTGTGAACCAAACACTCCACAGTATGTCAGAACTGGATTGCTGAGGGGTCTTCTTTGCAAACAGATCTCTGTGACATCGCTGGGAGCAGGGCTCAGCACAGTTTCCTTCCCCCCCAGAAGGTACAGTAGGATATTGGTGGGGATTTGTCTCATTGCTTCTCCACGCATCCAACCACACATTATGTTTTGTTGTTGTGTTTTCACAGTGGAGTTCCCGCCCTTTTGAACTCAGGAAATGCTCTGAACAACGGGAATGTCTGCCCAGGGGTCAGGGTGATCGGGTGTGGGAACCTACTCAGTGGAGGTACAGGGCAGTAAGTGGCCAATCTGCCTAGTACAGAGAGGGATGGGAGATGGAAGGAGGGAGGAGTGTGGGAGTTTGGGTAGGGCTTGATATGGGTATGCCCTACTAGTCACATAAAATCCAATGTAACCTGGAGTTGCTGAAGCTAGTGAGGTGTGACCAGCAATAACGAAACTCTCTCTTAAGTCCCATGAGGAAACTAAGGGTGGAGCCCATATCCCTCCACTGTCACATTCAATGTACTGTAGGTGAGGCTTTAAAGTACATTTGGAAAATATAATTAATTGATCCCAAAGGTTACATAGAACAGTTTGGGGGGGGGGGGGTCCAAAGTACAACAAATCCAATGGTATGCAAAAGCATGTTTTGGATAACTAATTGATCAGACACCATAACAGCAAGGTCTGTACTGTGTTCTGAAAGCCTGTATGAAGTCAACTTTGTGTACTGTGTAGGCCAAAAAATAGAAATCTGAACTTCAATTTGGTTAACATTTTGTGAGCAAGACATCACCAAAACATTGAAATTATAATTGTATGAAATGTACAATATCTCAGTATAACTTTTCCATTTAAATCGTTTCCTTCACGGAAATGCATAAAGTCTGGCCACATTGTGAACCTTTTACGGTATGAGAGAGAGTGTGTCTGAGTCAAAGTTGATTTTTTTTTTCTTCATACATTCCTCCACCTTAGCACTGTCATAAGCTATTTTCTGCTCCAGTGCAAATCCTAATTGATCGCGCTCAATCTTAGCTTTACATTACATGGGGAGATGACATCATTTGATACCGATATTTTGCACCGCTCTTGCAGGCTAATGTTGTTTTGCCAGCTTTACCGCAACACACTGTCTAGACAAAAGCGTATGTACACAGAAACAGAGTGGATAAATGTTTAGACAGTCATTATTTTAATTTAAAAATGTTAAGGTTGACTTACCTCTAGAAGCAGGTGCCAGTCACTGTTGAATTGTGGTTCTGCCAGTGTTCAGTTGAGGCCTCCAGCGCTTTGCTCTCTGTCAAGCTAAACGCCTACATGCTTCAGGGGAGTAAGTCAAATGGGAAGAGACAATAGTGTAATTTATGAGATAAATAAAGATAAGACCTTGCTGTCAATCCATTTGTACCCAAGCCTGTTGATCCAAATATTGACTGTCGCCTTTTCAACTCACACTGATGACATGAAGTTCTGTCAGCGGTGCTTGAACATGATACTTGCTTATAGTAATTGCTTTTTATTCTCAACTCTCAATAGCGAGTCTAGTCATAGGAAACATTTTCTAACAAGCAGTGTACTTTTTGGGGCTTATCTTAATATGATATTAAAAGCAAATTTGGGGAGGAGTAATGGACTGTTGCAGGAATGCAGGACAGGTAGTTTGCTTGCTCCACATAAAGGCCATACCTGGGCAATAAGCGGGACAATTATGACACCAACAGACATCACTCCCTGTCAGCTTTCATAGCTGGTCATCACCTAAACAGCACTATCCCAGCAGGGCTGGTTAAATCAACTTTCAAACCTAGGCTAAGCCCTCTAACCCCTCTTCCAACCTCCTGCTGCTCCCCCCTCCTCTCAGAGGTTGTCCTCAGGCGCTTACTAATAAACAACAGGTCAGCACCTGTGATGGCAGGTGATTTATTTGACCCTAAACTGCCATGAAGAGAGAGCAGGAGCGAGGAAGCGAGGGGAGGAGGGAGGGGAAGATTTCCAGCAGACACACCAGCTCTAGCCCTGCAGGCCTGGAAGTCAACACCCCCGTTGTAAACCACTTACCGCTCACTTCGTTCTGCTTCTCATGTGACTGTTTTCTTTATTTCCTCAGTAAAAGACAGCTGAATCATTCGAGTTTATCACCATGAGCTCATAAAGGGCCCAGAGGATGAAATAATCGTGTTGAGGGGGTGGGGTGGAGCTGACATCCCCTGTGTGTGACATCACAGATTTGGGGCCTTGTCACACTGGCTCCCAGACCTTAGGCCCGTGGCCTCCACATGGTAGGCAGGTCACAGAGGGCCACCATGCCGACAACCAATGGCAGGGTATTAAAGCATGTTTCCCCCAGAGTCTGTCCAATGGATTGAGCTGATCAGACAACGCACAGCACAGGATGTTGTCCAAGGACCTAACGAGAGCAGAATTATTGAGTAACAGGAAATTAAAAAATTCCTGCAATGCCGATCCACCATTCAAAGCAATTCTGTCGCATTCAGGGCTGCCCTCTCTCTGAACTCCAGCCATAGAGGTTTGGTTTCCTTTATTGTTGGTGTTTTTTATGTGGGCTCCCTGAAAAGGTCAGAAAAACAATGACATAGCACGATGATCCTTAAGTCAAACATATGTATGTAAAGTCAGCATATTTTCAACTATAATATAAAACTGAAACAATTTACAGGTTTCATAGAATTACTTTGATACAGTAAGTTATCCATTGCCATCGAACAATGATCCCTGCTAATGTTTACATGGCACTGGTTTAGGTGTATTACGAGTCTAATGATTCCAACACATCTTACCCATGAGTGAAGAGAAGATTGTCAGCGCAGTGGAGAGAGCCAACCCTGTATGAGCTGGATTACTGAATAGCCAGGTTAAACAAGCCTATTTGGCTTGGTTGTACTACAATATACCCTTGCATGGCAAACACCTTTATGTCAGAGCAATGTGTGTCTGTTCAAGTGTAAGCAGTAGGGGAAGAAAGGTGAAGGTAGGTATCAAACTGTGACCAGAGGCCCTCCTGAACCTTTTAGACTCTGTAACAGTGACTCTAAACGAGCATGTCAAATATTAGTGAATAGAGGAACAATTACAGGTGTGTTACTTAAATATTTCAACAGCATGTGGAAATGGTTAACACCACATCTCTAATGTGGCAAGCCATGTTACTTTTGTTAACGGATGGTTGAAGTGTGTGTGTGTGTGTGTGTGTGTGTGTGTGTGTGTGTGTGTGTGTGTGTGTGTGTGTGTGTCTGTGTGTCAAGTGTGTGTGTGTGTGTGGGGGGGGGGGGGGGTGGAGGTGGGGATTGGTCACTGGATAACTGAGAACATTAGTCAAAACCAGTCTGGGTTTGTTAAAACTTCAAAACGTCTAAATGGCTCCTACTGTTCTGAGAGGCACAAATTCTTTGAGGCCAGATTCAGAAAAATTACACAAATGGCATTTCAGTCCTGTTAGAGACCTCTTGTCGTTTATGTATCATGAAGTACTCTTTACTAGTTTAAAATGCCTAATAAATGGAACGTACCACAGACTAGTCCAATGCATAGCTGCCTTCTCCACGATGCAACGGATGCACACTTCTTCTCCTCTGTCAGAGATGCAGAAACCTGAGGGTGTCGAGGGTGTTTTTGTTTGAAAGGCATAAACCTGCTGAGGCTCTTTAATTTCCCCCTCTTCACTCACATGAGGGACGGTTCAAAGGGTGACTCTCTGACATGGCGTGTGATCACTCCTCCGTCCTTTATCTGCCTCCCCACATTAGCACGTAAATGAGGCTGCACTTTGGGTTTTAGGAGCTGGAGCGAGCTTGCCGTAAACACGGCTTGTACTGTTATCGTTACCAGACAGATTTCTGACATTCGAACACCTCAGTCTCATTAACATTCAAAAGGTCCGTGTATTTGACACTGTTTTGTTTATACAAGTTTGCTTTTGGATGGGTTTTTGTATACAAATAGCATATCATACCCTCAATGTGTTAAATGACGTTTGGAAAGTGAGTTTGTTCTATAACACTGAATTAGAGTTTACTGGGATTCTTTCTTCGTGAAATCTGGCAATTTAACTTTCATTTGTGGATAGAGAAAGGCTTCTTTATGCAAGAACACAATAACAATATACATATCTATCCCATTTCAACCCAAATGTGGAAAAAAGAGAACAGACTGTTTTAAAATGCTATTTCTTTAATAGGTTCTGAAGCATGTAGTATGATCGCATTGGAATCCAAGCATGTTTTAAATCAATTCTATAAGATTTAGAAGTACCAGTAATCATGAGTATCAACCTACTTCTGTGAATGACTTTTTTCCCATAGCTAATTAGCTGCAGTGCAACATTTCGCAGCAACCTGCATGGTGTTGTTGTGGATGCTAGAATGTGTCTCAAGGCCTGCAGTGGGGTGACTCTGAGGTCCTGAAACTCCATTGTGATTCAAGCAGAGCTTATCGCATGGGAGAGAACTGGCAGCCTCTTAAAAGGTATTATATGTGCTCTCGTTCTCCTTCCCTCTGTCTGACTGGAGCCCTTGGGATGAAAGGGAAAAGCACTGGAAAAAGAGACATCGTTTCCCTACATGGGGAAGTCTTTGTTTCTATTCTCTACATCCAAAGTCTCTCCAGGAATCCTAATTTTCGCCATTCACCCACCTAGCGGCAGATAAAAGCTGGTTAAAGGGGTGGATTTCCTCAATGAGGACAGCTTGTAACCAGTCTGCAGAAGGGGAGTTGTACAAAGCTCAAGAGCAAGAGGAGGCTGGAGCACAGATTTCAAACCTCTTAGAATTTCCTTTGACTGTTGAAGGATGCATGTTTTGGCGACAATTTCCCAAGTACCTTATCAAAAAGAAGCCATAGCAGTAGCTATAGAGAGTTTTTATAATCGAGATCCTTCTGAGAATGTGAAAACAAAGTAAAACAGTATTGTGTTGATGTGACAACAGATTATGGAGTCAGGGATATATGACATCAATGACTATGATTCAAACCAGGACAGCATGCTTAGCCAGCATTGGTTTGTTCTACCAACTCTAATTAAGCCTGTGTTCTTTAGGGGGGGGGGGGGGCTGTTGGTGATGTCCGGGTTCACAGAATGCCAGACTTGGCAGCTGGTGTTCCTGAAGCGGGTGCTTGGCATTAAGATGAGGGAGGGGAGAGTCCATGCCAGTCCCTGGGGAGTGGGAGGTGTTAACTTCTAATGGCTTTCTCCGCCACAGTCCTGACATCTGCAGGGCTCCCAGAAAAGAGAGCGAGGGCTTTTTGAAAAATTAATGGAGCTGAATGCATCTCACAGCGAGGAGAGGCCGGGATTAATCAGCACATTAAGGGCTAGCTCCGGATTGGAAATAATTATGGGAGCTGACAAGGTGCAGAGGTGCCAGTGCCAGCTCCTTTCAGGAATGCATTTTAAAAAGCAGTTTAAAAAGCCTTCAGATGTTGGCATTATCTTGCGTGACCAAATTAGGGGCAAATGAGAAAAGTTTATCTGGCATTTTGGAGTATTGAAAGAGCTTAGGCTTTATAAATTATGCAGTGTGTGTATTTGTGTGAGTGTGTGTGTGTGTGTGTGTGTGTGTGTGTGTGTGTGTGTGTGTGTGTGTGTGTGTGTGTGTGTGTGTGTGTGTGTGTGTGTGTGTGTGTGTGTTTGCGTGTGTGTATGTGTGTGTGTGTATGTGCAGTGTGCATGTGTTTGTGCATATGTGAATATGTCTGTTCATGTGCGTGTGTGTTTTCTGTAAGTATAGGAAAGGATATAGACAGAGAGAATTGTGGGTAAATCCTATTTTGGAGAAAAAGTATAGGTTTATGATTAAAAGTGGGAGGTTTGTTTTTTGCAAAGGGCCGAACAGAACTGGCAAGTTGGATTAATTTAAATGGTGCTTGAAACTATTATACTGTTTGTGTAAATGAAAAGTGAATGTCTTAACACCCTGACGGAGCCAGACGGTAAACTGATTACAGTTGACCACCCATGAAAGGCTGAGAACCAAAAAAAAGAAATGATTTAATAAGCAGCATGTTTTCTGACTTTCAGGATTAATCTCCTATAATTTCTCTAGGAAAGTGATTGGGCATGCGTCACGGTAATCCTTGACATTCTTTCATATTTGAGGCATCATTTGTGAAATGATAGCAGTTTTAATCTTAACAGAATCATTGTGAGGTACACTCTGTCATGGATGTCTGTGTCTGTCCAACTGCAAGCAATTGGCATAATTTATTTTTTATATCGTTAAATTTCATAGATATAATTATTTGTCACAGGAGTGAAAATCCATTATTAAAATAAAGTATTAAAGCAATGTATTTTCTAGTGTCCCCTATACTATTGTATGCAGAGGAGACCTATGTCGTTTTTCTGGCCATATTACCTATTTATTTAAACACTCCATACTCTGTCCTTGTTGGAATGGTTATTCTTAAGATCAAATCTTTAGATAAATCTTTAGATCTATGTGTCTTGATAGAAGTTTGAGGCATGGCAATAAAAGGGTATGGCTTGTGTTACTTTTGTGAAGATGTCTACCTGTCTCAGCCACACAGTTTCAGTGGATTGGTCTGTGTGGAAAGCATTTTGCTTCTATCATGCAAAAAGTTCAGAGTGGTCATTGATGTAACTCTGTGTTGTCTTTTTTGAATGAACTAAAGAAAGGAGAAAAAAGTACCCAGTTCTGGAAGCAATCAGAACATGCATAAATTGATTACAGTTCCTAATGTTTACATTTTCATGGCAATATGAAAACAATACCTTTGACGAGAGGCAGTAGAAGGCATCAAAAGGAGTAGTGTGTGGATTGCCAACCATTTGACTGACCGTTTGATCTTTAAAGGCCCTCTGTCTGAAACATTCCCTTGGATAGAGATCTCCATTGTGGCTCTGATTCTCTTCTAACGCAACGGCTCTTCAGGTAATGTCAACACAGCCAATAACAAATTGAAGCGTCTCAATAGCAGAAGCAAAATGCTATGCCATCCACAATCGTTACCATGCAGAACAAGAGTCAACAAGTTCAGCTAGCTATATAAACTTTTATTCTGAAGATTGAGCAATTGTCGGATTCAATATTTGAAACATAATGTTGTCATGAATTATTGCAGTGACCTCTGTGTAATATTCCAATTGTTGAAAGTTTCTCTTATTGCTACAGCTGTGCTCCTAGCCATATAGTTTTACAAAGCATGACTAAAGTTAAACTCAGGAAAATAGCTTGATTTACAGATGTAATCACATTCAGAAATTTTCAATTCAAGGAATAGAAATTTGATTTAACTACTTTATCGCTACTGTATTAATGAAAAGGTATCTAAATTGGAAAAAAAATACGAGTGAATTGTCTTAATTGCCTTGAAATGAGACTCACATTACACAGTTAGGAATAGAAGAAACTGGCAATGTGTTATATACTTCAGCTAATGTTTATCAATGCAAGAGTTTATTATTATCATAGACTGTCGATGATTGGTTCATATTTCAGATTAGTCAAACTCACAAAGATTCTTGATAGATTACCAGACAGGTGGTGTATGACAATACAAGAGCAGAGTTCCAGGTTCAAAAATAGTGTAAAATATGGAATGAAGCTATGTGCGTGAGCACCTGGGAAAGGGTTTGTGCATGTCTCAACTGTGTAAGTGTGTGTGTGTGTGTGTCTGTTGCTCTTAGCTTGTGGGTATAGTCCTAAGCTTTCAAATTTTTATAAAATCAAGAGGAAATCTACTACATGTAAATGCTTACAATTACCAGGAACAATAATTCCTAAAATCCATGAGTGTATTATTCTGTTTCCGAGACCACACATTTTCCCCGCTGCTTCAGGGCTAAAATGGTTTCTGTTCAGTTCTGGGTCTTTTGGGAGTTTTGCCCACCCTACTTTCAAAGTACTCCCTCTTTGAGTACTTACCATCAATACAAGTCATAAAACAAATAATCATAATTTGTCAGTTAGTCTAATACTTTTTTCAGGAGCTTAGTGATGCAAACAAATACAGTTGTTTGACTAAAGGCACGTTCAAATCAAGCCTATAATAGTGTGTGCCTTAAGGAGTTTTAACCAAGTTCACAAAGGTGGAGTTTAAGAGGACTAGGGCTTGTCATTATAGTCTGCCCCACCCTCCATTTCCCCTGTCTGGAGAGGAGTCTCTGTCTGGCCTGGGGGACACTAAGGAAATGTTGGTGTTTGAATACACCTCTGCCTCCTCTGTTCAGTTTACTGTCAACTCAACCAGAGGAAGAGGTGTGTTCAAACACAATCTTTTCTTGAGTTAGGGGGTTATTTATAGTCCCCTTTAGGTAGATTTCATTAACACACAGAGATACACTAACACGCGCACACACGCGCTGTAAAATATTACATTCAGAATGAGGACATATTCTTTGTAGCCTACAATGTTGCCGCAGCATGCAGTTGAGACCATTGTGATGACATTGTCAGAACAGAACAAATTGATCCAATTTGCTATACACAGCACCTGGTGACTGGAGTGTTACTCACCAGCCTTCTAATGAACCTAAAGCTATAGCAGGGATCCCTATTATCTGGCAATTTCTCATGAGAAATTACCATTCTGGCCCTTATTACACATACTTAGTCATTAGGTGATGGCAGCAAGGGGAGTTAAGCTGGGGAATAAGAGCTATATCTGTCTAGATGAGTTGGCTGTGCAAGTCCACACACTATTATGCTGTTTAACAGACACTGAATGACCACTTTCTCACCAGAGCTGTCACTGTGCCGAGAAGTAAGTCGAGAGGGTTACGGCACAATTCAAATGGAAGCCCGTATCACAAATAAAAGAACGTGTTTACGGCTTACAGCTAAATACATAAACTGAAGACAACAAATTATAACGATGCCTTAATTTCACCCTTTATTTTGTTAACAATGAAACAGAATAGGCAAAAGTCAGTAAGTAAACAGGAAGAAAACTTTTGTAAAAAAATGGTGTGGGGTGGAGAAGTATTCAGCATTTTTTAATGGTGAATAAAAGTGATTTGGTTGTGTAGTGCCCAGGTCAGGGGCCACATGCTGGAAGCATGAACTGTGGTTGGCATGAGTGCTGTTAGGAAGGTTATACCATTAACCAATCATAGCCTAATGAGGGAGAGCTGAGATAAAGGCCAGCTCCTGCAGATTTAATGAGGTAACTGGGAGGCTCAGGGACACAGACCACGATGGCGACTCACAGCCACTTAATGACACCCCTAATCCCTGCAGAGATGGCGCCTCTGCACACACAATTGGCTTGCCTTCCATGTGGCGAAATATCCCAGCAACACCTCTGCTATCCTGGTGACTCCAGTTAACAGTCCAGCAGCATTAGAAAATAGGACCTAATGTTCTTTGAAAATGAATGTGGGCCAGGACCAATGGAGTAGAGAGTTAGCTGGTTCTTAGAGATGGGATTTTGCCACATCTCCTTTCTCAGACCCTTATACTTGTTAGCATTGTCACCTTTTATCTGCTTTAGAGATAGCTAGCTAGCTAGCTGTGTAATATATTGTTGAGAAAAGTGTGAAGATGTCCCACCATTTCCTAATACAACCAAGTCTTTTAAAACCAGGTGTTATTTGGACTGATGTTGGGGATGTACTGAACCTCATCTTCCTTCCAATCATCAAATAGATGTGGCACTGGGTGTATATACTGAACAATGTGGACAAGTCACTGAGGTTTTTGGGTCCAAGAACTATTGAGACTGATTAGTCACATTCAACCGCCCTCAAAATGACCCTAGCCTTGATTCGCTTTTAACATTGTAGTTCTAGTTAGTGTCATACAAAATAACATGGATCGTAAATAGTTACTGACATAAGCTAGCTTCTTACATTCTATTTTCAATTGAATTTCTATATACAAACAGATTTCAAGACTTAACAAACATCAACAACAACAAGGCACCGTCATGAGTAGGCTATATGACGTCAGCCAGGGAAGAATTTCCTATATTCCCAGTCTCCACATTTATCCTTCAAGTACCTCAACCCCTCAGCTAACAGCATCAACGTGCATGTACTTTAGCACAATCATCAAAGACAATGATTTCCAAACCCCTTTTGTTTATATATGGTGTGTGCAATTCTCTTGTTTATATTTGAACAGTTCCTCATTAGAATGAGAGAGAGAGCACAAAGATGGCTTGAATTCTTGATCTACTCCCCAGACTCAATGGGCCTTGATGTTCAGGAGAACAGTAAAACATATGGAAAAGGATTTGCGAGTATAAATTCAAAAGCATGAGAATCCTGACCGCGCTCCACAAAAACATTCCATGCTTGAGTTGGTGGTCTCAAAAAGAAAGTACATGGCACATCAAATTTGGCACTAAGAGATACGAACAAACTATTCATTACAGTAAAAATAGAATCTCAAACAAGACTATATACAATATAAGTAATATATATTGACATTGTTTTAAGATTAGAATAGTTCTATATATATTTTTGATACATTCAAATATTCACAATTTTTGTAATGCACAACCAAACGGTTAGGGACAAAATACATATTTTCCAATTCAAGATAATCATTAACAGATTTGTTGTCTCAGAGGGCACATTTGTAGTTATAGAAAAGCAGTTACTTAAGTCTCAGCAGGACCCCAGAGAAACAGAAACAAAATCTTTATGAGGCTGTGCTTCTCCATATGCTCTTGTTCAGGAGTAGCTACAGTATACCTCTACCT
Organism: Osmerus mordax; assembly: GCF_038355195.1. Classification (NCBI taxonomy): domain Eukaryota; kingdom Metazoa; phylum Chordata; class Actinopteri; order Osmeriformes; family Osmeridae; genus Osmerus; species Osmerus mordax. Next base: position 16,499,461 of record NC_090054.1, on the reverse strand, counting down.
GAGATTCCCCTGGCACATGGAACAGCATTGTCAGTGAACACAAGTGATTTCTATAGAGAGCCAAGTTCTCACAAAAAAAAGTACTTCTACTCTGCAGACATATTCGCTCTCTCTCTTGCTCTTTCTCACTCTCACTTTTCTCTCTCTCTCTCTCTCTCTCTCTCTCTCTCTCTCTCTCTCTCTCTCTCTCTCTCGTTCTTTCTCCTTCTCTTGGTCTCTCTCTCCCTTTCTTTCTCTCTCTTACAAATACACATACTAACACACACCCACATCCAGACAGACCAGACACACATGCACACAGATCAGACAGCACACAGTTAAACATGCACACACTCACAGAACAGATGCACACACCCTTCTTCTTTCTCACCATCCTTCACTCTGAACCCTAGATCCAGATGTGCTGTGCTCCCGGCGCAGTCTGAGCTGCCAGCTGAGGAAAGAGAGTTACCCTGGCGAAGAGAGACAAGGCCAGATGAAAGACAGGGAAAGACAGAGAGAGGGAGAGAGATAGAGAGAAAGAAAGAGAAAGAGAGGGAGGGAGAAAGTGTGTGTGTGTGTGTGAGAGAGAGAGAGAGAGAGAGAGAGAGAGAGAGAGAGAGAGAGAGAGAGAGAGAGAGAGAGAGAGAGAGAGAGAGAGAGAGAGAGAGAGAGAGAGAGAGAGAGGAAAAGGATGGAGAGAGAAAGAGACTGAGAAAGAGAGAGAGGGAAAGAGAGATTTTTTCTTTTTTGCCTGATGTCTCTATTGGGATACTGCACTTGCAGCTCCACATGACTCAGACTCATAAAGGAGCTCTATCAAGCTGACCCCACAAGCGTTTACCCTCTCAGACATCATAAAGGGCCCCCCGCTTGCTAACCGTCCCATCGCATACCTCATGTTCCTCTTCTCTTAAAAGTTGGTGAAAAGTTGGAGAAAAATTCTTCTGAGCTTATGGCTGTAAATTACCCTTTACGTTAAAATATAGTGATGGTCAGAGGTATATTTTGAGGAGAGGGAGTTGCAGTGTGCTTGCAGCAGGATGTATACCTGGGTATTTTATGGCTAACAGGGGGTGTTTCATCCTGCCTGCTTTATCAGGCAAATAAAAGCCTATGGTGATGGCACAGAAGAGTTTTATAGTGTAAGGAGCACAAAGTCAGGCAAGGGAGGGCAAACCTCGAAGGGTGGTTCCTCATCTTTCCAAGAGTATTAAGGGGCGGTTTATAGACAGACACCTCTTTGGTCCAAATACCAGTCACAGTTAATCAAATCACAGCAACAATGTTATTACTTCTAATTCTCATTCTGTGTGGAAACACGGTGCAAATCAGACACTTCTCTGATCCAAATATATGTCACAGTGAATTATACCACACCAGCAATGTTATTGTGTTATTCTAAAAAAAAGGAATTGCGCAATCCAAGTCTTTCATTGTGCTGTCTTATTAAAGGAAACCTGTTACCATGCTTCCATGAAACTGTGTAATACAAGACATGCGTTAATCCACCCTGCAACCTATTTGTATTCAAACTCAACTTGAACAGGTCAAGAGACGCATCATTGTTAACCATCTACTTAAACACACACTTTGGGCTGCTGTAACCTGGCGTTGAGAAGAACACATGATGGGTGCCAAGTAACAACAGAAACAGAGTGCAGTTCTCTGCTCTGTTAACTCCATCGCTTTTGACAAATGGAGCAGTCGTAGAAAGCCCTTTCTGAGTGAGTTGTAACTTTCAGCAGCCCCTCGCAGGTGTGGGTGATCTTTCATCCTCCTCCCCCTCCCTCCTCCAGTCAGTCCTATCTCTGGCCTCCATCAAAAGTGAACGTGCTGCCCCAGGTTCAGATTAACTCAGGACTGACAGACCAAAGGGCTCTCTTTCCCTCATCCTGCCCATTTCCACCTCAACTCACACATCTTCTACAACAGGGGAAATTAGGGCTAGTTTAGCAGATCTCAAAGCACCACTAAACACCGCACCAGATCGTTGACTGATTGTCTGCCTCAATCCATTGTCCAAACCTTGGCTTATCTTTGCCTTTGGCCAAACTGCTGCTTCTCCTGTGTGAGTCTCTCTCTCTCTCTATTACACACACACCTTCTCTCTCCAACTCTCTATCAAGCTGTCCAGAATTTTTTTTATCACTGAGTTACTGTTGAGTTTACAAACTGTACAAGGTCAATAGATTGCATTGGCTCAGACACTTACCCTCTCACAATGTTTGCTCTGTGATGTTGAAGAAAAACATACAATGACTTAATATTTCTTTTAATTGTGGATTCAAAGTGAGAGTAATTTTCTTGACATACTGTAAGAGGTCTTAGGTTATTGTCCATAGCTTAGCATTTAGTTGTAACAAATTGACCACTGTTGTTACTTTGTGCCATAATTCTCTGTTACATCAGATCATAAGCATCTAAATGAATGCATAATCAAGAGAGAGCACAAATTAGGTACACTCAATTACTTTCGAAGTGTGCTCCTGAGTGTTTGAGTGTTCAAGTAATTGCTTGAGGCAAGTTCTATTTTTGAATTAAATTCAACTCATAAGCCCTATCATTTAAAGACTTTTTCTAATTATTACTGGAGCAATTATAGATGATCAACCCTTACCAAAACCCCTTGGTTGGGTGAGACCTATCATTTGTCTCTCTTGTCAGCTTCCTGTTTTGCCGAGCAACTCCTTTAACCTGCCTGGCAGTCCTGCCCTGAAGAACACTTTCCCTTTCCCTCTCTGCACAACACGAGGGAAGGCAGGGGGGGGGGGGGGGGGGGGTCTAACTCAATCTGACCCATTGCTCAGGTCAGTGAGCTGCTCACCGGGTCTATCCAAACAGAGGGGTTTGTTTTGCTAAAGCTGTGGAAAGAAGAAGGACCCTCTTAAATCAATGCTTTACTTAGAGCACTGCACGTGCAAGGTTCTTATGCATAAAACCACATGAAACCACAGGAGGCAAACTTGGCACTAAACCAGACATCTCTCTGTTCCTCTCATTGCCCCCCCCCACCCTCTCTCTCTTTTCTTTATTTTTGCATATCTCTATCTCTCTCTTTAATCTTTCTACAATACAAAAATATATACTTTCATAGTGGCTAAGTTAACGCTGCATGCACAGGTGAATTGATACGTAGCAGTTTCTATAAATAAATAAAAATCATGAACAAAGTGGATGTTCTATAAATAAAAAGTAAACTGGCACTGTATCTGTCAACACGTTTCTCTGTTTCCACTAAAAGGACATTATGATTTAAGTTTAGATGGTGCACTGGGGAGTCCAAGTCCATTGTTGGTAGATTTTGAGGTTTCAGTTTTGACATGCACAAGTGTCTCTTGGTTTTTCAGGTGTAATATGATCTAAAGAGGAATGTAGGAATAACCAACATTTATTGTTCCCGTTGGAGTGAGTGTTTGTAATGGCAAGAAGAGGAATGATTTCCTTACCTTGAGGAGGCATTTAAACATCTTTGAAGTAGTTGTGAGACTTTTGAGGCACCAAATTGCCTTGTTACATAAAGACCAGATGCACTTCAGATAGCAAAGGTGAATTGTCATTTAGATAGAATTTTTATGAGTGCCCGACGGCTCTTGTCTGAGATGAACAAGATCTTTTACATTTCTCTCACTGAAGCAACATAGGCATTCTACTAGACATTGTTTTTCCGTTTTTGCCTTTGCTAGTTGAAACACCTGTCATGGGATTTTTCCCATGCTTGACAAACTATATGAACCACGGGACTCCAATAAACTTTAACCTATAAAGTCACTTTAAGGTTTATATGAGGCTTCTGACAGCCATGGCCACTGGTAAAAGGCTCTTGTTGTGATGGTAAACAAAAGCTCTAATTCCAGATAATGGTCCTCTTTGTAACATGCTCAGGGAGATGCAATGACCAGTCTCAGTAGCTTAATTATCTTTCTAATTTGTATTAGTGCTGGCTGTCCTCTCAGGGATAATTATGTATCTAGTGTGTGAGAAAGCTTAATGAGGTTAAACTTAAGTCTTTACAAAAAATAGGGGTCCAGCCCCGTTTGAAGAAAAATAACTGTGCCTGAATGTGTTTTATAATCTATGACTGAAAATGTTTTTCTGTAAATTATTTCTATAAACCCATTGGAAGCAACACCTCCATGTAACCTGATCTGATGTGCAGCTTTTGGAATGGACAATGGCCACGTTACAGTGGCTAAACATTAATGTTGGTTATGCAATTACCGTAATATGATATTTTTTACTTTTCTTACCACTTGAAAACTGTACTGTTCCTAACTAAACAGGTTGTGTTTGTTGACCAGTAATCTCAAAAGAACACCAGTAACTAAGAGATGATGTAACTCTGTTGCCACTGGCATTTATGCGCTGAGTCTGGTTGAAGGATCTGTGGATCAAACAGTACAAGGCTCTATACATCTCAACCTGCCTCCTGAGTACACTGACCTGCAGCAGATATAAATCAAAGAATGCTCTTATCAGATCAATGACCTCCACCATCATTCACTGTGTTACTTTTCATCCACCCCAATGACATTTTCTAGGAACATTCCCCACCTATTATAGGCAACAACATTCAAAGCGCTTTGAAGCTAATCATGTTTGGTAGGTGTTGATGGTGATGAGAGGTGATAAGAGCTCTTGCCTGCATCTTCATATCATCTAAAGTAGGACACAGTATACTACTTAGCCATCATTTACTGGCTAAACCTCACCTATCTCAAGCTTGGTATCTGACTATTTTATTGGCCATGATGCAAAACCATCTTATCTAGGACCAGAGGGATTTATTAGTGAGAAAAAGATAATTGCTACCCATAGGCCATGTGCGTTGATTTACTACCACTAATATTTAGGATTCCTAAAACCGTTCTTCAGCTTCTTTATCTCCAACTCTGCCTGCAGCACTCCAAAGAGAGGGGTCACTGTGGATCATGAAGGATGGGCAGGGCACACCTCCCACTCAAAGCAATTTGGCTGAAACTAATGTGTGAGGAAGCAGCATACGTAGAGCATCCTCCATGTAGGTCAAACCACAACAGACACCTGCTGAACGTAAGCAAAACACAGGCAGTCCAGCCAACATTCCCCATTCTCAAGACAAGACACTTATATACCATATCCATGCCCCCTGCCCTTGCTCACATTATTATTATTATTATTATTCGTATACAGATGTCGAAGGTACAGTTTAAAACTATGTAGCCTACCCCTCACTCCCACTAGACATTTTACACAGTCCTTGGTCATTGCTTTAAAGCAGCAAAACTGGTTCTGTTGTGACAACATAACATGTTGTGTGCATGTGTGTGTGTGTGTGGGGGGGGGGGGGGGCGTGTTTGTGTGTGCGTGTGTGTTGGTCTTGATGTGACTTAGGTCATACATTGGACATTTTGATAATATCACCTGAAAACAGGTAGAGTTTTTCAAGAGGGAGGATGGTTTGAGGCAAAGCAGGAAATGAATAGTCTTGGGCTTGTCTGTCCATGCTGATCCTTATGCTGACCGGGAGGCAGAAGGGCTTCAGTGAGCACACTCAGCTGTGAGGTCAGGGGTTCAAAACCCAGGTGTTGTGCCTTGCAGCAGGACACTTCCAGTCTAAACAGTGTAAATGATTTTCAGGAATGCAGAGGTGAGCCCAAGATCAAAGAGCCTTACTAATAAGAGAGCAGTTCTACTGTATCAAGGAGATACATCAATTTGGCCACCCCATGTAAATAAAGCAATCTGTAGCCATCTCTGATCTCCTGTGTGGTAACTTTGTTTGTTCTATCGGTGTCTTCACTGCAGGGGGCAGTACAATAAACTAGAGATCCCCAGGCCATCCATTGCCTTTATACTTTTTTTTACCTGTTTGTACAGCTTAATCTACAATTAGTGACAGAAAATATAACAGAAAAATATTGAAATGCTGGAGATGTGGTAATGTCCAATATATTTTCCAGTGCACAGCAAAGCCAAAGAATGTATCAGCACAAGCAAATTAGTGATAAAGGCCATTCTTTCATACCAGTCATACCAAACTTAACAGCCCTGTTTTTCAAGTTTCTATCTTCTGAGACGTCACTTTGGCATAAAATAAATGTATCCTGCATATCGTGGCTCTTTATAATGATTATCTTTTTGCTGCAGCAGAAATTATATGGAGGGATAATCTGAGATAAATATAGTTAATTGAGGCCAGGTGAACTTCCTTTATCAGCGTCACAGTCAACGAATCTGAAGTAAACGTGATAATTAGAATGGAGCCGTCTTCCACAAGAACACAGAGTTGCCCTGTCTGTCAGCTGTTTGCTGGGTTCCATCCAATGTCTACAAATAGTATTCATTCTCACACCACAAATTATTTTGAATGTATGGTCAATCACATAGAAGTGTACAACTTTCATGTAAAAAATATTAGCATACCCTACCACCTTATATCATTTGGGACAATACTTTTATTTTATGGTCCAAAATGTCATTAAAATAATTGATCTTTGCTTCTGAAAAAGCATTGTGCTTTACTTTCAGTTCATCAAAGGTCTTTCCTAACTAAATTCTCAAACTGTATTTCATGTTTTAGAGGTCTACCTCATCTACCTACCTAACAGCAAGAAACCCGATTCTCCCAAAGTGGACTCTGGAGAGCTGAAGTCATCACAGGTGAAAACGAGCCCTCCTCCTTTTTTTCTTTCTCTTGGCCCCTTTGTAGAGGTCTGAAAGGGTGCTCTCCCTGGTCATACATGCAGCCTGTGCTCTGATGAGCCTGGACCGTTAACACCCCCAAGAAACCATGTGCTAATTACCTATTCAGCCTGACAGAATCTCCTTAATTACAAACTTCATTAGCTTGCTGGACTTTGTTTTTCTCTGGAAAAGGAGGGGGTAGGGGATGGGTTGGCCTGGAGTGCAATGAAGGAGAATAAAAGGTCTGGTGTTTTAACACCTTTTTCCTCTGTGCAGTTTTTTTTTTCAAGAAAATGTTAAGATCTCAGTCAGAGATCTAATTAGATTCATGGTGAGAATCAGACACCTTTTAACTAGCCTCTGGAGTCCCCTAAAAGGACAGCAAGAACCAGGGTAAGAGAGGTGCAGAGAATCAAACAGAGCCACTTCCTTTCATGTGTGAAGTGGTCTGATTTGCTGTGTCCTCACCTTCAAATACAAAACAACCTGAAGCACTTATAAACTTATAAGCAGTAAACCTTCTATCAACACGTAGGAGACCCACTCATAGGAGGACTGCAAATGCTGTTTGAGACACTTGAATGAAAACATTGCTTTCTGACTATAAGCAACTGTAACATGTCAACATTCCCTCAATTCATTTGCAAAAATGCGAAGAAAGATATGCTAACCTAATACCAGTGTATGCTTTTTATCCTGGATATAATTGATGAAAAAAAAGGGAATGGTGGTTTGGTTATTATTATAATTTACAAAAACCCAAAGCCATCTGGTCATTTTACTTCAATGTGTTGGGTTAAATATGCAGAAATAATGGGAAAAAAAAAACGTTGCTGGTTCAGCTTTAAAGTCCTCTTGGTTTGAGAACAGTGCTACAAAAGCAAAGTCATTATTTCACCTTAAGCTTACATAAAACCCTTGAAATGAGTTGTGTTTTTTATTAATCATTAGACATTAGATCAATTAAGATCATTAGACAACGTCTGTGTCCCTCACATTCAATGAGTAAGCTTGGCAATGTAAATTGTGGATGTAGAGCATTGCAGAGTGTATGTGAATGATTGTCTAGAATTTGTTTAGTTTCATTCACTTTCTGAGGCACTGCTAAGGTGCCCGTTAAAGCTAATTTGAGATGTCATCACATAAGTTACAAGGATAAAATAGTACTCTAACATCATCCTGGTTTTTAAGATCCAAGCATTCTTACTCATCATACAATCAGACTGATATCAACATGCCATTTATTTTGCATGCCTTGCTGTTCAAACACTGAAAATCCTATAGACATAGAGTACTACCTGGCCTTGCTTTGACCTACCTGGAGCTTCTTTTAGCAGACCCTTTATTAAAACTCTTTCTAACAATCCATTCATTCATCTCCTGTCAAGTAGTCTTCTAATAAACAAATATTAGTTTAACAGACAGATTGCAGTCTGTTCTCAATGAAGTGTTCCCCACTCAGATGTGTATGGGAAATCAATGAGATTCAGTCCTCCAGGGCCATATGCCTTTCCATGGCTGAGTCAGCACAATCTATCTTTATAAACACCTATCCATCAACTAGTGCTGCTGAACACGTATACCAATGACTGTCAATCAATGACTGGATTCCAAAAATTTATAATCAAATTGTCTTTGAAAAATAAGAGTAAGCTAATTTTTTGGTTGTAAATTATTTCATAAGCAGTGACATTTGATTTCTTGAGAATTCATCATGTTCCTCATCATGAACTGTACTTTCAACATTGACACTTGAAAAAGTGCAAAGCAGCACATCCTGCATAGTCCATTGACATCTATCTCTGCCAAGCATCAATCGCATGATATTACTTTAGCATCCAGACCACTTGTCTCAATCCCTTTGCCCTCTCAAAGTTGGTCGAAAGCACCAGGGTTCTGGACATTTCCATGTCTGTACTGGACCAATGCCTCTCATGCTGCAGTGAATCAAGATGGATCCAACATGCCTAGCACAGTATTAGAGCAACCAACCATTTTTGCAACTGAGAAATTAGTAAACTGTTATGAATTTCTGAATAGTTCAATAGGTTAAATTTGCTAAGCTTTTGGATGGATTTTCTGAGACACTTGGGGTTATGAAACAACCAAATGCTGTGCAAGGTGGGGGCTGTGGATGGAAGATGACTGGCCCTAAGCCACTCTGGGTTGCATGCCTAACTGTAACCCTTACAAAACCCCAAGCCAATCAAAATCTAATGATTCACCCTAATGCAAAGTACTGTCAATTGACCAGTTGACATTTTGCAACAAATAGCAAAATCGACATATATTCTAATGCGACAATTTGCATCTACGTATTACTTTTCTATATAAAAAAGATCTGATCACAAAAATGGAAAAAGGTATCTTGCCAAACCAGGAATGCAACAACACCACTCACTTGTGGATATTTTACATAAGTGGGCGAAACATTGTGCTGGTCCTTCAACTTTTCAACAATCACCGGCATTACCATGACCACTCATATCCATAAACATTTACATTTAGTCATTTAGCAGACGCTCTTATCCAGAGCGACTTACAGTAAGTACGGGGACATTCCCCCGAGGCAAGTAGGGTGAAGTGCCTTGCCCAAGGACACAACGTCAGTTGGCATGACCGGGAATCGAACTGGCAACCTTCGGATTATTAGCCCGATTCCCTCACCGCTCAGCCAACTGACTCCCTAAACATACTCCAGGCAAAAGAAAGGCCATTTTTGGCCACTCTTTTTTTTTATGTGTAGACTGACAAAAACGTATTTTTTTACCACACAAAGAGAGGTAGATACTGAGATACTACTCATATACCATTATTGGTGCATTTTCTGATTAATGTTTTTGCATCCAAGAGTTTATGGCCCAACCTGGCACTTTGTTGTCAGCAATCACATACACTTATTCAAGCTGATGATGTGGGAGGGGACTTGCAGGTCAAGTGAGACAAAACAGTTTGGCAAGCACATGTGATATATTTAGTGAGGCTATTGTTTGTTTTATTTAGGGAGCGAATTGAGGATTTTCCAAACTGCAAGGCCCCTGAGGTATTTTATCAGGTGTACAGTCCGGCCATATGTTACACATTAGTGCAAAGAGGGGAATGTTAGTCGTGAATGTAAGCTGCATAAAATGTTTTTGTATTCTAAAATTTAAAGTAAGGATAGATAATCTTCTATTTGACTAAATGATTGACAACATCAGAATATGATAAACACCAATTAATCTGAAAATATTCTATAACTATAAGAGTAGAAAATGTTCTATTGATTTTTAGCTTGCCTACCTGCGTAAAGGCATGTACTCTGTAGCATTCCGATCGGGCCTTGTAGCGCGAGAAATTGCACTGAGTTGGTCAAGTTCAAGCAGATGCTGGAGCTGTACTCAGACTCCTCTGGAAGCATGTTGCGGGCCTTTGGCCACGAGCCCATGTACACGAGACTGACAGGCGGAGAGAGAGACGTCTACAGGTGGAAAAAGTTTCTGTCTTCCCATCTCAACGAAAATCTATGAATGTTTAATTATAAAATGGACAATTTATCACTTTTTTCCCAGTGAGTTCCAGATCCCATCTAGGCCACATGTCGTTACAACCTGTTTTAAGTAAAAAGTTCAATAGAGAATGTCCATGTGCCGCTCTACTAACCGTTCATGACTAACATTATGATACACGTTTTATTGTCAGAGAGACAGAATATTATCACTCCTTTTCTTTATTTTTCAGGCAGGGTCGGGGAGTCAGAAGGTCTACTGAAATTGACCATAGTATAAGCAAATAGCCTAGAAAATATATTCATGCCTCAAATTATATAATATTGTTCTGGATTTGGCGGCTAGGATGTTCTCTTATTCGGAACTGTTGCTCTTCATTAATTTGATCAGTGCGTGTATGCGTGTGTGTGTGTGTGTGTGTGTGTGTGTGTGTGTGTGTGTGTGTGTGTGTGTGTGTGTGTGTGTGTGTGTGTGTGTGTGTGTGTGGTGTGGGTGTGTGAGTGTGTGTGTGTGTTATGTGCGCCCATGTGTGTGTATGCGTGCGTGCTTGACTATTTGTGTAAGAAAGTTTATCTGGGATTTAATCTAAACCATAGACAATATTTTCACAAATGAAAACCTCCACAAAATGTACATTGTTTGATGAAGTATTATATAGGTATAACGTATTATATAAGGCCAAAGTATATAAAAGCACAGTAATTAGTTATATAACACAATACACAAATATTAAATGCAAGTTGTGCCATCATACATGTTCGGTCATTAGACCTCTCAGATATCTGCACGCAGTCTATCGAATGCAATTTATTTTCATGCTACAAGTTGCATTCGTATTCTGATTTCTGTATTCACGAAGTGTCAAGTGTGTGTATCTGTGTGTGTGTGTGTGTGTGTGTGTGTGTGTTTGTGTGTGTGTGTGAGAGAGAGAGAAAGAGAGAGATAGATCTGACTGGTCAGTGTCATTTAAAAAGTCGTCGGGCTATGGTTCTTCAATCCGGATTAACACCAGCTGCTATTGAAGCATGGAAAAATTGAAATGGCTGTTTGGAAATAATCATCTCATCATAGTAGCACCGCATACTGCAATTGCCGTTCTCTCGTTAATAATACAGAGAGAAACTGAATATGAGACAGTAGAATGTTTAATTCATTATTATATAAGCTATTTGGAGGGTGATTATATGGTAATTGCTCATTAGTCTTGTATATTTATTGCTGTACCTTATGTCAAGGCCAAGGGAATTGTGTAGGGTTCATTCTCTAGTTTCGAGGATCAATTTCAGACTCAATTTGTAAACGGGATGGATCAAGTTTGTCTTGACGTCAGATTCTGACAGTGCGTGTACATGCTCACCTCAAAAACATTGAATTATAGACTCGAAGGTGATGATATAAAGGTCAAGCATTCAATGCATGTGTCATAACGGTGCCTGTGCTCGTCTAAAAGCGCACACTGAAGCCTTGCCTATATAGGCCTACAACTTTGGTTTTCAAGGTTACCATAATACCAAACATACAATTTAAACAACGTATCAGCCAAACCAATTGTGCATCATGTTCTAATGTATCGGAAAGGTGAAAAGAGAGATTTACATTACAGTGCGTCATGCACATGCAGGACAACCCACGCATGTAAGACATTTACAAACTCAAACCGCTTTCATTGGATGCGCATAATGGCCAACATTCCAAAGGACTCAATCCATGCTATTTTGCGCAAACTGGTGTCAGCGGACATTTCGTAATATAAGGTAATTGCTGGCTTTGGGTAAGTGAGGTCATTTGATAGGATACTCTTTTTAATGACGTATAATCATTTCACATCAGGTAGGCTAATGAGCCAAGGACAAACTCAGAACCAAAATACAAATGCCAATTCGTGAGCATTGAGGGCCCTTTACAGAATATATAGGTACGGTCACTTTAATTAGAAACAAGTATGATTGATAGTTTACCTTTCCATAAGCGGACAAGGCATAAAAACCCGTTGCCCGGAGCAGGCACGCATTGCAAGGTTAGATAAGCGGGTCACAAGTCCCTACACTTGTGTAACTGAAAGAAACATATAGGCTACTTTCATTGGTCTCTCTCGGGACAGGTGCACTCCAGTTTTACATGATTTTCCCTTTTCCGCTGTTGACATCTGGCTCAGTGCATGATAAAAAGGTGAAATAAAGGGAAATTATAAAAAACATGACATCAAAATAATATGTTACGGATCTTAAAAGCTTCATGTGCCTGAAGTCCTATATAGGCTACGCTGAAAATTTATTTGAAAGCCAATAGGCCTACATGTAGAATGAAAATAATTTTCAAATGTTCAACAGAATTGAGATAGGGTTATGTGATGTTTTATGGGCTGCAAAGACTTACAATTATTCTATAATCTATGTAATTTGCATTGTCCCGCAAGCTCAAATTTCAAATGTAGCCCACACTGAAATGCCAACCCTCAAATAGGCCTATAGATAAAACAAACTTGGTCAATACCTCTAATAGCTATTTCAGGTACTGTAAAATATATTTCATTCCGTTTCATACAATTATCTGTCGTTGAATTCAAAAGCATAGCTCATTTAATCAAACGAGTGAAAAATGAATAGAAGGAGACCCATGCAGCCATAATGAGGGGACAGTCCTGCCTATTGAGGCACGGCGTGGGGAGAAAGTGCGCCAAATTTGTTTGCAGCGGATCAAGGCTCACCGCCTTCACTGCACTTTCTTTATCTTAATTCCAACTTGAAAAGATATAATTATCTAGTTTGAACAGGACTGCTATCAAATCCTTCTTTAGGCAGGGTAGGGAAAAGCTCGAGTGGATTGCGCGCTCTGAGCCGCTCGGTGTTGCCCGAGATAGGAGTAATGAAGTTGTGGAGTCCGGAGATACAAAGGGCATTAACCTCATTAGCATGAAACCTTTTCTTCTAACTATTGTGGGACCCTTTCAGTCTTCTAATCCCCTTTTTTCAAAGCTGGGTGTGTAATAAAGCTTTTAGGGTTTTTTCAAAGCTAATGGTATTCTCTGAAGATTTTTATTGCTGTTATAGTCCATGGGCCGATTTTAAATTCCCCATACATAGTTTGTATATAACGTCCCCCTCTTTGGAAAAGCGAATTTTCAAGCTGTGAAACAATTATAGAAACAAACACCACACCTCGCATCATAAAATGTCTTAAATGAGATGAATGGAGGCTAATGTAATATACATTATAGATTACAACACATGGTTTAGGCTATTTTAGTTGGTTCAATTAATGTTTTAACCCTGTGCATTGACTTAAAGAATGTCAACCAAATAAGTCAATAACCTCCACGTTCATTTTTCCACACAAGCACACAAAAATAAAAGTATTGGTTATTATTTTGGTTGCGATCAAGGCAGCGTGTGTAGCCTATATGGCTGTGCGAGACAAGATTTTGAACAAAGATCCCATTTTGCGGCACATTGCAACCTTCTCTTATCGCAACGTGAGGGGTAGTCAGATTGTACTAAATTATGTCCAACCAAGCCCCTTGGATCCACGGATTAAGAGATTAAAGTGGACCACTGGGCAATGCAACCCCTTTTCCCCTCATATTACTCGCATGATAATTGCCTAAACTGATTTGCACTTTCACAAAAGATCGTAGGACTCTTTGTAGCCTGAACAGACCAGACGCTGGCCCCTCTAAATAAAACTGATTAATGCTGCCTATCAGACTGCACCATGCAAAACAACCACTTGCCACAGAAAATGGCTGTTGTTAAGACCAGCGTCTTCGTACCATCTAGACACGACTGTCATAGTTTCATGGGCGTCTTATTATGCGATTGACTTACAAAAATATCTAGGTCTTAGATAGAGCCAAGATTAGTGGCCAAATTGTAAACAATGGAGAAACTCTGAAGAGCTTGTTGTGACATGATCCTCTTCAAAGATGCTCGAAAAACTGTTTTGAATCAAACCTCTGTGCTTTTAATGCTCATGTATCATATTGATAAAACTTTATTGACAAAATATTGACAATTACATACTTCTTGGAAGTATACTTTGTGTTAAAATTGTAGCAAACTTAACACAAACACAAAAGTATTTACATTCTGGTAAAAGAGGGTTTAACAGAAACATTAACTTTTAGTATCTCTGTACATGGAATACGTTCAGTGCTTGAAGATTTCTCGCCTCTACGGCTGTCAATTCTGTAATAGTCCTTCGTGGCAACTCTCATGGGAGGGTCAAGACCTGACAATGCTAGGGCCAGAATAACAGATACTTGGTAAAGCTTTAGATTAAAGGAATGTCCTGATACCTTCCTTTAAAGTACTTTATCTGTGGTATGATAAACTTTTATAAAGTTTCGAAATTAATTTTAATTATTATTTTCTTTAAAAACACTATAACGCAGCACCGCTACTTCATACTGTTTTCACAATCACTTTAACACGAGAATTATTAATTAAAAGACTGCACACTTTGTAAAAAGGAAGAAGCACAACATCTCTGAGATTGAAAATAGAGTAAAAACAAGTTATTTTTGAGAAATTTGTCAAATTAAAACAACTACCAGAAATTCTACCATGCAATTCAAGTTTTACAAAAACAGTTTTGTATTTTGGTATCTTGAGTGGAAACTTTTAACTTTCAGAAGTGCAAATGTCCAATGTGAATTGGAGATACATTTTTGGGTGATATGTGTGAGATTGTAGTGGTGGGTTGGTGCGTGGAAGGGGTCAGGTGGACTGCGACACTGTCAATCACTTTTGCCTAGGCAATTTGATACGGATTGACAGAACCATAGTAGTGACAGCAGTGCCACCAATAGGATCTATCTCACCCTCAGCTGCCGATCTCCGTAGAATCGAAATGTGACATTGGCTTTACCCTCTCTCTGTCTTTACACATCGTTATCCATGTCATCCTTCACGACACGCTGATGTCCCATGTTCAAACAATTTAGTCTTTCAATCGTCTGACGTGACGTCAATTTCCTCTGGACTTCCTTGTTTAGTTGCGAGTCTCCATCGGTTTATGTGATGGGTCCCCTTCTTCTTCTGCTGCGACTCCGAACCCTCCTCTTCCAACTTTTGGCGTTTGAACTTGGTTCTTCGGTTCTGAAACCACACTTTTACCTAAAGAAAATAAATATGATTTTTTTAAATAAATTCAACTTTGACAGAAACTTCTACTACCCAAAGTCAATGCAAAACTAACAGAAGAACAATTGCATTTTGTATGGGCTATGATGTTTTTATATGGCCTAGAGTAGCCTATTGTCCGGTGCAAATTAGCTCATGCGCAAAAAGTAGGCTATATATAAAAAATACTAAAGATTTTTAAACGTTTGGACAATTTTTATATGTAGGTCAAACACATATGCCTGTAAAGGGCATAGATGTTTTGGTGGGCCTAATGTAGGTCAACAAAGTGCATAGTCTACTGTAGGCCCAAGGTAGGCCGGCTACACTTTCATTGTCTACATGTGGGACGATAGACAAATAACCCTTTGCATAAAGGACAATTATTGAAACACGACAGCCTGATATACCCTAGACGTAACAATTGTAGGAATTCACATTTCCGAAATAAATATTATATATACACAGATTCATAAATGTAGGCTATTTTATTTCAGATCCATCCAGGCTACTACTGTATGCATAGGCCTATTGAGCCATTCGTCAGTCAGCTTTGCAAGTGAGGTGCATTTAATGTGCATTCAGTCAACTAATTGAAGGAGGTGATGGTTCATTTCTCCCTCCTACCCTTTTAAGAGGGTCCGTTCATAAAAGAACCAGCACTGACACTGGGACAATAGATATCGACCGATCCACATGCTGATAGGCTAAAACACGATCTTAATATGTCTCTGGAAATTCATTGAGTCCGCCTTATTCTTTTAAGTAGCATAGGCTATCCCGTAGATCCCCTAAAATGGTTAACTGGTTAATTGCCCTCCATTTTAAATGGAAACCTTCCCCCCATAACAAAGTAATTCAACCCTGCTTAAAACGAGGTTATGTTCATCATGGGTTTCATCCAGAAATCCTTTGGGTCGATGGCGAATGGGCCACAATTATTTTCATGCATGTCTCTCGGAAACTACGGGTTGCAAAAATAAATAAAAGAAAAAATCCTCTAGAACCTACCTATTTTACTATTTCTTTCCATATAATTATTAGCCAACACTTACCTTCAATAGACAATCCAAAACACGTCAATGTAGCCTACTAATGGACACTACTGAATTTGATACGCCTGTGGAATTGATAGTGTAGCATGGTCTACCCGGGACACAAAAACAGTGCTTTCACTGTTAACCAAAAATCCAAAATAATTTTAACGAAACAAAATGTAATATTTGGGGGGCTGTATTCCGCTATAGCAAGTATGGTTTGATTATTCAGAAAGGCTTTCTGTGCATAGGCTATATTCATGAGTTTTAGGCTTTTAATCTTAATTAAAGACGAATCAATGCTATTGGCCTATGTTTGGTGCAGCCTAATTTGTCTTCAATTCAAACCCATGTGGATTGACGGAGTATATGTGTTTATTATGAACATAATATTCTTACCTGAGTTTCTGTGAGGCTAAGGCTGTGTGCAAGCTGTTTTCTTTCGGCTCCTACGACGTAATGGTTTTTTTCAAAAGCGTGCTCAAGCCGCAGAAGTTGCGAGGGTGAAAAAGCTGTCCGAATTCTTTTGGGTTTTCTGGCCAGTGCATTGTGCAATAGGAAGCTCTCCGGGCTGGTTTCGTTTCCTGAAAACGAAATTGGAATGGATTTTTATTAAAACTGCCGGATGATTTCCATTGTGAAAATAACCATATGAGCAGGTGAATTCTAGGCTATGCTTTCGCCTGGGCTACTTCTCTTTTAGGTAGGATAGAAAGTTCCAAGACAACTGACACAACATCCTAATTGTTCCTATATTTTGTACAAATAACTGTGAATTAGGCACATATGTTTAAACAAAAGGATATCGTATCATGTAGGCTAAATATAAGGTGTGCTTGAGGTTAAGTTAGGCTATTGACCATCCGTCATTAGCCTAATAGAAGCCAACAAATTCGCAAAGGAAATGTAGGCTGACGTTTCAAAATTTGCTCACAAAACACAAGCTATCTCGTTGTAGCCTAAACGCGTAAACGATAGGACATAACCTATCAGTATTTGGTTTTAGAAGAAGCCTTGCCAATGTCCTCTTAACCTACATTTAAATCTCGTATCTTATTTAAAGCAATAGGCCTACAAACAAGAGGCTACAGTTTACACACATTTCATATAGGCCTAATTTATTTTATATTCTATAAAATCATCACACACACACACATAGCCTATATATATATACATAGAGACAGACTATATTATATATAGCCTATATATATATATTTAGGGGAGGTGTTTTGATATAAACACCAATGGGAAAAATAGAAATTAAAACTGCAATGATCGCAATTTAAATGAATTGGCTATAACTTCCCACCGCAAAGCATTACTGAACTATGGATACACAGGCTTCAAACGAACTATTTTGTATAGCCTATTTGTAAGTACTTAAAACAGTCACCTAGACCACAATAACAGTTTAGAAAATATTGGATCCTTTGGGTAGGCTATTGTGCAATTAGGCCGCGTGTTGAAAAAATGTGAAAGGTCAAACTTTAAAAAAAGAAGTGAAATTGTTAGATGCTATTTAATTCACAGTTTTAATTTACGTCAAAGCATATGGGCCTGTTCTTACTTAAATATCACCACAAATTTAGGCTACATCGATGTTTTTCATTTGCAGGCTATCCATTTCAATGTTCACACGAATCAAATGTTAATTTCTCATTTATAAATATGAAACTAAAAACAGTCAACTCTGAACTTAATAAAAAAATATATGAATTACGAACACAACCTAATCGGGCGTTCAGTTTGACTTCACCTACTTTGAACTCAACGGTATGTCGAAAATTCTAATAACTGTAAAGTTTGGTATAGCCCAATAAGTGCGTAAAAGTAAAACTAATTCTTACCTTGAAATCTGTGTCCCAAGTACCTATATCTATGTATTAACCATGGGTAAAAGGTTGAGGGGTCCCTTTGCTGGCTGGCAAAAAGAGGGTGCGGACTATGTGAGGATGAAAGAGGGTGAGCAGCCAAAGCATGTGGTGGGGGTACTGAATGCACTGGGACAGCGGAGTTTGTAGGATGTGAAACCGCCTCAGCGAACACCAAGTCCGGATTAGAATAGACGCCCCTGCCGCTGGAATGAAAGCCGTTCAGAAATGGATTCATCTGGCCAGAGTTTGCATAGCTGAGAGCCGCTGGTCGAATGGGTTCCTCGGACCTCGACGCCGGTAGAGGATTATCCTTCGCTACCAACGATTCAATAGTAAAACACCTCTTCGGTGTAGGTTGAAACATGGTTTGGTAGTCAAAATTCCCCAGTTTAAGTTGAAGAGGTGCAGGCGTTTTCGCTAGAAAATACTCCACACCCAAGAAAGACGAAAGTTTGTCTGCAATAAATAACTCTGAAACGGATTGTAGAAAGAATAGAACCGAAAGTATCAACAAATCGCCATAAAGATAGCCGACTGCTCCAGACAATCCATGGATGTGATCGGTTCCTCGCCAGTTGTGCAAGCGATTTGTTAGTTCATGAGCCTAATTAGCGCTGGAGTCACATAAACAGCTTCCTCTGAAGCCTGTAATGGCATGGTGATTGGTCGCTGCTACTCGCCTTAAGGTTGAGGGAAGAGTCTTTAAGTGCGTCAATGGGAACAGGCACAGAGAGGCGGACTCGAGCAAAACGGAACGGATTCGTTCAGAACCAGATCTTCAGAACATTTTACATACTCAGCTGAACCAGTAGAAAAGCTCAAGGTACTTACGTTTGCATTTATGTCTACCGACGAGGCCTGAGGACAGTCGAAGCCCTTATTTCCCATATGTATTTTAAAGTAGCAGCATACAGTATATAGGCTACTGCTACTTTCCTATAAATCCGTTGGAGATTCGACTTCATAAATTAGATCTATATGGCAAATTTAGCTAGTAAATACCTTGAAACTAATGCATTGACTAGTCATATGAATACACCGTCTGTGTGGATTTATCCATTCCACGCTTGACTTTATGTACAATTTGTAGGCTAGTGTTGTTTGGTTTCAGTCATTACAGAAAGGCAATTTTTTTAATTCTAGTCCTACTTCTAATTTTGTCCACCCGGGGGCTTTTAGTTTGCGTATTGAAATTAATAAGGTTAAATATTGATTCGTATAGGCTATACTGAATATTGGATGGTTGTGATGTTTATTTAATTCTCATTCAAATGTAGGCTAAGTCAATAGGCTATCATAAACTATATGTATAGAACATTTTACATTATAAGGTCCTTCGGATGCCATAGTTTCAAATGTGTTGTCTCCACTGATGAGTTTAGTCACATCGCCTGCTTCGATGTACAGCCTATAGTTCCTAATAAATAAACGAGTTCAAATGTGTTGGTTCGATTCACCAACAGCAGCCATACCATATCAACCAAAGAGAAACTGTGAAGGCCATATTTTTGACGGCTTCAATGCTTGTATTAATATCACAATTTTTTAGCCTATGTACATTTTCTTTAGCCTATTTAATTGGCCAATTGGATTATAAACATTATCGCCTAGATTATTAGCCAACTAAATCGTATTATACCTATCACATAGGCCCTATTAGGCCTACTGTTTCATTGTAACATTCTTATTTGCATTTCATATTTTGTTTGTGCATTGTTTACCTTATTGTGCACCTTATTAGTTTTACAGTTGTTGTTGTTGTTGTTTTATAATAATTTGTAAAATGATACCACATTCATCCCAGGTGTAGCCTACCAACATAACTGCATGGAACACTATCTACAGTACACTGTAGCCCACAAAATATTTGCTTAAGTTTAGATTAGTCAAAAGCTACTTAAGTAGCCTGAGCATTAACTGTATTACGACACATATGCTGGTCATAACCAAGGAGAAATGTTCTATAGCAAAATATATCCTAAAACTAAAATGAATTTTAGGCTACATCACATGGAATATTGAAAGTTCAACATTGTGTTACATACCCCAACATAGTAATTGAGACCTACTTCTAGGCTAGATTGCCTGGTAGCTTTGCCTCATGAGTACACTGTTGGACATTTGGTCTTGTTCTGTTGTTACACAGGCTAGCCTGTTTATCTTTAATATTATAGCCCATCTTAAATCAGACATATTATAGAGACATAAGCTTTGCACCACGTTTGCGTCGACTGCTGAAAAATAGTCAATTATAACAATAGCTTAGTAGGCTAATATAATTTATAGTAATACAAGTCTACTATAAAAATGTATTAATTGCCTAGTCTACTATTAATAGGTTAATAGCGGCGTCAATGGTAATAATCGTGTATTATAATTTATAATACCTACTTTATTAACCTTTTCGCTAGCAAATATATTATATTTAGGCTATTGATTTAAAAGTGGATTAATATTTGATAACAATTAGGTTTCAAATAATATTTAATTAATGTTAAGATAGGCTACACTTCTCAGTCTCAATCTGTTTTGTCTCTTTGCTCTTTGTGAGTTAGCTGCATGATTCAGTATTGCGGCACCTATTGGTTGCTCTTTTTTATTATTTTACTTTAGCCTAGGCCTAGATTCTGCTAAAGTATACAGAGAAAGTTGATATTATTTTCAGTTATATTTTGCAAGTTTCTAAGCCGTATTTTGCATTTTCATTGCAGTTTGCTGCAGTATCCTGGACACCTTTATGGGTGTCTTGCTATGAACCATGATGTGTTACTGACCTCTAGTGGACAAATGGAAGAAGTGCAGAAATATAGGCCCGTAACTTAGGCTGAAGGTGTTCGGAACTGTTAAAATATAACTAGGGTCCAGACGCCGATTTGCAGTTGGTACACCTTAATATGCGCATCTGGTCAACCAAGCAATATTCAAATGATGGCGTAGCACTTCAAATGTATTTCTTTCTCTCCATTATAATAATTTAAGACCAGAAGAGTTCTGCAATGTTAGAAATACAACCATGAACCTAACCAAAATAAAATATTCGGTCAACATGATTTAGCAATTTCTTCAACTCAACATTATAAGTATTGCATTATTTTCCCTAGAGAAAATAAAGCTATCATTAATTAAAGCCGTAATTAAAGCCTGTGGGTTTAAATAATTAAGCCTTCTGCAGATTCCTCTTTGAATGGGATCTTCTGCCCAGTTATTTTCAGTTTAGGACTCACTAATGTCGCTACAAACATGCCTGTGTGGCCCTGTGGTCGTCTGCATACATTAATTCTCAAGGCATCTAAATCTTTACCCTACACATTTATGTGAAAATCATTTGAATGCACACTAATGACATTGGTAGCCTATTCTGTTTTTGTATTTGGTCTGGGATCTACAACTGAGTTGCTGATTATTAACGAATACCAGCACTCCATTTTAAATACGACAATCAGGGTTATAGAGAAAAATATTGTTAGCTCATTGAACTACTCCATTTACGATATAAATGAAACATGAATGGCTATTATTAACACTAACACATATAAGCCATCAAAACAAGTATAATAGCTCATTCGCTTTACAGAAAACAGACCAGAGTATATTGTTTGAGCAAAACGTATTTATTAATAAATGCTTTATCAGTCCACATGCAACACATCGTTTCAATTGTGGTTGAATGCTTTACGATAGAGCCATACACTGGATACTGAGTAAGACCAATTTAATACCCTAAGCATGCACATCAAAATGGAGTTTAAACTACTAGTTGAAAAGGTTAGGAAGCCGCTTAAACATTACACAATATTTGGCAGTCATAGTTGATGAGATGAGTTTTAACAATTACCAGTATCTGCTATGCCATAGTATTTATATTTAAGCTTGTGTCAATGTTTTATCCCTAATAGCTGGAAATCAAGAAATACATTTGCCCTGCTTGCCATTTGGAAAAAGAGGCCAGAGAATGTGGGCTCAACGGCGGACTGTGGTCCAGCCATCATCATCGGTCTCCTGCTTGGTACGCCGATTTTCTTTATCTTTGTCAGAACGCCAGGAACTCTTCTCTCCATCTCCTTCACGCTCACGTTCCCGCTCCCTGGGTCTGGGTGGAGCCTCCTCTTTACGCTCCTCCCTCTTCTCGTCCCCAGCACGACGCCAAGAGCCTCCTGGGTTGTCAACATGCAAACAGTTAATAGCAAAATTCTTACAGCTAGTATTTTCTACACTACAAGTTTTGCAAGAGAGCACTTTTGTCATGGGATCAGCAAGGGTAAAATAGGGCCACCTGCTGGCTGTTGCACCACAAATCTGGTTATTCTATCAAGATTAGCCTGACAGACAAATTATAATGATGTTATTTGCATTACAACCATACATAGTTGAGATATTTTGTAATGTGTAGCACTTGGGTAATATGTCCTTCTCAGCAGAAATAAGCCACAATGAATCGGGTCAAAACAATCTAGAAAGGAAAACATCAGGTCAGGGAGTCAAGGTGGCTGAGCGGTTAGGGAATCGGGCTACTAATCTGAAGGTTGCCAGTTTGATTCCCGGCCGTGCAAAATTACGTTGTGTCCTTGGGCAAGGTACTTCACCCTACTTGCTTCGGGGGAATGTCCCTGTACTTACTGTAAGTCACTCTGGATAAGAGCGTCTGCTAAATGACTAAATGTAAAACAAGTATTGCTGAGAATTTTCAAACCAAGGCAAGTCTTACCCTCCTCTTGTTCTCTGGGTGGGGCTCTAATTTCACGGTCATCCCTGCGGTCTATCTCGCGACGTTCTCCTCGGCCAGCCTCTTCGCGGCGCTCTCCGCGGCCAGCCTCTTCGCGGCGCTCTCCTCGGCCAGCCTCTTCGCGGCGCTCTCCTCGGCCAGCCTCTTCGCGACGTTCTCCGCGGCCAGCCTCTTCGCGGCGCTCTCCGCGGCCAGCCTCTTCGCGGCGCTCTCCTCTGCCAGCCTCTTCGCGGCGCTCTCCTCGGCCAGCCTCTTCGCGGCGAGAGTCCCTCCAGCTGGACGCCTCATCGGTACCTGCCCTTCTCCAGGCTCCTCCTCCTCCACCCTCCTCTCGGTCTCTGAAAAGAAGAATATCCAAAAGATGCATTCATCATTATGAGCCCTCAAACAAGTCTATGTTGTAAGGAGCAAATGCTGGTAGGAGCAAATGCTGGTTTCTTCCAGTGAGCGAGGTGGTAGTTCACCTGGGAGGAGGACGGCGCTCCTTGAAGCTCGGTCTCTCCTCTGCTTCTTCTTCAGCCTCGTCGCGGCCACCATCACGGGGCGGGGCCCAGCTCTCCTCCCTGGCCTTCTCTCGCTCCCTCCAACCACCTGGAGCAACAGACACCAGAGCTACCTCTGATCCCGCACAATTCGGGTAAACATTGGGACAATGGCAACACCCATTACCAATACATGCTATGTAAAACCAAACAGTAAGTAGTATTAAGCGAGCACAAATCGATCAATAGGTTTTCAATAAAATCTGTGAAAATGTAAATAAAGTGTTAAGAGTAAGAGGGCTAATTTCATACCGGGTTTGGTAAGGGGTTTCCAGGGCTTGGCGTCCTCTCCACCATTGGGCCCATCATCTCCTCCTCTCCTTGGACCCCAGTCGTCATCCGCCCCCCGGCGGGGAGCCCTAGGCTCGTCCATGCCTCGGCGGGGACCTTTGTCTTCATCAAAGCCACGCCTGGGGGCACGGTCTTCATCAAAGCCACGGCGGGGGCCACGGTCGTCGTCCCCTCCTCTCCTGGGGGCGCGGTCCTCATCGAAGGCCCTTCGCGGCCCGCGGTCCTCATCCAGCGCCTTGCGGACGGGACGCTCGTCCTCCACGGCGCGGCGTGGGCCTTTCTCTTCGTCCACGGCGCGCCGAGGTGCTCGTTCCTCTACGGCCCGGCGGGGCACCTCTCCTCCCCTCCGGAAAGGGACCTCCTTTTCCTCTTTGTCATTTTCCTCTCGGCCTTCCTGTCTCCACTCCCTGCATTAAGGTTGCCAATTACAGTCATTCCAACAAGTAATGCTAGTATCACTAATACATTCAGATGTTACATTAATTCCAAATGATATGAATGAAGTGAGCAAGCATTTTTACCTCCCCCCAGGATATTCATATTCCTGTTTGTGAAATGGGTATTAAAGCAACTCTGACAAACAGAACTAGTGCAATTGCTGCATCAAAAACACGAGCAGGGCAGAATGTTTCGCAAAATAAAAATCCCACACCTATCAGGAACAGGTCGTCGCCACTCCGATTCACCCTCTGTGCGCTTCCTCCAGCCACCACTCCCTCCTCCGCCTCCCTCCTCCTTCTCTTCTCTTGCCCATTCCTGGAGAAAAAAGAAAAAAAAAGAAAGCATTAAGCTATTTTACATCTAGATTACAAATACAGTTCAGGTGTAGCAAACAAGCCGCTGGCAGGGGAGAGATGTACCTTGGCTGGTTTCTCTTCGGGGGCTCTCCTCTCCTCGTCGCGACGGCGCTCGCGCTCCTCGATCTCCTGCTGGCGCGCACGCTGCTTCCTCTCCTGCTCCTCCAGCTTGCGAAGGCGTTCCTGGTACTCCCTCTCCTCCTCCTCGCGCTGCTCCTGCTCGATGCGCTCGGCCTCCTCGCGCTCTGCGGGACAACGCGAGCTCAGTCAAGTGGCACGAACCAACAGGGAATGTGTGAGTAAGCATACATGCAATCCTATACATACGAATACGTAACCAGGTATCATGCAAAGCCCCATTCAATGGTCCACTATTCGATACCTTTTTTGAGCTGCTCCTCATGGATGCGCTGGGCATCCTCCTCTTTCTGGCGGTAGAAAGTATTGCGGCGGTCTTCCTTGCGTTGTTTCTTCCTCTCCTCCATGCGCTTCTTCCTCTCCTCCACCAAGCGCTCCTGGAACTGCGCCAGTTTTTCCTTGGAAAAGAAAAGAGCAACAGAATTGAACACGGCTCGCCACCTTACCTCCAGCATCTGGGGCTTTCAAGGACGACAACAAACTGCATGCGGGCTATCGCGCATTTACCTCGTAGATGAAGCTGCGCGCAGCTGTGATCTTGGACACAAAGTTCTCCTTGTCCTCCATCATCCTGGACATCCTCTGCTTATGCTCCAGAGCCTTCTCACGCTCCACCTTCATGTTGCTGATCTACAATTTAGACAGGGACCCACAAGCTTGGACATCAGCATTTACCGTGGTCATTACATTCTTGGGAGACCTAACATCGAATGGATTGAGTTTAGTTTGTTGGGTTGCCAGATATGTTTCCTTACCCTCTCCTCTTCCTGGAGCTCCCATAACTCCATGTCCTTGATGCGCTGCTCGTCGTAGGCCTTCTTGATCAGAGGTATCTCCTCTAGACGCTTGGCTCTCTCAAAGTAGTCAATCTGAAAAGACCCAGCCACGTGTCAGAACGGTGAGTGCTTTACGGATAAGGTTTTACAGGACCGTCGATGCGTTTCCCCTAGTTTCTGTCGAGTTCACATCCTCACCTTTTTCTCCTGGTTCTTCAACCGCTCCTGCAGCTCTTTCTTTTCCTTCTCCAGCTGCTCCACCTGCTTGGCCATGATGAAGTCTGGGTCCAGCTCCTCCAGGTCCTGTGGAAATGAAAATTAAGTGTTAACCCCCCCACCGTCTCCATTTTTATCATGACCCATTTTAGCACCACCTGAACCCTTCGGGGCGTCTCACCTCGATGTCGATGTCTTTGAAGGCTTTGGCTCCCAGCTCCGTCTTCTTGATCTGCTCCAGCCTCTCGCGCACCGTCTTCTTCTTGATCTGCTCGTGCTCCTGCATGATGCGCTCCTTCTCCCTCTCCTTGGCCTCCTGGCGGAGGCGCTCCTCCTCCGCCTTGCGCACCTTCTGCAGCTCCGCCTCCCGCTGCTCCAGCTCCTCCTTCTCCCGCTGGATGTTGAGGCTCTCCAGGCGCTCCTTGCGCTCCTCGATGGTCTGCCGGCGGGCCAGGATGCGCTGGTGCTCCTTGCGGGCGTTCTTCAGGTAGGCCGCGATGGCTTGCTGGCTCTGCTCCTCACGTTCTTGCTGCAAATGATTTCGAAAGAATTGATTACACTTGTGCAGCAAGGGTGAAGGGGTACGGGTATTCTTGAGCCAAATCCAGTAGAGATAAGTTCATTAGTGGAGGTTTAACTCTGAACAGCGTATATGGGTGTGTGTTTTAACTCGAACAGTATGTGCTCACCAAGATGGAGGCAGGCTTGATAACCTGGATGGCCTTGGCCAGGGAGGAGGACATGGCAGTCAGCTGGTTCCTGATCTGCTCTGAGGGCATGTTCTGCAGGAAAGGACCCACTGGAGAGTCTTCTTTGGTTGAGTAGTTCAGGTCGGAACCAAAGCTCAAGGTTCGAGAGGTGTGGTCAATGCGAACCTACGAGGAAATTGTCTTCTAATAAATATGCAGTTTGCCATTGATAAAAAATGTATATTAATGTTGTATTTAAACTGTGGAAATATTGACTTTGTATATTATAACAGTTTTTCCCATATTGACTACCAGTTGTATCAATGTGTATGACTATCAGTGTAATGTAATTCCATCTCCAAGACTGTACCTGCAGGTCGCAGTGTCGGGCAGCATCCACAATGGAGCGCTCCAACTGGAATGCATCCACAAAGGGAACCAGGGAAGCCAGGCGGCTGAACTCAATGCTCTGGTAGATTTGAGCGACCTACAATATAAAAACATACAAATAAGGCACGGTCACTCTTATGTTCATGTTAAGAACATTCACAAACCTATAACACTCACTCAATAAAGAACAAAACATCACCTGCTGCAGGAGCCGGAGGATGGTGTTGCCCTGGAGGTGAGGTACATACTGCTGAAGGTCAGACTCCTTCTCAGCCTGGTCTCTTACCCAGTTCAGCACCTTCAGGTCAACGCAAAAAAGGTAAATACCACAAAGTAGGAAATTACAATGTTTAATTCATGTGTCATATAATATTGTAACTGTCCAAAAACCATAGTCCATTCATTACCTTTGTCACTCTCCCACTCAGCTTCAGTGGATGGAATTCCACCTCCAGCCAATTGTACACCTCCTTCACCTCAGGTACAATGTACTGCATCAGATTGAATCTCACCTAAAAGTAAACACCACAATATAAAGCACCCATTAATAAAGACAAGAAAACAGCAACTGGTAGTCCATGTTTTTTCAAGGTAATATTAAAGTCGACCAGTTTTACCACTTATGCCAAAGTCACATATGAATCGCAGCAGACAAACAGGTGTTGCTTTGTATTACCAAAAGAAACTGAGTCTGTATTGGTACTCTATGGCAGTTAAGTCCTGAACACATTTTAAGTATGATTATAGGCCACGGCTGCTCACAAACTGAATGCATGATACCAATTTCTATAATCAATATCATGATAATGTGTATTGTCATGAAGAGCATAAATGGACTACCATATCATTGATGAGGCTCTGTCGAGTTGGTGGTGACTGCAGGCCCAGAAGGGTGGCCAGCCTGCGGTGTTTCTCCACTATAATGCCATCCATGTCCAAAAGGCGGGCAATGTCCGTGCGCTCCGGGGTGATTGGGATGGAAAGGGTGGCTAGAAGGACTCTGGTGGACATCCTTGGGAAGGAAGAAAGAGTTATAGCGGTTGGATCTCCATCAGGAGACATACAACACAAAACCATTGCTGTTCATCTGGACAATCCTGGCATACCTCTGCATCTCCTCCTGAGTAAGATTCTTGCGCATCTCCCGGGAAAGGTGATAAAGGCGGTGAAGGGTGCAGGCATGGAACAGAGCATTTCCAGACTTCCAGAACACAGTGGACACCTTGTTGTAGTAGTTGGCCATCAGCTGGGGCTTAGGAGGCTTCTTAGACAGGGCAAACAGCCCGTGGATGTCTTCCACTGCCTTGAAAGCTTCCTACAGAAAGAGGAAAAATCGAGTTATTAGACAAACAAGACTTGACATCTTTGACAAATGCTGGCATGTGTTCATTGCCATTATTACAGGGAACATTACTGTAACCAAGGTTCGTGCATTATGTCCAGACCTGCCAGAGCTCCATGCTGATGGCACTGTCCAGCTGCACCAAGCGGGTCTCCAGGTGCATAGACTGGCTTTCGGGGTTGTTGAGGTTGATGGCCGTGCTCTGGTTGTGGTGGCGCTGGATCTGGCCCAGGTGCATACGCAGGTTGTCACACAGCTTACGGAATTCAGCCTTGCGAGTGTACTGCAGGCAGAACTTGAAAGCTGTAGAGTACATAGAGATTGTTAACATGAAGGGTTCATTACAGTGAATTAAGCATTTCAAGGGGAATTTGTTTTTTTCACTTTGAAATTGTATGTCCCTTTTAGTCAGTTTAATTGAAGTCAAAAATTTAACTTCAAACATTGTTATTTTGTTTAACAGAAAGCATGCTATATTGCTAGATATTAACACAAGTTGTGACCCAGTCTCAGTACAGTGTTCTTACCTTGCTGGGCAATGTCATGGTAGAGACGCTCCACCTTGGAGTTGTTCCTCAGCAAGTCCAGGCATTGGCGGTAAGACTCCCAGAGGAACTTCACCCACGGCGTGAGCAGCAGACGGTCCGTACGATCCTGAGTGTCCTCACCACTCACAGCGCTCAGAAGCACACTGACGATACACACCAGAGAAACGCATTGTGTTACCACAACACAGTCTCACACAACAGCCCGGGACTGAGCAGATACGCAAGTGGTTTACAACGTCGCCGCAATCACTGGCAACAGTTTGTGTGACAAATAGTTAAGATAATACAGGACTAAAACATGGAAAGGTCTTATGTGACAATTGAGTTATCAGTGATTAGTCATCCTTTATCTGTACGCACCTCTCGGGGGTCTGGATGTTATCTAGATCCTCGATGTCCAGAACCATCTGCTGAGACTCCCCCTTGGCTGTCTCTGTCTTCTCCTCTGCCAGCTTCAGGTAGGCACGAACCACATCCTCAAGGGATTTGATGTTCACCTGCAGCCCAAAATATTACATTTAGTCATTTAGCAGCAGATGCTCTTATCCAGAGCGACTTACAGTAAGTACAGGGACATTTCCCCCGAGGCAAGTAGGGTGAAGTGCCTTGCCCAAGGACACAACTTTGACGCGGCCGGGAATCAAACCAACAACCTTCTGATTAACAGCCTGATTCCCTAACCGCTCAACCTACTGTTGAGTCGTTTTCACTGACCTGCTGGCAGATGTTTTTATACTGGTAGAGCCCCTCCTTAGCCAGGTGGCTCTTGCGCAGATCCACGCAGAGCTCCAGGTATTTGAGCATGATCGGCTCGTGGATTTTTTGCCATGTTCGATGTTTCTTGCTCTTGATGACATCGTACAAAACATCCAAAGCTGGCTGCTTCTTACCAACCTCCAAAAACTCTGTAAATACACTGGCATTATTATAAAGACGAACACCGCCAAGTTTAACAATTAAATAACATAATTAGATTAACAAACATCAGTTCAGATACAATATGGTCTATAACAGCAGACAGACGTAATATCAGTCTGCCAGTTTACTTTTCAGTTTACAAGTCAGGACATGAAGGTTAACTGACGACTATTTTATGTTTCTGACTTGAATAAACCAGCAGTGTGAGCTGACGTATGGCAATGTAAAATTTGCTAACGTTAGCTTGCGAGCAAGATGGCAGCCAACTACCGGTAAGCTAACTAGCTGGCAACTAAAAACACTTGTCCTCATATCGACATTCATCAGAACCAGTCGTGTTGACAGTTTATTTGTCTATGCCTTATGCCATAACCTTAAGATATTTATTCCACTCAGGCTTTTAGTCACTTAGATATAGTAATAATGCCGTCTCAATTATTTTCGGTGGGAGAAAGGGATGGACAGTCAAGGCGTAGATAGCGTTCTCGTTAGCTAAATTAATCTGTACCAATGGAGCAGCAGTGCAACATGGCTTCCCCGCCATGCTAGCTAGCTACATCCTGACACGAGCCATCCAACAATGCATGTCAGGTAGGCTAACTGGCTAAGTTGACGTGTCTAAAGTAACGTCCTTCAACTCACCGTTTGCTCGTTTAAGAGCATTCTCCGGTCGTTGAAAATATGCCGGCATGTTTATGACTTGATCACAGACACAGTGCTGGGTTGACTTAGGTGAATTTTACTTATTTCACCAGTCCATCCGCGCCAGGCATTCACCAGCTCCGACAAGCTCCTGGGAAAGGACTGCCTCGTGAGCGGCCTACATCCGTGGTGGACTTCCGGTAAGCGTTGGAGGAGCTAGATGTACATCAACTAGATTGTCCAGGATAGAAAGAGAAAGAGTTCTAGAATTTAGGTTGGCCAGTATAACTGGTGTTTGTATATTGTACCCTTACGTTTACCGATGCTATTTCAGCTTGGTTAAAACGCGTTGTTTTTAATTGAATAAATATAATTTAAGGTCTGTGAGTTGGATAATCATTTTTTTTGTTGTGTACTACAGTTAGTGTTAATATTGCTAATATGTAGTATTTATGTTGGATCTACATTGTTATTACACCACTACTACAGCAGGGGGAAGCATAGCTTCTTTGACCAGAAAGCGGAATTGTCATGTGTTTATCTCGTGTTCTTTTCGGTGCCATATATTAAAATGTCAACATTGACACATTTTAAATGTGTATTACTTTCTAAGGGCACCTTATACAAGTTTAAAACGTTGTTTGTTTAAATGCGATCGTAAAACTATCTATAGCAACAACAATTCAAATTTACCGTAGAAGAAGCAGATTCAGGAAGAAGGAAGGCGAGCTGGACTCAGAAAGTTGGACAACGAGCTATATTTACAATTTATTTACATCACTTGCACCAATTCGCTAAAGGAAGACGGAAACTTTTCAATATTAACTACGTTTATCAAGTTTGCGGGTGTTGACAATCACGAGTTAAGAGCCAGCTCGATAGTTCTACCCTAAAACATCATCTTCCTACATTCAAGTATCTCCTGTATTAGATACTCTTCCCATAGGGATGGAATATGGCATCTCCTGAGACACAGCTGATGCTAAGTGTTGGATTGATTGGTAAGGATTTTGGTAACGTAAAGTTTACTGTTAAGCGTGAATACCTTATAGATTGATGCGTGTTGAAACGAAATCAGAAGCAGTAGCTACAGATCTGCAGTTGGAATCACATGACTACAATGTGAAAGAACCTTCACATCCATTCGATTAATGAAAAATGTTACAAGCTGTTAGCTGTTAAATAAGACAATCAACTGTTAATCGGGAAAAATATTTGGTGTAGTGATTGCATACCTGTTTCGACCTTTCATAGAGAAGGATGTCAACGCAGACACCTTGTGGGTTTGGTGCTACCCATCTGTCAAACCAGAGTTGCGGGAGGTCTTGCTCAGCAAGTGCTGTCTGACACAGGGCAGAAAAGGGTTACACACTTTTGTTTTTGGCCAGTTCTGCCGAACCTGGTACTACATATCCACTGTCGAAGTGCAAGAACCCACTGCCCTTAAAAAGGTAAGTAGGGCCACACAGGTACCATACACGACTACCTAAGTTTCTACACAGATTGATAACACATTACTTAATTTTTGATGTCATATTTGATTTACACATTTAGGTCACCCATTTTTCAATGGTTGTCACATCTAAAGACTTCAACCCTGAAAAGTATGCAGCATTCAGCAGAGTACTATGCAGGTAAAGCTTACACAAGTTTTTATGTTATGTCTCTTACAGCTTAAATCAAATGCAATGTCAGCCATGGCTATTTTTCTGTTTGTCAGGATGTACATCAAACATGGCAGCCCAGTGAAAATGATGGAGGGGTACATTGCAGTCCTCACCAAAGGCATTTGCCAGAGTGATGAGAATGGCTCCTTTCTTATAAAAGATTATGATGTCAGAAAGGCATACTCTGCAGGCTCAATTAAGGGTAAACATCACACTTATAAAGAGATAAATTAAATCCACTTCAAGAAGCCAAATCAACAGAGAACGGGATTCAAATGCACAGCTATCATTAAAATAGTCTAATCTGATGTGATTACATTTCAGATGTGGTGTCCCAGTTTGGGATGGAGACCATCATACTGTACACAGCCCTTATGCTGAAGAAAAGGATTGTGGTCCATCATCCACGTGTTGAAGCACTTTTGGAGTTCACAAGGTGACTAAATGGACATAAAATAAGATTTTTTCTGCATGTTTACTTTGTCCCTATTGGCAAATTAATGAGAAGTTATTTCTAATATTTAGAGTTCTTCCAGCCTTGATGTGGCACCGAAAAGACTGGTCCATTCTGCACCCCTATGTCCACCTGAGTGACATTGAGCTTGAAGATTTGAAGATGTGCACAGGTTAGAAAGGTTAATGGGTATCATTATTGGAGATGCTCAGTCTAGTGCTCAGTGATAAACCACGATCTGCATTTGGATCCTGAAAAAAAAAAAAATACTGAGGGAAATAAATAATAATACACCCATATGCTCCCTTTCTATGTAGGATATGTTGCAGGATTTGTTGATTCCGAAGTCAGCAACAGAACCGATTTGTTTGATGTGTATGTGAACCTCCCAGACAGCGAGATCACAGTATCTCATAATGCCAAAGGTTTGTGACTGCCCTAAAAAAATGAAAGAAAGTTAACCAACTTATCCACAAGTCAGCTCCTAACTAACCATTCTGTCTTGTTGTATGGAGATATATCAGTTGATTAGACTCAGATATCCAGAAGTACATCTATGGAGGTTTCTTTAGGAACTAGTAGACCCTGGTTACAGGATTTTGTGTTGAGATCTAGTTTCACACCACAGAAGCCTTGGCTATGGGGAAGTTGCACAAGGACATTGGCCAATTCATTGTTCAGTCAGCAGAGGATGCCGACAGAACAGATGGGCAGGTTATCAAGGTGACATTTCACACAAATAATATTCTATAATCTCTTTGGTTCTATAGACTACTTGACAGGACTAAAGTATGTGTTGTGTACATTTTGTGGCATTTTTATATTTTAGAAAAACAATATATTCATTTTGTACTTCATTTCATTTTCAGGACATTTCTGTGAAGACAAGAGAGATCCTTACCAATCTTGTGGCCCTTGCTGACGAGTCGGACAACTCAAAAATCACCCTGGACACTTTAAAGCGTCATCACCTCCCACCTGCAACCGAGAACTTCCTGTTTCACCTGGCAGCTGCTGAGCAGCTCCTGAAGATATGACCACCTGTCTTCCTTTACTTAACTACTGAATGCAATGTCTCCTAATATCAGCATGGGCATTCGTCAATATGAGAATACATTGTGAACAAGTACTACGGACATCATTTTTCTTTCCAAACTCTTGAATTCCTTAGACAAGCAAATATGATGTTTTAGCTTTCAAAGAAGAGTAGCAGATCCTTACAGTCATATCGATGTATTTAGTGCAAGTGATGTCATAGTGGAATGTCGCTATTTCATTGATCATTCGAGTAATAATAATGTGCCTACGCTGTAGGTATGAGCAACATTCATGCTTAATCACCTGCTAGTCCCCCAAGCACAGAAATGCAACACTGCAGTGAAAGGACAGTCTTGAAAACAAGGATGTACCTCTAAACATTCCATATACCTTTGATTATCTTATGATAGAAATGTTTTAGAAAATATATGGATAATGCATATTTTGCTACATATTTGGCCATTGCATACCGTATGCAATTATCATTACTTTCTTACAATTATATACATTAAGTAATGTTTGGAAATGTAAATTACCAAAAGTGTCATAACCAATCTAATCCTCACACAGCCTGTTAATCACTTATTCACTGCTCGTGATTGTTAAAATTATGATTGTTTGTTAAAAATGAAATTTGGTATGTGCTTTGTGCAGAACACAGAAGTGCTGAGTTTCTTTGTGGCTTATCATACAATTGTTGCCTAAAGTTGTCTGTGTCAATTCCTAAGAAGCAGTCCAATATGTAAGTGCATAATTGTTTTAGTAGTAAATTATTATATTTTTCATAAATGTTACAGGCATAATGTGTATTAACAGTACTACTAAGTAGCTTATCACACTATTGGACACCAAAAATTGTTCAAAGAGTTCATATTTTTCCAACCCTTTACAAGTGCATGTTTCCTACAAATAAATAATGAGCAATAACAGAATTAAACAATCCTGCAAACACGAGAAAAATCTTAAAAGATTAATTGTTGTACAATTGTATTTCATCGCTTGTATCCAATCGCGTCCTGAGGCATTTTGGTTTGCACCCGTTTATAACGCCCATTCGAAGGAATCGGATATTAATTGAGAGGTTCCAAACTAATACGCATTAACAACTGGTCTGGTGATGGCAAGCTGTTGTTATGTAACAATTATCTAAAATGTATTGTCTTCTTACTTCTTTCATAAGTGTTTGTTACTGGGAAATATGACAAATGTATTTATCAGGTACACAAAGCAGCCATAAACTGTGTCTAATTTCATTGGTGTGATTCTTATTTCTACCAAATCTACAGAGTTTGGTGATGATTTGATGTCAGGCCTTTGTTATCCTTCCTCACAGCCCCCTGTGGTAGAATAGCTGGCCATCAATTGTAGCAGCCTGCAACTCCTTTTCTAGCTTTTCCCTTTTAATCTGTAAAACAAAAATGATTATATTGAGGTGTGTACTCCAGTGTGGCACATATAAGCACATATAACAGTTCTCTAAGACTTACAGTTCCAAGCTGAGGAAAGAGACTGAAGGATACTGGGATCATTAGGCCAAGGACTAATGCAGTGCTGATGTGACGAATAGGGGCAACCAACAGAGGGCTCCTGGTCAAAAGTTTTGCTCTGAAATAACAGGAAATTTAGCACATTTTAAAATATACCGAAGATAACATTTATGAAAGGCTAAAGGCAATACATACAATCTGATATGCTGAGAATGTAAACAAATGCCTTTATATCATAATGCAAGACAATACAATAATAGGTATGTCCGTGCCAAAATTACAGAGCTGTTAACATAATAAGAAAGACTCACGTTTTTGAAAAAAACACCAGGAGATTAGGAACAGCAGCCGTAGTGCCTAAAAGTATAGCTCTGGACAGAGCTGTGTCCTGCACGGCCTAAACAAAAAAACATACAATTTTAACATTTATTCTCATGTTTTTTAATTTATTTAACCCTCGTGCTGCCTTCGGGTCACATGACCCAAAGGTTCATAACGAATCATCGTTGTGTTTACCCAATTTTACCCGATACAAAAACAAATTAAAATAATTTTCTTTTAACCTTTGCAATGTGGGGGGTCTGAGACAGCCTAGCTGTTAAAAGAAAAAGCTTCACTTTGTCTTTGTATGCGGTAAATCTGTCGCAATACGACGGTGGGTCACAATGACTGATGGGTCAGAATGACCCGAAGATAACACAAGGGTTAACTTGAATGATCTTCACTTGCCTTTGCTCCAGCTTCCTTGGAGGTGCCAACAGCATTTCCATTGGAATCAAACACCAGAATTCCATTTTCAGACTCCTCACTTCTGACAACATGCACATTAAAGTAGGCCAGGGCAACTAGAGGATTACAATCATAATCAAGACACAGTCAGTAGATTAATATCACTCAAAATTAAGGAAGTGTCAGACATTGTTTGCCAGTATACTTATAACATGTGGGATAAGTGGATTAAAAAGAGTTTCTTACATAAATACAAAGAACTTACCTGAGAGGGGCACTGGCAATACTGACCTAAAAAAAACCTGGGTAGGTGGGTTGATCACGCCAAGGCGCTGTACAACTATTTGTGGAATTGCCTAAAAAACATGACAATTACACATTACTAAAAACCTAAGGCATTTGATATCCACTCTACCCTTCAATTGACAATACTGTGTCAAACAGTTTAATATAAGAAGTGGACAAATGACAGGACAACATACGATACATTAAAAAAAAGAAGCTTGGTCAAGCTGTACGCACCCCTGCACATGTTGAATATGCCACTGATCCAACAAGCAACAAAACCTGCTTCATTGAAGTATTTCTTCCCTGACAGTGAGACAACATAATCAATATAATGCATGGTACAACACAAGGAAAACACAGTGGGACATCTTGATTAAAAAAAAATAGTACCTGCTCAGCTGATGAGTTCCTGTTAGCAAAATTGAATCCAGCATTGTAACTCTGCAACAAAAACTAGAAAATGCACGTTTTGATTATTAATAAACTTTTATGGTTTATCTTTATATGTGGAATAGATGATCAGCAGTAGATTCCTCACCTGCCAAAACAGAGCTGGTTTAACTCCACTATGTGGCAAAAAACTGGCCACAATCTAAGAATGGAACACACATTAGCAGAGTTAGCTGTTCTTGTTCATCAAATAGTAAAGATATTACAGCTGAGTTCGTAGTTAAATGTCCTCAATAAAATTGTTACTTACCAAAGGGGCTGATATAGGAAACAGAGCTGATAATAAAAAATATATATATTGCAGACATTACTTTAAAATAATCAGGCATAATGCAGCAGTGACACAGTATTCGTATAGCATCACTAGTACATCTTAATTAGGCAACCACACTTAGTAAGCTTCCAGTTCAAATAAAGTAAGATTACTTAGAGAAGGTTTTTTCCTACAATACCTTGAGGACGAAAAACAACTGGTAGTACAGCACCAGTATCAGCATGGACAGAAGACTGCAAATAGAGGCACTGATAAATACATTGAACTATTATACAGGTACACACCCATGTCTTTCTAACAAATTACACAAATAATCAAAATAAATAAATATTGGTCATAAAATATCATCACTTACCAGAGAAAGCTTCCATGCATTCACTAGCTAGAGAAGAAAAACAGACCAAGATGATGAACTTAAAACACTTAATCAGTATAACGACACAAAATGCGTGGTTAAATTAGCTATGAACAGTAAATTACCGTGTCATCATTCGACAATTTTTCCCCAGTGGCAATGAGGACACGAGCCTTTTTTATTTCAGCCTAAAAAAACAATGATTACAACAATTTGGTTGACGACACTTCATGTGTCGGTAAAAAATCCATCAAAAGGGCCGGTAAGGATACTCACGTCGGAGGAGAGCAAATAACTTGGATCAAGAAGATCGAACCACAGGCGTAAACGACTGAAGAACGACTGTAAAAGAATGAACACATTTAAATCTGACATTTCTCGAAAATGTTTCTCTTGGAACACTGTTTACGGTATTGTTGCCAAAAATCTGTTGCAAGTTAACTACCTTGCCTTGGCTTTTCCAATACTGCAAGTTAGGATCCATTTTTGCCACCAATCTTTATTGATTGTCTTTGGCTAACTCTCTGGCTGTTTATAACCCTATGGCATTATTTTACGGGAGTACAACTAACTGTTCAGTGGGGTCCTAGTCAGGAGCAGGACATGTGTTTGAGGTCAAGCTCTATTTACAAACCTCTTCCTGAAACAATCACGTGATAAGTGGGCGTGTTTACACCAGTTTCATGAGCGTCAAGCCAACATACAAGTTGCGCAGTTTTAAAATAGGAATGTTATTCAACAACCCTCTGCGCAAACCAAGTGTATGATGTGTAAAACTCCATTAAACTGTTCTTCTTGTCATAGCAGAAAATGGCAGCCACCATCGGAAGATTACTGAGGACCTCTGTAAGTTCTCGTAGTCATCATAAAGTAGATTTTGAAGTAACAATTACTGTTATCATTTGTAATTGTCACAGTTGATTTTGGTTGCGTATGATATTAGATGTTTACGCATATCTAGCTCCATTCAACGATTACTTGTTAACGGAGTCAAGTTTAGCATAATGGCAGGCAGCGAATAGCTAATGCTAGTAAGCAGTAAGATCGTTGAATTAATTCCGCTTCTAATTTGTGTCCCAGTAAAAAAATATAAATACACATTGTTCGGTATACAGTCTGCAAAATAACATTTAGAAACAGTCTGGCCATCAAAGTAATGCTCGACAATAATGCAATATCTGTGTCACTCATGGCGTTAGGCAAGGGTTTCTACAGGAGTTAAAGTCGGCACCTGTCCACATGGAACATCATTAGTAAATGGCACCGCAGGAAGTCTTAGTTTTCCTGTTCTTAAAAAAGCCAGTTTTTCAACCAGTAAGTATGGAATGACAGCTGAAAACAATGTCCCACATGTAATGACACATTCATTTTTAAATGTATACGTATATTTATAAACTAGTATATTGCTAGAGAAGTAGGCCTGCGAGTGATTACTCTTTTGGTTTGATCTTTCCTTTAGTCGCTTCCAGGTGGGCTCCAGCTGTCACTCAGCATGCACCCCATTTCAAAGCAACAGCTGTCCACAATGGAGAGTTCAAGGAGATGAGCCTAGATGACTTCAAGGGCAAATACCTGGTCCTTTTCTTTTACCCCCTCGATTTGTGAGTGCTGTCGACTTATCTGTAGAAGTGCGTGATGTCTGTGTACATTTGTGTATGATCATTGGTGCTTTTTTCCGTTTCAGCACATTTGTCTGCCCGACAGAGATCATCTCATTTAGTGACAAGGCCAATGAGTTCCATGACATCAACTGTGAAGTTGTGGGTGTGTCTGTGGACTCCCACTTCACTCACCTTGCGTGGATAAACACCCCACGTAAGGTATGTTGAGAACTAGTCCATCATCAAACCCTAAATGGCAGACATTGGTTGATAGAAGCAGAATGGTGCTTACTTTTCACCCTCACACACATCTCACAGCATTAGAGGAGACAGAGCTTAGATTGGTACGTGTTGAAAATTCAAATTACTTAAATGTCAACAGTATTTCTCTAATCGGTCATTTTTCCATCTGAAGACTGGAGGCTTGGGTCACATCCACATCCCTCTGCTGGCAGACCTCACCAAACAGGTTTCAAGAGACTATGGAGTTCTTCTAGAGGGTCCAGGCATTGCACTGAGGTAGAGCATGTAGCTTGATGCAATTTAAGTTAATGTTTCAACAATAGATTCACATTCTGATGAAACTTGCATTTTTCTTATTAGGGGTCTGTTCATCATTGACCCTAACGGTGTGGTGAAGCACATGAGTGTGAATGACCTGCCGGTAGGCCGCTGTGTAGAGGAGACCCTCCGTCTGGTGAAGGCCTTCCAGTTCGTGGAGACCCATGGTGAAGTGTGCCCAGCAAGTTGGACTCCAGACTCCCCCACGGTGAGAACACACCTGACCTACAGCCGCTATTCTGCCACAGCCTTACACAAATTGAAAACCATTTTACAATATTGTTTCATGTGTCTTTCAGATCAAGCCCACCCCTGATGGTTCCAAGGAGTACTTTGAAAAAGTTAACTAGACACCCATCCCACAACTGAAATCAAATGTGGACCGAAATACATTTAGAATGATACATTTTGTGACATCTTCATCCTAGCAGGAGTAACCGGCACTTTTTTTAAATTTAATTCAGGTTTTCAGTGCAAGACTTGCTACTTGTATGCAAATATATATGACTTTTGAGTCATTTGGCTAAGTTACACTCATTCTTCTGGTTATCAGTGGGTGAATGCTGAGACTTCAGTAGTCTGTAATAGTTATATACATGTTAGGTTCTTTATAGATCAAAGCAAATTGAGATGCATTGTTGGATTTCAGATTATGGTCTAAATTGTATATGCAGACCTCTTACATGGAATTATATTATGAAATATTTATATATCACAGCCGTTTAATTCTGTTCTTCAAAATATGACCATACAATGTCTCTACCCTCCCCCTAGTGTCTTACACTCTGGCTTGTAAAGAAAAAAATATATAAAAAAATGGTCTGGTTCAAACATTCTGTGCCTGATAACATTCATTAATAAACCAGGCATAAATAACCCCTGTACATAAACAAGTTTATTTTGTTTATTTTTTACAGCAAGTTAATATGCAGGTTCAAAATGCCAGACATATGGTACACGTGAGGTGCCAAAATCAACTTCAGTGAGGGGAAAAATTGAAATTAGAAAAAAAGGCATTGCCACTTCTCATACAAGGAACATACTGTATTTACACAACAAAATGGAAAAAAGCTTTTAACACTCTGCAGCACTGTATGTAGCTATGAAAACATCTAGTTAAGTGTACATAAATCTAACTTTGTACAGTATGTTTGCAGAAATTCAGCAACTGCCTCATTCCATCTGACATTCACGTTTCAGTTTATGGTAACAAAAGATGAGAAAACAGCTGACCAAAAATGGAAAGCCTTTTAAAGCTTTAAATAAAATACATAACCAAAATGACAGAAGTGTCAATACACCTCTTCTGCAAGCAGAGCAAAGTCAACAAAACTTGCCTTTAATTTCTGAACCTGCGAGAGCACAAGAGATGCACGCACCAGGGGAATAAAAAAAAAAACTAAACTATAACTGGCAAAGAAAATACAATTTAATGAGAGGTTCATGCAAGTTCAGGCAAGATGAAAGAGTGCCACCCGCCCCATCCCCAACGCACCAAACCAAAATCTTTTTTGTTTATAACTGAATGATTCATTAAAAAAAACACCCTGTAGTAAATCTGTACAACCAAAATACATTTGGGATCTACATCTAAAGGTACATTATTAAGGTTATATACACATTTCCCCCTATCCATATATTATCTTTACAAGTAGACTTCATTCAAACCCAAACATTAAGAAAACATAAGACTAAACAGGGATTGGATCACATCAAACATCCATTTAAAACAATCTGTCATTTAAACTGTACCTCAAAAGCATTGATCCTGTTTTTATTGGTTTACTTCTTTTTATTTGTACAGTTAACTACAACAGAGCTAAAATATTTGTCCTTAGGTGGGATGGATGTCCACTACTGTATTTGGGAACTAAGATATAATTGTCAATATATGGAAATTGTGTCTACTCTGCAAGTAACATCCAGATTTACCATGGATGAACATTTTATGAATAGGTGTAGCTGTATGTGGAGACCAACATACATGAACAACACGGAACTCTGAGTGACTCCGTAATACAAAATAGAATCAAATCAGAGCATGGACGCAAACCCACCTTTCCAATATTCTAATACAATAGAACAAAGGCTTTCTATACACTTCGGCCTCTTCACTGAAGAGAGCTAGACTATACCATCAATAAAGATCTGTGTTCTCGGTGTTGGGTGGGACTGAGTTTGAAAGATTTAAGAAGCCATGTTACATTTTCCCCACAATATTGTTTGAAAGAAGTTGATAAAAACAGAACCAAAGTTAGTGTATTGTCTGCAAATGTACTCTTGTTCATCAAGGTGGATTTCATTTTGCAACATTGAAATTCATTCAGAAAATGGAAAACTACATTTGTACAAAGTGAGATAGCACAATCTCTTCCTGCAAACAAAAAAATTACTTGTGCCCTCGGCTTCAGTTGGGAAAAGCTCTTAGGCTGATCCATGGAACTCTGTGGTAACTTGCTTCTTAGTCAATTTTCACATTTGTGTAGATCTTCCTCACAAAGGCACTTGTTCCCATATACCCAACAGCCCCTGAAAAAGTAAGGTACATTATGATTTCTTTTTTTTGAGTCACTGAGTCATAAAAAATATTTTAGTTAGTGAAAACACTCCAAAGCCCCAGACATGAATACTAATCATGAATGCAGCTAGAATACTTGGCACATCCCTGCCAGGCTGGGGGCCTGAAATTAAGTGAATAAGGGTCCACGGAACTCACCACACATGATTCCCAGGGAAGTGCTGAACACAGCCATGTAGCCAAAGTAGAAGGATGTCTGGAACAGACCATACATCCTGAAACAGCCAGGCAGGATTTAGTGGTTAGTTACAGACACAACAATAACTACAGTTAAAATAAAACACTGGGATTGAATATAATTTTTCCAACAGCCAGAATATTTGCTTTAACAGTGCAAATATGAAATAACTAATTTTCATGCAAGAAATAAGGGAAAATTCAGTTGAACTCACTTAGTTTTGAAGAAGTAGTAGTAAAAGGAGTACATGTAAACATAAACAGCAGTG
Source organism: Osmerus mordax (assembly GCF_038355195.1). NCBI lineage: Eukaryota > Metazoa > Chordata > Actinopteri > Osmeriformes > Osmeridae > Osmerus > Osmerus mordax. Next base: position 16,457,357 of record NC_090054.1, on the reverse strand, counting down.
GATGCAGCAGAGAGGAAACTTGTCCATTGCCTGTAACAAAAAGACACGGAACATTCAATTGCAAGACACACAATCCTCTATTGATGAATTGATATTAATCTGCACATAGCAGTGCCAACTTAAATATAGTGGGACAAGCAAATGGACTAATAATGATCCTTTACTCACCACCTGTAGTCTTCAGCATTGAGGAGAAAGTATGTGCAGACAATGGTTACACACACAGTCACGATGCACAGGATCACCAGGACCAGCATCATGAACCCATACACATAGTAAATCTTGTAGGCCCAGAATGAGGTGAAGATGAAGTACCTGAAAGGTGAGCAGAAAATATATATATTTCTTTATGTAATGTCTAATATACTGTAAATGTTGGGAATTGCATAGCCTATTGACAGGTGTAGGACTGGCTTACATTTCAATGAAAATTGAACCGAATGGGAGGATTCCTCCAAGGCAGACAATGACAGCCGGCTCCATGAACCTGGAAAAAATGTGTTCATTTCTTATTGACCACAATTTGGTTTTGCATACATATGCAACCTGAATTTATTAAAAGTCAAAGCTGCATTCATATGACCTGAAAATGACATGGAAGATGTGGCCTGTCATTTATAGTCATATATACGTTCAATAAAAGAATAAAGGTCATATCTCATGAATATAAAATTATTTGAGATTAAAGTTTGAATGAAACAAAAACTCAAACAAATGACATGTCTTGTCAGTATGTTCGTACCATTTCTTCTCTGGGATCGGTCTGGGCACAGCATTAACTCGACAGGGAAAGTTAGGTTGGCCCGACAAATTTCTTCCCAGAATGGTTCCCACAAGGTTTAGTGGCAGAATTACAAAGAAGCAGATGCAGCAAACAGCAATCTGAAGGGAAAAAAGTACCAGATAAATTGATGAGAGCATCGAGGAAATACTCCTCTAAATGTTTGGTGAATATTCCACGTTGACTTTTCCTGGATTGGTTCATTTAAATGGGCTTCCTGCAGTTTGTGCAATGGTCATAACTGGAGGGGTTTTACTTTTAATACTCACCATAGTACCAAAGGGGATGGCTCGGGAGGCATGGTAGTAGATGGCAATGAAGTTGATGAAGAAGGCTGTCCCACACACCATGGCTGGGATCAGGAAGGCTCCAATAAACATCTGTTTAATCCATCGCCTGCCTACACGATGACATGGATATATAAGGTGTTAGGTCCACTTCATTGGGTGTGAACTGTCCTGTTTTCAAAGGAAAGTGGAGGTTTGGCACGTCAGAACTAATATGAAACCAACTCACCTCCTTGTTTTGCATACAAACTTCCACCAAAGTATCCATTCACTGGAGAGGTGGCGGCATAGACAAATATGGCTGTGCTCAGCATGGATCCTCTCCTGCAGAGATAAATGGTCACAGGGTTCATACAAGAGTAAGGAGTAAGATACAGCATCCATAAGGTTTTGATCCATTGTTTTTATGACTCACTCTGTGTACAGATCCTCAATCATGGCCACGAGGATGACGATGAAGGAGACGGAGAAGATCTGGCAGCCGGAGCCAATGAGGGAGGAGAAGATCATGGGGTGGCTGGAGGGTCTGAACACATCTCCATGGACCTGCTTCCACCCATACTCATCTCCTAAGTCCCGGTCCTATGGTACAAAGTTATACCATCAGGTTATATCGAAGACCAATGACACACAGAAAGATTTGACATTGTTACTGCAAATAATATGCAATCATCAGTACTGTTTATAAAAAAACACAGATACCATGTCATCCATCTCTTCCTCTTTGCTGTATCTGGCATAGTCTTTCCTGAGCGTTCTCATCAGGATCATGGATACCAGGCCCACCAAGAAAATCACCATCATGAAGGAGTTGAAGATGGAAAACCAGTGAATCTATATAATAAATTAATGAATGAAGAATACATTACAAATCTTATTAACATACAGAACATATCAAAACCCTTCCTAGATTTCACAGCGGCGCAGATATTTGGCAGGTTGTGGATCTACATACATGTCACTGTGAAAAAGCAACTTACTCTGTGCTGGAAAAAGGATGGATCAAGGTATTTGTCAAACCGGTCCTCAAACTTCACGTCTGACTTCTTCCACTTCACCTATGATGAGATGGATGGTTGTGACTTATTGCCAATGTGGTACCATCCCATTTTACACAATGAATATGAAATATAACAACACTTACAGAATAAGACATAGCAATTCTTGTGTTTGGAACAAGCTTGACTTTGCCCTCACTGGTCAAGTTGACATCAACAATTCTATTTCCATTGAAGCCAATCTCCAGTTTCTTGTAAGTCCACAAGTAATGGTCTTCTCCATTTTCATCTGCCTCTCCGACAATTCCTGCAACACGGTCAACGCTGAGTAAACTGGTAATAGCAAGGTGCTAGTATAAAACACAGCAACTGGATTTAGGGCCAAAGTCTATATTGATTCTCAGTGAGTAAACCATAAGGAAGTACTGAATTCCAATTGTATGTAATAACTAGACAAAGGCCTCTAGACCCACCTTCAGTTCACAAACATCCGGTTCAATAACAGATTAGAGTTGGGTATCGAGAACCGGTTCTATTTTAGAACCGGTTTGGAACTGGTTCAATTTTAGAACCGGTTCCTAATTCCCAAATTGGAAAATTGCTAATTTGCAAGAGGTTTCTTCCGCACTGTCACTTGTTCTCCCCCAGTTGAGCCTTTCAATTGGCTACAGGCTGATTGGTTGACTTTACAGCTCAAATATAAAGCCAAAAAGTATCTAGCCTTCTACGGCCTCTCCATTAAATGATCACCAGACAAAAGGAAACAAAAATGGCAAAATGGGGCACAAAAAGGCAAAATTGTTTAAACTAATCTGACTGAGGTATTTTTTCATTTTCTTAAACCAGAATTTCAATAGATAAAATTTGAACAATACCCAACCCTATAACAGATGAACCTATATAAATGTAAGAGTTATTGGTCATGGCTTTTGATTTACTTTGTCTAAAAGTAAAACAAAAACAAATATATGAGGCACTGGTATGTTAAATGATCAATGCAAGAAACTGTACCATGTAAACGGGAACATACATAGTCAAATCCTACTTAAAAAATCTATAAAAGAAAATTACTCATATTCATTACCATTGCTAAATCAGCTTTACACAAGAACCACCAGTATCATGGTCATCAATGTTATATGTCAACCACTGGCAAAAAAAGGTTAATATAAGCTCATACAAGGAGTGTTAAAACTTAGAACGGTAAGTTGTAACTTTACAGGCCTGTAATCCAACATCACTCACCCCAAATAGGTAGGTCATCAATGTACATTTGGTACCAGTAATGGTTCTTGATAGCATACACAAAAGCATCCCGTTTCTCTCTGTCCAGCTCAATTTCACAGTATGTGGTTTGCATGACTTCATCTGTTGAGAGAAAAACAATGGTATAAGGTAATACACAAAATAGCACACTGCATATAAATAAGAAATCTTGTGCCCACAGAATGGATTCCAATAATTGTTTTATGTATAAGACATGTTAATACATCTACTGTAAGTCTGTAAAGACTGACTTCATGGTGGAAAATTAGATACCTTTGAATTTGATGTCTAACCCACTGAATTCCAACTCCACTCCCTGCAGCGCCTCTCCGAGTGTTTCATGGTAATGGCTAATGGTTTTTTTAGTGCCCACACAGAAGGGTAGGGAGAAATACTTGTATGTCTCTTGTCTGTTATGGTAAGGCCCCACTGTATTCATCCATAGAACCACCTCTTCTTTATCTATGTACTGTTGAAAAAAGAAAACATTAAATACATAGCTCTACACATGCTGCACCCTTTTCACTTGTCTTTCTGGTTCCATAAAGCTTGAAGACATGTTATTCAACCCATAATAACTATAGCATACCAATTCAGACAAAACTATTTCCTTGGCTTGATTTGCATACTGGGAACTTTTTTAGGTAATTATAAATGTTTCAAATGTATGTTAACACTAAATGAAGTTGTTGTGTGCATTCACTGGTAGACTAGCTACAGAATTTTTATGTATAATATTGTCAAATACGCAAACGTGTATTCACTGTACGTAAACACAAAATTGTCTTTAAGTAAAGTGATTACAAGGGCTATGCAACTACAATTTTCTGACATTGCCTGGTTTTTATCAGTACAGGTCACGATAGCAAATTTAACATTGGATCGCCGAATACTGTAGTGCTAGGTCTTCTGCAGCTAGCAAGCAATCTGTAAAGTCGCTACACAAACTTGTCTTGACAAACCTGATAGAGATTGATGTTGCTGTGGCTACACGTCATACACAAACGATCGTGTGTAAAGCTACCACCGTTACAAGCACTCAACTTCCCCACACAACACAACTTTAATGTATTTATATTGGTCTTCTGCAATGGCTTTGGAGAGGGAGGCCCGAAGACCCGAACGCCTGGCTGCTTTCTTGCACTGACGTTCACATTGTGCGCTTGCTATTTACAGTAGTTTGCTTATGCCCACTAACGTAATACGTTGCTGAAATGACAACATTTAAACCATATACAGTAGCTAAAGCAACTACAAGTGAGTATGTGCATGCATCTGGTTAAATCTGTGATTATTCCGAAATCCTTGCGTTCTACCTGTCAGTGCTAGCTAGTTAGCTAACATTGTCGTTAGCTAGCTACCACTACAGTAACCCGACCGAGGTACTGTCTAGCTAACGCGACTCGCTAGCTTGCTAACAAATCAGTAAGGGCAGAACTGTTTCCACGGACTCTTCGTAGACGTAGGATGTGACAAGTCACCAATTGCATTGCTATAGCTGGCTATATTCCGATACTTATGCTAGTATCACAATCAAGCGAGTTCCTGTAGCTAACTATAGCTAAAACTGACCATTATTTTCGGCACACGCAAGGCTTCCCATTTGCAATCGGCCTCAAATGTTCTTACCGTGTGTTCGTGTTCATCAGATTCGACAGGCATTAATAGCCCCGCAATAGAGACAAAGACCATCACTGCAATCTTCCATCTGGAAGACCCCATCATTTTCTGGGAAAGTTTACACGGATTTGGGATGTTAGCTTTGTTAGGGCTATCCCACCTTCTTCCTGGTTGTATGACAGTGGCAGTTTTTTAGGATGCTTGCAGACGCATATGGCGTAAATGCCTCACACTTTACAATCGCACTCACTCCTGATTGATGAAATGATGTCACATGGTATGTCTCCTCCAACCAAAGGAAAAAACGTTGAGCAAGCTGTTGAATTTTGAAACTAGTGTGCTGCGCTGTCCGCCACCTTCAGCCACGTCATCTGATTGCTTGAACTACATCGTTTTACCTTTGGTAAAGTGATTTTATGAAACCGGACTTAACTCACGCCACAACAAATAGGTTGATTATGTATATAACAATGTTTGAAAACCGAGTTTTCCAGTGATCAAGACCGGAAACAGTAACTCCACAGAACTTCATAAGATATATAAATTCCTTGAGTCAGACATTCTCTCAGAAAAAGAGTAATGATAAGTTATTTGTTTAAAGGACACTTTAATTATTTTGGGGTATTTAATCCAGACACATCAAACTCCTTAAACATTAGAAGAGGGTTGCAGTTTTACCATAATGTTATTCTCAGCCATATTTACACAGCATAATAATACATTTAATCCGAATGCTTTCAGGGCTGTAACTTGTTGACTACTAAAAGTTTGTAATCTGGTGATCAATGACACTGATACATAGGGGTTGCCTAGTAGTCTAAAATCGTGCAGCAATATTTCACAGGCAGTGTCCTGAAATCACCTGAATCGTGATGTCTGATGAGTCTTGTGTATTCACTGGTGAATTACTGGTGCAGTGACAGAACAAATTCACTGTTGTGAAAAGGATAAACAGTTACGTACATTGTAGGAATGCATAGCATTAAAATAACCACTTCAAACTTTAACATTTTCTCACCGAATTATGTCTGGCAGGTGAAGGTCTTTGTATAATCCATTGTGCTTATACCCAAGGGATCCACTAAATGGTACCATTTTGACTTGATTCTTTAAGTTCTGGTTACTCTGCGCTATTTGATACAGCTTTAAAGGAGTGTAAAAAGTAGCAGTTGTGAAGTTAGACAATTTAAGAGTTTTATATATGAGTTTAATTTGAAGAGAGGGTAATTCAGCTTTAGAATTATGCTTATTATAAACATGAACAGATAGAAGACAAAAATAAAGACTTTGCTGATAAATGTTCATCTTACCTGCTCAGCCATGTGGATAGGGACTATGTGATCATCTTCCGCATGAAGAATTAATAGAGGACTAAGGATTCTTTTTAAACTGCAGAAAGACAGAAGCCCAACTGTGATACAAATATTATTATACAAAAAAAATATATAATTATTTTCAGTCAGGGTGAATAAAGAATTATATATATTGTGACAAACTGGCATGAAGCAATCATGCGGACGGAGATGTCTCAGTTTTTTCTAAGAAAAACATGTATGCCTTAAAACGACAGGATTGCTGTTTATTAACACTTTATTAACACTTTCAACCGGTAAACTGACCAGACGTCATCAATTCCCATCCCAAACTAGGTCATGGTGACATTACAAAAAAGTCCTCAACACTGTCCTAGACATACAAATACCAAAACCCATACAACATGAAACACAACAATGACTAAAACATGAACACAGCATTATAAAAACATAATTAAATGAAAACTAACAGCCCCATAAACCCTTGCGCTAATCAGCACAGACTGTCAACAAATAGCATGACCGTTTCCTCAGGTTTCTACAATATTTTAAATGGTGCATGTTATGGTATATGGATCATATTTGGAATTGATTTCTATATGTGCCTCTCAAACAGGCAAATGGGCGGTGTTTGAATACAAACGTACAATTTACTTACTTCTCATCATTAGGGAAGATAACATTGTTCTTTGACAATGTGTCCAGAAAAAAGTAATCAAAGCCTGGAAACCTCCAGTAAAACTAAGGGTGGAAAGATATAAAATATGTTAACAAACAGATTATATTAGAATTGGAACAAGTCCTATTTAACCCATATTTATGTATTAATATAATATACACTACCGTTCAAAAGTTTGGGGTCACCCAGACAATTTCGTGTTTTCCATGAAAACTCACACTTTTATGTATCAAATAACTTTCAAAATGAATAGAAAATGTATTCAAGACATTTACAAGGTTAATTATTATTATTATTAGAAATAATTATTTGTATTTGAAATATACATTTTGTTCTTCAAACTTTGCTTTCGTCAAATAATGCTCCATTTGCAGCAATTACAACATTGCAGACCTTTGGCATTCTAATTCTAATCCTTCTCATCATCCATTAGTCTTCTAAGGCAATTAGCAAACACAATGTACCATTCGAACACATACAGTAATAGTTGCTGGAAATGGGCCTCTATACACCTATGTAGATATTCATTAAAAACCAGACGTTTCCACCTAGAATAGTCATTTACCACATTAACAATGTATAGTGTATTTCTGATTAATTTAACGTTATCTTCATTGAAGAAAACAGTGCTTTTCTTTGAAAAATAAGGACATTTTTAAGTGACCCCAAACTTTTGAACGGTATATATATATATATATATATATATATATATATATATATATATATATATATATACACACACACACACATTTTTATAAATATATACATATATAAATACTGTGTCTCACCCAGGTGAAAGGATGATGGGCACCTTGCTGTCGAATATTTGTGAATACACCCTCAAGAATCACACCATCAACCACCACCCCTTTAAAATGTAAAATGTAATTACATTCTCACTACCAGAAGAATAGTATTCAGGAAATGTATATTATGATAATTTATGACTTGTTTGGTGTTGTATTGTTAATTTTTTTTTTTGATGTCTTTCCATTTTGTAACTGAAAAACCCCCCAATCATAACGTAAGTAGAATTTCTGTACCTACCATGTTCCATTAGTTTGACTGCAGTGTTTGTGGCCACTCTGCATTAAGATAAGGAGGTGCATTAGCGGAAGTTACTTCAGGCCCTTTTCGATTATTTATTTAATTGACACAAGTAGTGGTAGCCAGGGCAATCTAATTTTTGTTCATTTTTACCAATTCAGTATGCGTAAAAGGTAAGGTTCCAGCAAAGGACTTTTCAAGGAAAATGTGTAAAAGCTCTCAATACAGAACCAGAAAACATTGATCATCCATTTGCCTAAAAAATATATAATAATTGATTACCACTGACCCAGTGCCAAGGGAATGTCCCCAAATTAAGACCAGACTGCTACCGCTGTGAGCTTTCACCCACTGATACAAATGAAGGACATCAGTAGTCAGTCCAGCTTCAGTGGGTTTCCCTGAGGAATCTCCAAATCCTGACAGAATTTCCAATGTCAATGGCTACACAACTCATGTATGACATAATGTGGCCACAAGGTGGCAGCCAGTCAGATGGAAACCAACACCAGAAGAAGAGGTCAAAAATAGTAGAGTGGCAGCCCTAGGACATGACAAATCTGAAATATCTTGGAGTATCAAACCAAGCAAAAACATGTTACGTCATACAATAGCTTCACTAAATAGATTTAATTCACCAACCTCTGTAATCCAAAGCCAGAACATGGTAACCTACTGCACTCAGAACCTATGGACACAGCAGCGAATAAATCACCTATTTTTAAATAGTAGGCTTATAATATGTAGTAGAAAACTGAGATTTGTAAAAAGCAGTCCCTTACATTAGCTAGTCCCACACGGTGACTTGCTGCCCTATTGGAATGAACACAATGAGCACAGATATAGGTAACAAAGATCACAAACAGTTGTATAAGTAACGAACACAACTTAATTATCATTCCTGTAGTGTCTTCTGAAAAAGTATAGCAATGTCCATCATATGCAGTATGTTTAGCAAAGAATAGGCCTACAATCATCCTGATACCTTGTACCTCCATTTCCATGTAGATAAATAACAATTGGACTTCCACCTCCCAAAGAGCTATGATACCAGTCCAAGTCCTTCCCCTGAGCCTGTTTCCACTGATTTTCAGGAACTGTGTGCCTGAGTAAAATGACACATTGAAAATGGATTACATCCTGAATATTTAAATAGAGCATACACCTGGTGACAAATTGATACAACATTAAATTTCACTTAAGTTTATTAGCCTAGTAGTAGGCAAGATGGACCACATAATCTCTCCATGTGCCTCATCATAACAAATTTCCAACTCACCATACACCCAGTGATACTCCTTCTTCAGGTGAAAGGTACAGGTTCACAGTATGATTTAGAGAAAGGTCAGCAGGTTGGCTGAGATCAGTTAAGAATGGGACCCTGACTGAAAAAGAGGAGCAAAACTCAGTGGGTTCAGTTACGTCTTCTTATTTTATTATGTTAATAGACAGGCTGATGTTTAAAATCTTACTTCTGTGGGAATATACTATATGTGTCAGAAAGTCAGGGGATAGTCGCAACATAAAAGGCACGGAAATGTATAAAACAACAAGTGCCAATAAACCTCTTTTAAACCACAACCAACAGCTGGAGCTGGGGAGAGAGAGAGAGGTAGAAGACGTTATTCCTAAATTAAATATTCGCTGACTTACTTAAATTCATTTTGTGTGCATTGTTTCTTATAAACAATAGCTAGCATTTATTTAGCATACTTACGGTTTCACACTTGATGAGGCAACTTCCACAGGTTGGACCTTGGACCCTGACGATTTGGAAACATCGTCACGGTCACTGGTCCTTTTCCTCATTTTGCTTTGACTTTTCAGCAACTAACAACTATCTGCTTTTTTGTTAATTTGTAACAGTGAACTACAATTTTACAACAGTTAAAACTCAGACCATGCAAATGGGTTAGCCTACAAGTAGTCTGCGTCTTTGGGACATTGCACCTACAACCCCAAATGAATCAATATCAACCAATAAGGAAATGATGCAAATTCGAATAGATGGAAGTTTAAGGTAGTCCTTTGTGATTTGAAGATCCTACATAGAATATGTACCGAGGCATTTTGGAGTCCACCTTTACACAGTTACATAGGACCTTGACACACTCGCCACTTACATAGGACCTAAATATAGGCTAAATCGATTAAATAGGGAGTCAGGTGGCTGAGCGGTTAGGGAATCGGGCTAGTAATCCGAAGGTTGCCAATTCGATTCCCGGTACTGTAAATCGCTCTTGATGAGAGCGTCTGCTAAATGACTAAATGTAAATCTCAATGTATTCCATTCGCATGGCATTACACGACTAAGCACACTTGAGTACGGTCAATTTGTTTACTTCACTCGAGATATAACGAAATATTAACATTATAGCTAACTTAAAAAAGAAAAGAACCACATGAAACGCATGCTCTACTATTTTTACAGCGTACACATTAAAACAGCGTATTGATGTATGACTGTAATCACATGAAGGTTTATTAACATTAACAACTATTTAAAGTGTAATTAACATTAACAACACACAACAATTACAATGTGTCGATATTGTCAAACGCTGACGATATCGACACTACAAACGTGTGGAAGAAAATACAGAATAATAATAACATTATTTTAACATTTCAGGCATTACAGAAGAACCAATAGTTAAAGTATAGGCTTCAGTGGGATTTTCCTGTAATTGATGGTTGAGGTAAACACCAAAGGTCACCTGAAGAGAATGAACAGTATGAGTTTATGGAACAAAATATTTATGCCAAAAAGAGACAAGTTATCAAAGTATGAGAAGGAATCATAGTGTTTTTTCGGACCTTTCCCTTGTGGTATGCAGAGAGAGACAGAAGAGGTTCCTTGGTCTTTGCACCTGTGTCTTGATTAACCCCAATCATCTGGCACCTGCCACATTGACCTGCCACCTTTAAGATAATCATAAGCATGGTCATTAGCCTTTTTGTTGTTTATCAGTCACAGAGGTCTGATCCAATTCAAAAGAAATCCCACCTGAAAATTAGTGTTTCCAATAATCAAGTGTGACCAATCATCTTCTTCAAAGGGTTCTATCCCATCAATTACAAAATTAGCTCGGAAGCGACCAATGAGCTGCTGGATATTGAAGGACGGATGGTCCTCAGTGCCCTCCTGCCTGTATCACAGTGAAAATAAACCACATAACAGATAAACAAACTATTACTAAATTAGTATAAGTTATGATGCTTACCAAACTATGTATTAAACAGGTTTCTATTTTAATTATTGTCTGCCTTAACATAGTCTATTGAACTGATTTCTGTACCTGCTGGTGATGTGTTTCAGAAGCAACTCAACACTGGCACGGTTGATCAATAAATACTGGGCTTCATTCACCAATGAGAGGGCAGAGGGCATGCCTAATAGCAGGGGTAGAAAGCCAAAATCATTTTCAAAATCAATTACATAGGACATAGGGGAATAACTGAACGGATACATTTCTATAGACACTGTCAAATTCAATGCACCTTGTTCAAGACCATTTTTCATGTCACGAATGCCATCAGAACTTTGTCTAATGAGGCGACAAGGCTGTCCAAGGAACTCTGATAGCCATGATGCTGCCTCCTCGCCACAATCCACTGTCTTTACCCTTGGGTAGAGGAATGATCAGTATAACTGCAATGACTTGAAAGTTATTATAAAATCTTGTACGATAAAAAGTCTAACTCACCTGTCACCACAGACTTTGCTTTGACAAACCTTATTTCTCTGGAGGGTCTCATTGGGGATATTCAAGGGAACATAAATTGAATCCATTCCTTAGAACCAAAAAACAACCTTTTTTTGTAAGACTTCTGACACAGAAAATTAATCATTTGAATCCATCTTTGTTCCTAAAGCATTGTAAAATAGAATGTACCATCTAACCTGAGGCATGCAGGTGGAGTGTGTTTGAGGGAAGGTGAACTTGAGGATGAATAAGACATAAGCGTGCCTCCCTCTTCTGGCTCAGACAGATTCCATTCCCATTCACCACCATCCAGCCTCTGTCATAAAGCAGCCCCTGAGGTCCCATAGGCCAGTCACAGACCTGCAAATGATACACACAGTTCCATGACGACACAGCTAGCCCAATACACATTATTAGTGTGAATTTTGGTCTCACTTGGGACCTGCAGTGCTAAGGTTTTAGTTCATTTTGTGGACATTACTTAGTTCTATATCTATAGCACAAAGCATCCAACTAGAGACAATTAGAAGATGGTAGAGACTTAAAGTGTATAATGAGTGATAGTATTGTTATGGTACACTATATAAGGACTGAAGATGTACACTCTTGTACTCCATGTTAAGACTTGATTACCTCATGCTGTACACTAGAAGGAAATAAGTCCATGGAAAATACATTAGTACTTCTTAACTCTATTGTTTATAAGTAACCTAGAATGAAATGTTCAATTTTTCATTATCTTTACCTTGTTCATTAATTTACAACTCTTTGTAAATAGTAAAATAATTGGACAGATAAAGTGTTAAGTCACTATCATTTGGTTACCAAACATTTGACAACTGTGAAAGAAAATGTCAGTGCAATAAGCAATTGTTGAAATACAATCTGAAGGATCTAGCAATCAGAAAGATGTGTAATTTTGAATGTTCCAGATAACTGTAATCTCCCTGGAAGATTTACCGACTGCCCAGAAAACAATACAGAGAAGAAAAACGTACAGACCTGAAATGCTGCACAGGATTTGATGGGATATATGTAAATGTTCACCAGAGTGTGGCCCTTCCCATGGGTGCTGGTGTCTTTGGTTGGGGCATTGTCTTCAAAAGTGTTTACGGAAGGTTCTGTAGTGACATGTATCGCTCCTCTGTGAAAATGTCCAGCTTTCTCCTCAGTTGTTCTGCTAATCAGATCTGGACTGGAGTCTTCTAAGGAAGTGGCTGATTTCAGTCTTTTCCATCTCTTTTGATCCACCTTTACAGGTTTCTCTACAAAGCAGTCTACAACAAACTTCAGGAAGGTCTTGCAGTCTTGAAAGGTTGACATGTAGCCAAAGGAAATACGTACAGATCCTGTTGGTCGGCCATCCACTAGGTCTATGTTATCTCCACACACATGACCAACCTTGAGGTAAACAGCAGAATTAAATAATAATAATCTATAAAATATATGAAATATTTTACAATTATTGGATTGGACACAACACGATTGGACCCCCTTGTGGCCCCCCTAAATGTATGAATAATTATAAACATGTTATTTTGCCTGTTCACGCCTGCAATGCAGTGAAGAAAACAATATGACCACAATCATGTTTAATGTAACTGGTCTCTCCAACAGTACAACTGGCTACAGCTTTCCCCCCCCCTGCTTAAAGTAAAAGGTACATAAAAGGTACACTTCATGACTCACTTGTAAGTTTTTCTTCACCTCTTGATCTGATGTACCAAGGAAAAGCTGACAGGCACCTATATTACAGAAGCAACCTGTGCGCACATGGATGTTGAAAAGGCTCGCCAGCTTTTCGACCTGAACAGAATAAGATATCGGAGGAATGCATCAGAAAGTGGAATTACATTTTTGTAAGCATTCATGTTTACTGTAACTAGATACAGTATTTGTTGACTAAACTTGATGATAATATCTGAATGTAAAATACAGTCTAGTGCCACTGAATAAAAACAGAACCACTTGAATTAACCTGGGAGTATCCAATGGTATGTCCGTGACAGTCAATCAAGTTGAAATTGAGGATTGGTCCTTGTGTGCTTGGACTCTCAAACTCACTGGCAGTGTATATCTGTGCCACTGGTTTACCATTGTTATGGTGAAGACAGGATAGCAACATGTAGGTATAGCGTGCTAAACCAAATGTGTGCATCTGGATCTTGTCCATGTCACCTGAAGCAGAAAATGTAAAATAAAAAGGTTGCTGTTTAACTGTGTACTCAAGATGACAAATCTAGTGTGAATAATGGATCATGTTATGGCTTTGCAATACCTGTTATTGTCTGCAGAGCATCAAATCCATGATTTAAAGAAATTATGTCCAGGAAAGATAGAGTGCCATCTTCAAACCTATACCAAGAAAAAGTGAAATAGACTTAACCGTTTGTAAACATATCCAACATCATAAATCATGCTCACAGATTAAATGTTTTACTTATCTAATTTGCTACCTGTCAGAAATGTTTGTTGTTTGCACGTAGTAATCATCGCCTGCAAGGTAGGCTGCAGCCGTCCCCCCTCCAAAGTAACCCTTCCTCAGAAAGGCTGCAGAATCATTCCTAACCAGCAGAGCCCCCAAACCAGTGGGGAAGCCAAACATTTTGTAGAAGGAGATGGGAATGAAGTCAGCAGAGTGCTCCTGCAAGTCCAAGTGAGAGCAACTGACATAGGAGGCAGCATCCAGCAGGACAAACCACAAGCCTTGGTAGTCACTTGCTGGGTAGAGCTCCCTTGCCTTGATGCCTTTCAAATAACTCAGTGGATATTTTCTGCCTGAGAAGTTGCTCTGAGCTGGATAACAAAAAAGATGTGGAGTCTGGCAACCATTGCCTTTATTCTGTGGCCCATCTTTGGCTCTCGTCTCCACTTCCTGCGGTGAGACAGGGAGAGTAACTACTCCCAGGGCTGAAGTCACTGCTCTGATGCCCACCACTGAGGTATGGTTGTCAGTCAGGTAGCAGAACTGACTCCTGCCCCCTGCCTCTGTTGCAGTAGGAGACCTCCAGGGAAAACTCTCAGCCACTAATTTGAGTGCAGCTGTACAGCCAGAAGTGAAAATCACTGAGTATTCCTCAGATGTGGTGTTGAAATGCTGCAATACCCTGAAATAAATTGCAAGTCTATTATAGCAAAATGACATTGAAAATGAGTGTTCACTTCTTATTACTCACTACTTATTCAGACATTCAGTGTGAAGGTCTGCTATGTAAGGCAATAAAGATACCTGTCTCTGACACGCTCCACTGTATCATATGTTAGTCTGCTGCTGGGGTTTTGGCTGTGAGGGTTACCTATGGGGGACAATGTCAAAGTCCAGAAGTAAACATTCTGTTAAATTAAAATATCACATAGTGTCATAGGCTCATGTCTGAAATGTTTACAAGGCTAGACACGTATGTTCACCTAGTGAGTGACCTTGTGAACATATATACATGAGCAATTCACTAGTAGTAAGAGCTCAAATATATTTGCAATACAAAGGTAGGTTATTTTCACAGTCTTACCATACACATTTGTGGAGATATCCTGGCAGAAGTTTCTCACCAGCGATTCAGGATATAGAGTGGCCGCAGCATGATCCAGGTAAGTTATTTCTGTCAAAAATGGGATGGAATCATTTTACTCATGGCTATATTTTCAATAAGTGTAAAACTGCACCTTCATGTAAGAAGCAGCGTTGTGATCATTGGCATACGATAATAGAACGAGTCACTCTTCAACGAGTTTTAAGATGTCATGTTATGACACCGTTTCTCCCTCTCCAAGAAATATTTCGTAGCCATTTGTTCCAAGATGTTTTTTCAATAAATTGATAAGCAATGGGCTGAAGCAACAGTCGGCAACACCATAGTCTACCTCTAATCCTTCTGAAGTCCTGTTGTAACACATCAGACAAGTTACGTATGTAACCGTATTTCTTCCACACTTCCTTGTAATTGTCAAATGTGCATAGTTTTGAAAAATCCAGCGGTTTCTCCTGCATGTTGATGTATAGTTTTGAAGTGTTTCAGTGTTTTTGACAAAGTTCGAAGTCCATCCATAGGCCCACCTCTTTGGTGCTCACGAGTTTGAATGTATCGAAACGATTTACTTTGGGTTCCTCTTTTCAGAAGGACACGGATTCCTCTAACCCAACCATCAACATTAAACAGGAAACATCGATCTGCCAGTGTGTGTATACGCAAACTTGTTTTAATCGAATTTAGAAACTCTACAGGAGGTTCGGTAGGGGGCAATAAAGGAGCTAAGTTACATAAACACATTGATATGTAACAATATTAGTTGTTGCACAGTAACAGTGCTCTCAAGTCTCACGCTATCGCCGTGAGACTACATTCCAGCCATATATTTCAGCTGAGAAGTAAGGGATCACTTGTCCCACTATATAATGGACGAGGCGCAGGCATACTGAGATGATAGATGTCTAGATTTATACAGAGTGATGCCAATCAGTCTCACGCCAGTCTCAATCTCACGCCAAACTTTGTATAAAACTTGAGAGCCCTGACAGTAATAACTCCATATCACCAATTGCTAAACTAATGGAATTGACATCTGAAGGCCTGTGGCTATAATACTATAAGATGGGTCTCTATGGGATATGAGGACATAGCTCCTCTAGATAGAAATAAATGGTAAATGTACTTAGAAATGTCTGTCTTTGCATCAGCCACTCATGTAGCCCTATCCAGTGTCTGTCTTATTTCAATACACCCACACAGCACATATAAAGCTGCTAAGAGGGAGCCTGCAGCCTGTTTTTTTATGTAGGAAGGTTAAGCACATGGTCTGAAAGAGACTGACATGAATCTAACAAAGGATGTTGTTGTCTCCTTGCAGTGAACAGTAATTAAATATGCCACTTTTGCTTCGCTGATTCATTTCCCTTTACAATTTAAGATCTCAGTTGAATGCATCTCTGGTGCAGAGTGCTGTATTGTGTCCACTGTGCCCTCATTACTGGGTGTAGGAGCTTGGCGTGGGGGAGGGGCAGAGGGGGGTCAAAGCACCCCATGAAGACATTGTTTCATTCCAAACATAACTAAACACTTTATTGTACACTTCTGCCCTCATTGTGTTGATGGTCATGCCTAGTGCTCTTCTGAACTAAATAAAAATTGACATGGAGGATTTATTTTTAGTACTAGTGCCACACTTAATCTGCCAAAGAGTCTAAATGGTTAGCACGCTAATGGTACAAAAAACTGTCACAGACCGATCCCTTTGGGTTACCCACTGTAGCTGGCTTGTTTGGTTTTGTTGACCACAGAAAATAGACCTCCATAGCTTTCCTTAGTGGCTGTAACTAGCACTGTATCTGTACTGGCCAGTTTCCAGACGAAGAGACACTTTGCCCTGCCCTCAGGCCTCTCCATCAAGCAGATCCCTCTACTGAAGACCGCCTCTCTTGTAGCACTGACAGGGAGAATTAGGCGAGGGATGCGGGTTCACTTGCCCTGTGTAGAGGCTTATCTTGGGCTAAGCTAGGGGACGGACTAATAGCAAAGCCAGCCTCACTCGAGCCGGTCTGAGGGCACAGGCAGCCATCTGTCCACTCTGTGCAATAACTGACAACAAAGGGGGCAAACATTTAACAAGGACTGTAAAATAGAGGACTATTCATTCTTGAGAGACAAGGGGAGAGACGAGGGACCATTACACTGTAATAGAAGGTCAGTGTTTCATGCTAACTGTTTTTGTCACATTACAGGCCATCCAATCCTCAGGACTAACAGGATTATGGCTCTCAACTGGCTGTGTAGCCCTTGTAATATTGTGTCAGAGAAGACTGCTATAGAGGTTTGCTTCAATACATTTTATATTTAATCAACGGTTTTTAATAACTTTCAAGTGGGGCTGAAATATCTCAGACCTTCACCTTAAGGCAGAGTGGTCTTGGTAGCTTGCTGCCTTGAGTTGAAGAACACTTAAACCACTAGACTGAGCAGTCAATGGTCAGATCATCGTTGTGAATGTTGTTTAGTAGTTTTCTATATAAATATAAATGGAAGAAAAATATATGGTTTGGGTTAAACTTGTTTCTGCTCAGTTGAATTAATTAAACTGCATTTGTAAAAGTCAAATTTCAAAAGTCAGGTATCTGCCCTTTTTCACCAGGATTTTGTAAAATATTTATTTTTTAGATACAGTGCCGTTATCTGCCTCTATTTTATGACAGGAATTTGTTACTACCATGTAATACTCTGATGTAACCAAGCGCTAGGCCCTATGTTTATGAGATCACAAAACATACTCTATTTAAAGTAATTGCGTATCTCTGAATGTTTGCTGCAATATTGTGTAATCTTTTTTTCTAAAACTTAAAATGTTAATGATAAAATTCCCTCTCATTGTTCTCAAAACTTGGGTTACAAAAAAGAACATGTGCACGCGGAAATTATGTTCAATTTCATTGATCTTAATATTATTAACATCATTTTTTTGTCTGGGAGGATTTTGGTTGCCGTTGCATGGGATGTTAAATTAGATCATCTGAATCTGAAATCATGGTGATGTTATATTCTGAAGTCTTGAGTGGGTGCTGACATGCTAGAGGTGACAGAAATGGGTCAAAAGGGTCTTAGCATTAAGCAAACCAATCCAGGCCTATAGGATTAGGCTTGTGATGTTTCTGTTTATTTGATGCATTTAGTGTAACCTTATCATGCCATAGAGAAAGGAAGACTCTAGTCAGGCCTTCTATCCCATTGCTCGTCTACAACCTCAAGTCCCTAATACTATTGTCTGGATTAAGGTCTTCTAGTTTGTCTGGCATGGTCAACAGTGACTGGTTTATGTTGCTTGCTGTAAATAGACTTGAGCTTCTAGACATTCTTGCTTTAAGTTGACAACCTTTAGAATGCACAACATTTACTTAAAGGAATTTCAAAATATTGGTTATATATATATTTTTATATATATATAAGAAAGTAAGGATTGTATTGAGAAAAATGCGCCACATTTTCTTTTATTGTGTCATTGTCTAATACATTTGGTCCAGTGTGTTAATTTCACGTCTTTTTTAGGTGTGGCATGGCGGCAGAGAGTTATCTTCTTCCATTAGTTGATGTAAGTAACTAAAAAAGTCAAAGTCATGCATCACGCTTTTTGTTGATTATAAATATGTGTAGTGTGTACAGCAAAATTACATGGTGAAGGAATAGATTGAATTATGGATTGTATGAAGGAGAAATCCCACATCAGGTCATGGAATCTCTTCACTTTTGCTGTGTTGTGTTCAGAGAGATTCCACTATAGCTTTGCAACTATGACAAATTACGCTAAGTGAACAGTGAGACATTGTGCTCTCTCAGTGTGATATTTGCAAGCTCTTTTTAAAGATGGTCACACAGACATCACTTGATCTGGGCCCGATGGGCACAAGCAGCTCCTTTAGTTGTTATCTGAAAGAGTCACAAGTTCAACTTAGCCAGAACTAATGAGGAAGTCCCATGTGTAGAGAACATTAGTGGTGATGCTGATTTTACACAGGTTACTGTAACCACTGTATCATCTACAACGTTTTAATACCCACAACAAGAAGTCTTTACCATGAAGAAAAACATGGAACTATTTACTATACATATATGTAGGAACAATTGACAGTGTAGTCTACAGAATTATTGTGATTGATTGTAATACTGACTACATATGCATAAAACACCTGATTAGCAGTGATTTTACAGTGACCGTTATGTATATGGAAGATTTGTGCATACAGTACATCTGTTTGATTATGGAATAACTGATTTAAACGGTTCAATGGTTGTGTTCACAGAGCGTTTAGTGTGAAGTTTAGCAGTCTCAAGACCTTTGTTTGAAGTGAAGATGTCTGACAAGGAGGAAGTGTGCTCAGATGGAGGGTTAAATGTTACTCTCACATTACGACTCCT